>NC_058372.1:136752500-137086250 GCF_018350175.1 Felis catus | reverse complement strand
CTTGGGCACTGGCCCTTCCTCATGTTAATTCGCATGCCAGGTTTTAGGAACTAGGCCACGTTCTGACAGAACTGCCAATGAGCTCCCCTTCTTGCCACACTCCAGATGGGCCGTTGGGTTATGGACAACAAACTGTGGCTCCTTCTCTCTAAGCACTGCCAGGCCACAGACTGTGAAGATGGTGGGTTAAAGGATGCTCACTTCCTTCCCCGTGGCGCATCCATAATGTTAGCCTATTCTTCATTATACTAGGGAAAGTTGGCTGTTGTTCCAGGTCCAAGAAATTTAGGAATAGTGATTATTAATTATTACTTTCCTGAGCTTCCTGTTTTAATTTTGGTTAGGGGAAGGTATGGACTAGTTGACTAGCACACTCTGCCCATTTCATTTAAAACCAAGCACTACTCTAATAAACACACATACACATAGTTCCAAGAATAATTACAAAAAAACAACAAATCTTTTTGAATTCGTAGAAGCCCCAAGACTTAATCGCAACTATAAAAATGTCTTCGAACATCTGCCTTTAGAAAAGTAAAATTGTTCTTACGTTCCAAACTATTAAAGAGAGCCTTTCTGCCCAGAAAGCTCTGTATGGTTTCAACTTAGAATTGGTTTTAACTGGCTGAGTTACTGATGCCTCAAAAAATGGGGTTTTAAGAGAGAAATAAAGAATCAGACTTAAGTGCAGACCACTGAACTGAAGTGCTGTAATGCATTTCTTCTCGGCATACTTGCTTTACAACCAGCTACACATTAATGTGAGCTTTTATGTGTTTGATAAAGAAAACAATTTCCTGTTATCCAGAATAGCTTCTAATGTGGGTCAGATTATTGATGCAGAACGTTAGATACCCCCTTTTCGTTTCAAGGACAATCGGTACTTTGAAGTACCAAGTGGCCTTTGTTTCTAGTTTAAGGAAGGAGACACGAGTCCAATTTTTCATTGCTAGTTAGCTGCTTAATAATTTAACATAGAAAATATGATGCCTAGAAAATAGATTTTATCATTCCTTTTTTTAGCCACGTAGGCTAAAAGCAATGACTCCAAATGGAAAGCTAGTAAGATTTCTGTAGTTAAGCAAACATACATATTCTTCATACACTATAGTGGTTGTTTTTAGCATTCTGTCAGTGAGGTTAACTAAAAAATATATTAGATAGGTTTCTGAATTGTTTTCCAAAATTTAAATAGCTTGATTTTCCCAAATTATACAAATAACTGTTTATTAAAGTTCACCCAACGTAGAAAAGTATAAAGAATGAAGTGATAGTCTTTCCAGTGTCACTACATAGATAGATAGATAGATAGATAGATAATAGAGAGAAAGAAAGGAAGAAAGAAAGAAGGGAGGGAGGAAGGAAGGAAGGAAGGGAAGAAGGAAGAAGGATTTTGGTGGACATTTCCCCCCACCCCACTATCAATGTACTCACATTCAAATGAGGGGAAGGTCTTTTACTGTGAATGCTGTTTTATTCTCTATGGGGTTTTTAATGGGCAATATATTGCGCACATCTTCACACATCAGTAATCTACAGTGACATCGAATGGCTAAAGAATATTCTGTTTTAGATAAGCACTGCTGTTGGTTTAACCAATCTTCTACTCTGTCTAGCTTTTCAGTATTTTAGGTAAGACTGATAATCCTTTAAAACAGGGTGCTTTTCTTTCTGCATTGAATTTTATTTTAAGAAACAGTGAATATGAGGTAGTTTATGACTTTTAAGAATCAGTTTATGGGGCGCCTGGGTGGCTCAGTTGGTTAAGCGTCTGACTCTTGGTTTCGGCTCAGGTCATGATCTCATGGTTCATGAGTTCATGCCTCGGGCTCTGTGCTGTCAGCGTGGAGCCTGCTTGGGATTCTCTCTCCCTGTCTCTCTGGCCCTCCCCCACTTGCACTTTCCCTCTCTCCCAAAATAAATAACAAACTTAAAAAAAAAAAAAGAATCACGTTTATAATTAATTTTAATGAACAAGTTCCCCCCCACCCCCAAAATGAGATTGTGAAAGTCTAATAATCATTATCAGTGACTTAAAAGTTTGAATATAAGTTAGGATAAATTTTCGATTCCTTGTGGGGCATTTTTCCAATGAAGTCCCCACACTTTTTTCCCCAGAAACGGTCACACTACCTAACCTGAAAGCGTAGCTCTGGCGTCTGCACCCACTCAAAATGGGAACGTTTCTGTCAGGAGCTGACGCTTCCTTTCCTTTGATCAGACCGATTCCCATGGAGCTAAGGGCAGAGCCGTCAGCAGCATTTCATTTAAAATGACACAAACATTGGTGCAAAATAACACCACCTGTGTTGTTCTGAAGCTGAATTTAGTCCTTCCGTGCAGAACGAACACTGAAATCAAGGATGCTGGCCCAAACAAGTCTCCAACTCTGATGTGATAGGCAGGTCAACTAACTGTCTGAGCTCTCAGTTTCATGCTGGGAGTGGGAGTGAGAAGTTGTGGGAAGTCATGAAAATACTAGGCGCCAAGATGCTAACGTTTTGCCTCATGTTCCTGGCAACAGTTGTTTCACCTGCAGAATAGTTGCTTTGGTCTGAAGTACACGGATCCTCTCCCCTGCTGGCCCTGCTGCGGCCGCCCCTGCGTTCTGACCTCTCTCACGTTTACTTCTTTTTTGTCCCTCAGCTTATGATTAATGGTCACCAAGGAGGCGACTCTCCCTCCAAGTTAGCGCTCATAGTAGGACTCGGTCCTCCCTCCCTTCCGTCTCTCCAAATAGTAACTATTTAAAGCTTGACAGGTATGAACAAAAACAAACAAACAAACAGCTCTGGGTCTGGTTTCAGATCATGAGGAATCTTTATTTATATCCAACTTGTTCCAGATAGGATTGAAAATAACAAAAATGCATACAACCAGATGCAGTTTGCTTTTAAATGAGGAAGTGAGCAACTTGGGCCCGTGGAAAGTACTAATTAACATTGCCTTCATTCTTGGCTTAACACAGACGTGTCCAGATTTTTCTAAAGCTGAGAGTTGAGAGAGTTGGGGTGGTGGAGGAATGGAAGGGGAAGAAGATCCACTCAGTATCTTATTTCCAAGTTCCTTACTGCTGACTTTGACATCAATCTAAGGCGCATAAGCACTGACCAGAAGGAGTGGGAATCAAGGGGTAAGACAACCCCAGACAAACTGAAAGTGGCCAGAGAGCACTGGAGATGAATCTCCAAAGTGCGAGTAGCTTTTTGCACACAGCATGTGACTGATTATAAAGGGGATGGTGTGGCATGAGTAAGGAACAGATAACCCATCACGCATACACGCTCATTTTTGACATGTTCTCACATTGCCCAGTGCTGAGATTTCATTCTGTAAACCATTTCTGCCAGTGCTGTTTACATTCCATTCTTACTGGAACTATTGCTAAGTCTAGTGACTCTCAAATCACTTGAGGTCATGATCTGTCATCTTTTCTATGGGTGTCCAAGGTGCCCCTCTGCTCGTGGCTTGCATTTCATCTTTACTCCGTAGCAGTTCAGCAGGAAGGACTGTATCTCCAGGTTCTTTGTCCTTTGGGAAAGGAAAGCATTTACATCCTTATCCTGCTGCGGTTTTCTGACCTAGTTGAGGCTGTTGTCTTTTATTTGCTCCTGTTGCCCCTACCAGAGATCTCAATGGCATTGGTTATCAAAATTCCACCTCAACCCATTGCTCCCTTTTCTGTGGTTTGTCTAAGATTAAGGATGATTAAGGATGAATACCCACTTAGGCGAACCTCAGTTTCTTCAATTAAGTTAACCCTGTGCCCAGCTAGGTCTACTGTTCTTGGTGTTGACAGCTGGCACAACAATTATCCGTAAATTCTGTCTTGATAATCAGCACATGCTTGTCTTCCTTCTATTTGAGACATTTAACTCCCTATTGAACTTCGTTCCTGTTTTTGGTATAAGTGGATGCTCCCTAGCTTGGTGTAAATCATTAGAAGATACCTCGTATGTTAAATGAACAGTTGAATGAACAAGGCTTCCTCACCTTGGACAGTCTCAGATAACGTCAGGCCAATGATGACCCTCTTATTCACAGTTTCTCTTTGGCGTCTTAGATTTGGGAGGTGAACATATCCTCCCCAATTATTTGATTTTCGGCTTGCAACTCTAAGGCCACATAAATACATGGGAAGATTCATAGTACAGTTTCTATTAAGAGGGAAACTATTTGTTCATACCCTCCCTGGGTGGTGCGTTCCTTAGTGAATTATCATTTTGATACTTTACCATGGCTATATTTAAGTAAGAGCTTTTAATGTCATGGTGTGTCAATTCATATTCAGAATTTCTGAACACTCTACAGATTACATTTTTTTTTTCTTTTTGAAATAAAGAGCCATCTAGAGAGAAAAACTTTCCTCCATTGATTCCACCTCCTTCCCCTCTCAATTTCAAGGAGAATTTAGACTGCTAGAAGGCAAAACCAAGAAGAGGGAAGCAGTCGTAAGAGATGGAGCTAAAAGATTGTCATCAGTTCAAAGAAAAACACAGAGGCAAACTTTCAGCAGATTCATTTGCTGCTGCTGCTGCTGCTTCTTCTTTTTTTTTTTTTTTTTTTTTTTTTGAACTATTTGTCAGCACTTTTCCCACAGAGGAGAAAAGACCAGAAAAGTTACCTGATCACATCTGATTCGAAACTTCTGCATCCCATTCTCCATACAAGATAAAGGAGATGCTAAAAAGAGATTTTCGTTTGTTTTTGGTTTCTTATTAGGAAACATTTTTATTTTACCCAATTATTCCCATTTACTAGCCATTTAAATAAAAATTATTGCTTCGATGGTACATTTTGTACTCTTGTGTCTGAAAGAAAGCTATGCAAAGGTGAGATTTGTTTGGACTATCAGTTCCTTCTCACATGGGTGGGAGCAGCTGTTCCTTGTTGCCTCTCGCCATCTGTTGTTTTGTTTTGTCACCTCTGCTAAGGTTGATAGGGAAAAATCTATTACAAGATGGCCGACAGGACTGATAGGGGATCTCCAGTCCCTGCCTGAAGACGCCCCTCCTGGGTTCTTCTTCCCACCCTGCTTGCTGCTGGCACCAAATTACTACTAATGAGGAATGCGGAAGTTAGAGACTATAAATTGTCCCCTCTGCTTATGCTTGAGGCTCAGGCCTCTGGAGAGCGATCTCCTCTGAGCCCACCAGTGTAAAATAAACCTCCTGCCTTCTGAGATCTCTGAATGTCGCCTGGTTCTTCTGCGGGCTGATCCAGACCAGTTTCCACAACAAGGTTTTCACCACAACACGTCTATCCTCTTGTTGTTAAACTGTTCATCTTTGTTGCTATATGTGAAGTCTCAGGGCTTGTCAACTGCTACTCCATTTAATATACTGGTCAGTCCTAGGTAATATTACTTGCCTAAGTTTGCCTTTGTTGCTACAAAAGGAGAGACATTTCAAATAAGTAACGGAATCTTCTCAAGCCCACATTATTTTGGGATTCAACCCAACTAATACTTTCCATTATCCTATTGGTTCTTATGTCTGTACTTACTTTATCTTCCACTTTTTACCTACTGGTTATTGTTCCGTGTATTTAGCACTCATCTGTTGACCTGTAATACCTTATTAGAGCGCCAAATACACGACTGAATGCTTGCTGTTGCTTTCTGGGAATAAGCAGACAATAGAAGACATGGCGATAAATAAAAGTAATAACCCTAGATACACTTACTTGACTCAAATGAACCTGACCAATGGATTTTAATTCTTACCATAGACAAGCAGTAGAAATTCAGTTATGTAAATTATCAATATTGTGATCAATAGTTTGGAGATTGTCACCAAAGGAATTGACCAAGCCTCATGTAACTATTTGCACTTTATTCATCCTTTCTGCAAATTCAGAGGGAAAACACTGATGTATCTGGTTGCCATAAATGCTGTCCAGAGTACTAATGCCAAGATGCATGTCTGTCTGATGTTGAAAGATAAATTTACCTCCATATGCTTAAAGGGAAAACATCATGTTGTTCAAAACTCAAAAGTCTGTTGGTTTACTAAAATATCTAGAATCTTCCAGCACAGTGCATTTAAATGAGATCCACCATTTCACATTCAATTTAATAAAATTCCTTGTCTTACTCCTTTAGGAACCCAAGGTATTTTTAGTTCTTTGATCTGAAAGTGTCACCTGTGTAGAACTGCGCTGTATGTCAAGAGAGGGAAGTTCTGGAAAGCCTGTGGGTGTGTGATAACCTAAGGGCATCAGATAAGTAGATCCAAATAAGATTGCAAAGACAAAACAAAACCAAAAAAACCCAAATCCCCAAAAACCCATTCTTCCTCTGTATTCCAAGCACTTAGTACAGCAACCCACAGTGATGTTTTCCTTGGCAGGCATACAGAGCATTTATCAGTCTAAAATTTATGACCGAGAGACTCACAAGGGTGTGGACTTACAGCTTTAAATAAATTCAGAATGATGTTTTTTGTCCCCTAGGAATTTTCATTATTGAAATTATCAAACAGTAAACTTTCCTAGATTGGGTCGCTTATTTATTTATCTTCTATGAAGCTTGAAAATCAAATCCGTATGTTCTCTTGTTATTTTTTGAATATCGTGGAAGACTCAGAAGAGGCCTCTGATCTCTTACAAAAGACTATGACATCACTTGAAATAACTAATTATTCTGCTTCTCTCTGTGACACAGATGAACAGCAGCAAAACATGTGGGTTAACAGAGAACAGCTACATGAGCAATAACACTGTTAATTATCTTGTAAAACCTCTTGTTGGTCAGTGTCTTACCTGTCAGATATGGATCAGTTATTGAATGTATACGTATATATTACTGCTGTTTGGTCTACCTGATTCTCTTTCTGTGTAAAGAGCAGATTTACCCAGACTCTTAAAAGCTGTCATTAGCTCTCAACAGTGGTGAGTCATTGATTGTCCCTTCCTCTTGTGCTCTACAAAGAGTAAGCTTTCTTTTAACCTTACACTTTCAGAGTATAACGTGTCCGCACGATGCTGTTTTGAAAATGCTGAGCCAGAAACCATGTTTATTTTGGGGAGACACTGCTAAGAGACCACTGAGTTGGTGAAAAATTGACCACAGTGATTTAATTAACTAAGTTGTTTAAAGAAGAATAATCTTAAAATTTCCATGTGTACATTCAGTTCCTGAATCTGAGCTCCAAGCCTGAGCTTCTTCCTGGAAGGTGTGTGATAGCCTAAGGCTAGGAAATATTTTCTGTCTCTTATTTTGTTTGATTATAATAAAAGGACAGTGCATTTGTTACCACTTCATGAACCCAGTGCTTCTACTGAGTTGGAGCTCATGGATGAAGTCTCAGTCTCAGGAAAAGCAAGACAAAACAAAAAAAAACATGCATATAAAAGAATCATCTCCATATAAAGTGTAAATGATACTCAATACCATAGTTGCCATTGGCACTATGAAAGAAAAAGAAGAAAAACTTTCCATTTAACTGCAAATTATATTACATATTCAAGCATGTATTTTACGTTTTTTCCCTTCTGAATATATTCATAATAATTACAACAAAAGAAAGAATTCCTCGCATGTGGCTGGTTTCTCATTAGACACCCACTCTACGATTGGATAATAGTTGATGTGGCCCCTGGAGCTTATGCACACTTTCTCTGACCACAACAGCTGTCTGAGCTACTGAGTTAAATCTGGCTTAACAGGTATTTATCTTGAACTTGCTAAACCATATTAATTTATAAGATAGAAAATTTGAGGGAAGGGAGGAAGATACTTAGTTTAATTATTGCAGCATTCATGTCTGTGTATTTGATGTTTAAAGATAAATTTGCCTGCATATGCTTAATGGGAAAACATGCTGCTCAAAACTCAAATGTCTGTTTCTTCATTAAAATATATGGAACTCTCCAGAACAGTGCATGCAAATGAAATGCACCATTTTACATTCAATTTAAGAAAAAATCATCCAGGGGCCCCTGGGTGGCTCCGTCGGTTAAGCATCTGCCTTCAGCTCAGGTCATGATCTTACTGTCTATGAGATTGAGCCCCGTGTCGGGCTCTGTGTTGACAGCTCAGAGCCTGGAGCCTGCTTCAGATTCTGTGTCTCCCTCTCTCTGCTTCTCTCTCTCTCTCAAAAATAAATAAACATTAAAAATTTTTTTTAAAATCATGCTTCTTGTACACTTTCCTTTTCAGCCTGTATATAACACTTACCTTGAGTATAACTACACAGTTAACAATTCCAGGCACCATATGTAGTGGAAGGCTTAAAGAAATAATAGTGAAGGAGAATCAAGTTAAAACTATATATAACATTTTTAAAATAAGAAAATAATCAAAAAATATCTCTTCATGCAAAGTTGGCCTTTAGGCATATATCAACAATTATTTGTTTGTTTTTGTTTTTTACTGAAGTATAATTGACATATGACATTATATCAGTTTCACGTATACAACGTAAACGATTTGATATTTGTACATATTGTGAAATGATCACCACAGTACGCCTAGTTAATATCTATCACTATACAGAGTTACGGAATTTTTTTCTTGTGATGAGAACTTTTAAGATCTACTCTTTTAGCAACTTTCAAATATACAATGCAGTATTATTAACTGTAGTCACCATGCAATACATTATATTCCCAGGACTTATTTATTTTATAACTGGCAGTGTACCTTTTGACTCCTGTTGGCTCACTGCCCAACCCTTGTCTCTGACAACCACCAGTCTGTTCTCTGTATCTGTGAGCTTGTTTTGGTTTTTGGGATTTTTAGATTTCACATGTAAGTGGAATCATGTGGTATTTGTCTTTCTTTCCCTGACCTATTTCACTTAGTGTAACGTGCTCAAGTTTCATCCATGCTGTTGCAAATGACAAGATGTCATTCTTTCTTATGGCTGCATAATATTCCATAATATTTATGCCACATTTTCATTATCCATTCATCTGGTTTTGGTTTTTGTTTTTTTTAATTTTTAATGTTTATGTATTTTTGAGAAGCAGAGAGAGACAGCACATGAGTGGGGGAGGAGCAGAGAAAGAGGAAGACAGAATCCGAAGCAGGCTCCAGGCTCTGAGCTGTCAGCACAGAGCCCGACATGGGGCTTGAACTCACAAACCGTGAGGTCATGACCTGAGCCGAAGTCGGATGCTTAACCGTCTAAGCCACCCAGGAGCCCTCATTATCCATTCATCTGTTGATTGATATTTCAGTTGTTTCTGTATCTTGGCTATTGTAAAAAAAAATCAATAATAAATTCTTCTTTATGGAAGACCCAGATCAGAGGGTTTTTTTGTTTTGTTTTTGTTTTTTTAAGTCCTCCTTTTGCTCCAGGTGCACCCTTTTGGAAGAGAAGCCCAAGGAACACTGAAAAAGCCCGTTGGGCCCGCCTCAGCTCTTTACCTGTGTTGGCCATGATTAGGCCAGCCAGCTCAGCCCCTCATCTCATTCCAAGGTGCATATATAAGTCAAACTCCCCAGTTAGTTACTCAGGCTATAAAATCTTTAAAGCATAAAAGCCTAGAATTTCAGAATTGGATGGGACTGTCGAGATCACGGACCCAACAGCAGCATCTTACAGGTGAAGCAAAGCTTAAGCTTTGTCAAAACCTAACCTTTGGGTGAGCTGCTGCTATTACACCCCCTTTATAAAGTTTCCAAAGTTCCCACTGGGGGCAAATACAGAGCCAAGTACATTTTTCTGCAACAGCCCTGTTAACAGATTTCTGTTCTAGTGATTCCAGCTTCAGGAAAGAATATACAGTTTCTGGCAAGACAGTTTGGAATAGCTTGGGCAGCATTTTTAAGTATGATGATAAAAAGAGATCAGTGATTGCTCATTTATTCACTCGCTCACTATTTAATAAATGTCTACAATGCTACTGGAGATGAGGTTGTCAGCGAAGGCTTGTGTAAGAGTTAACATTTGATCAGAGACTTGAATAAGAAGGATGGGTCCTTGAAATGCAGAAGGACATTCCAGGCTACGTAAACAGCAAACATCAAGCTTTGTGGAACAAGTTTTGCCAGTATATTTGGAGGCATGGAACTAAGTCTTGTGCTCTAGAAATGTTCATGTTGAGATGTTATGAGATATCCAGTGGCAACACTGAAAAAGCTGTTTCATCAAACAGACTGCAGCTCAGGGGGGAATTCAAGACTGGGGATAGATGTTTGTGATTTAGGGGCATAAAGATGACATTTATCTGGAAGAGATCTCCTGAAGGAAAACTGCCGGCAGAGAAAGAAGGGATCATTGCTCATTTGGTCCTCCGCAGTATTTGTAGTTTAACGAAAGGACAGGAGGTAAGAGTGGAAACAAGAAAGGAAGGCAAGAGAACACAACAAAACAGGAAAGACGACTTGGAATCCATGTCAATAGAATTTCAAGAATCAGAGTGTAACCAGCAATGCTAGTGTGCTGAGAGGTTATGTAATCTGCTATTTGTGAATTCAGCTTAGGGTTTGGCAGGTGTAGATGTGGCACTGGTAAGAATGTTTTCATGACACTACTGAGGACGAAAGTCTGACTGGAGTAGGCTCAAGAGAGACTGGGAAGTAAGGAAATCTGGGTTGGTGTGTTAGCAATTCCTTGGAGCTTTTTCAGTGCAAGAGAGTAGGGAAAATTGGTAACTGGAAGGAGACATGACATCATGTCATGAGAGGTATTTACTTAATGAACGGATTTTAGTTATTTTTAGAATAGATTTATTGCACGATTCAATAATTTAAAATAATGACTCTGGTTTGTATAACTGAGTCCCCTGCATCACCAAACACAAAAAAAGCTTCTCGAAGATGTCATAGATATATTTATTGGTATCAAGTTTAATATAAACCTTACAGACAGTATAGTCTGATCTCTTCTCAGATCAGCAACTCTGTCAGTAAGGCAACGCATTCCATCTTTGGATAGACTGAACAGTCGAAACCAAGTTCTTCATGTGTACCCAGCGGAAATGTCTTCTTATAACTTCATGTGGGTGCCCTGGTGATCCCAGCAGGCCACACAAACCTTGTCTAGCTCTTACTGCATGCACATGAGGTCCTGGTCTTTTTGGTATTTCTTTTTTCCAGGTCGACGCTTCCATTCTCCCTGTCCACTCCTTGTGTAATATTCACATCCCTTTTCCAATCTGACAGCAATTCATTTCCAGTGGCCTCCGTCCCCCATAAAACGGTATTAACAGCAGATTTCCTGTGTGGACTTCAGCTCCGGAAAATGACTCCCTTATTCAGCCCGTTATGCCTCTCCAGAATCCAAGTGAATAGCAATTGAGCAGAGTGCAAAAAAAGAATGCAAAAAAATTTTCCTGGTCCAAAATATTGCTAAAAGAAGTTAATGATAAGGAGAGTTTGGTGCAGAGGAAGAGTCCCTGTTGTCTTCTGACCTGAGTGATGAAAGAATACTTGTTTGTGGAGTCTCACTTTATGTATATGCTGAGAACACATCTAGGCACTCTGCTTAGTGGTGTCCTACATTTTCTCAGTGCTCTAAGCAGGCTTGTCTATCCCTGTTTAGTAAATGAGAAAATAAAGGCCCAGAGACTCTAAATAAATTGTCGAAAGCAACATTATTTGCAAGTGGCCCCTTTGACATTAAAACCAAAGTCTGTTTGACCTCAGAGGTTTCTTTTAGCATGACCTGGGTACTCCTCAATGTACTCAGATCCCAGGAGCTCCTTGGAAGCTCCTTGAGCTCCTTGCTCTTTGAAGATGCTCCTTGAGCTCCTTGCTCTTTGACGATGGTTCTTGAAGAAGTGTCATTTCTTTTTTTTTTTTTTTTTAATTTTTTTTAACGTTTATTTATTTTTGAGACAGAGAGAGACAGAGCATGAACGGGGGAGGGGCAGAGAGAGAGGGAGACACAGAACCGGAAGCAGGCTCCAGGCTCTGAGCCATCAGCCCAGAGCCCGACGCGGGGCTCGAACCCACGGACTGCAAGATCGTGACCTGAGCCGAAGTCGGACGCCCAACCGACTGAGCCACCCAGGCGCCCCAAGAAGTGTCATTTCTTAATACATTTCACTATATTATACTTTCCATTATAGTGTGATTTTCATTGTACTATACTCTTCAGATGTTTTATTTTATAAAATATTTTATTATATTGTATTCTTCTATTGAGTATCTGGTCTGGTACTATTGAAGGCTTGTTAGAAGATGCTAAGCTGGGAAAAACTCAATTCCTGTCCTTAAGAAGTTGATAGTTCTGTAGAAAAGATAATATAAATACACAAATAATTACCTAAGGTGAAATATGATGTGTGATCAGGCAGAGAGGCACTAATAAATTCTCTGGTCTCTGGATCTGTGCGTGGAATTGGGAGAACATGATCAACTGGAAGTTCTTGACATTCTTGACATGAGAAAGTTAAAATGTCAGATGAATGTGAAAGCATGAGTGAGTAAGATTGTTCACGGGAAGATACATTATGCATCTTGTGAACAGCTTAAACAACAGGGTGGAGGTAGGAAAGCCTAAGAAAACTCAGAGGACAGTTTGTGATTTAGTTCGGCGGGGGGAAAGGGTGCCTATGGGAGAGATCAATGGCAGACCAGTGAGGAAAGCCAGGAGCATATTGACCACGGTATGACTTTTCTTTTGCACCTGGCAACAAGGAAGCCATTCAGGATTTATTTTTTAAGAAAAGTAACAATTTTGCTACATGTAGGAGGCTAATTTGGGACGGGTGGTTGGTTCTGTTTTGGTCGTTAAGAGAAATTATATTTGTAATTATTTTAAGAGTAATTAATTGTTTTTGCCTGTTTGATACTGTGCAGAAACCATTTAACATAGAAGAACAGGTAATATGCTACAACCTATTCAAAGTAAGACATATTGGGAATTGATGGATTTGCCCCATGAATTACTTAATTTATAAGCTTTTTTCCCATATGAGACGTTGTTATATCTTCAGGTGATTAATTTATCAGATGAACACAATTAACAAAGTTATTGGTAATAAGACATCAGTGAAATTTTAGAGGAATTAGTTCTAATTCCCCTCTTAAGCAAAGTATGGTTTTATATACCAAGACTATGAGTTTAAATAAACAAACGGACTGGTGAAATATGAAAGACTGTGTATAAGAAAAAATAATCGATTCAACTAAGATTTGCTAAGTTATTATTTCATTTTGAGTTAATATTACAAGTGAATAAATGTAATTCATGTTTAGTTTACAAAGCTCACACTAGGTTGTCATACTGGTCCTTTGCTGTCCCCCTGATGTCCCTCAGGATTAATGATTCTTGCTTGACTCAAAGCTGTCAAATATTAATGCTGATATAAATTGATGGATAAAATGTGCACTGCGGACTGAGACAAAAAGTCCCCCTTCGGTTCTATTTTTGTACTTTTCAGATGGTAATTTATGCCCTGCACCTCTATCTATTTAGACCCATTTATTACCCAAACTCATTTTTTTGATTGATTTTCTGGTAAGAGGATGGAATTTTTTTCACATTAATGGGTTTTTATTTAAAGCTCATGGAAATTAAATATTTAAAAGAAACTAGATTTATATTAAAATTCCTAGTACCGAATGGCTTTCTGAGATTACTAGTAGTCTTTCCTAGATAACCAGAACTATTAATAGAATCTTTCTTTATCACATATTTCTTCAATAATCCCATGCTAACAAATAGCTAACAAATCTCTTGTAAAAGGGAGGATTGAAATACAAGCATTTAAAACTCTGGGTTTTCCCCGTTTTGCTTTTGCAGTCTACTAGCTGAGTGACTCTCCTCCTGTGTAGCTGCAGAGGGGTGAGCCAGCTGTCTCAGAAGGTGCTGTTAAGTGCTGGGTGCCCTCCCAAGGACCTCGCGGGGTGAATCTTTCCAGGACAGTGGTCCCCGCAGGCCTATGTGGATGCAGAATAGGGAGGGGGAAAAAGTCAGCTAGGAAGCTTCTAAAAACCTGTGCATTATCTCCTCCTGTCCCCCCGGAACTACCAGGGGAGGGAGGGTGGGCATGTGTGTTTCAAAAGAGCTTTGATGAGTCTGATATAACTAACCTACTTCTCCCTCCTCCCCAGTCACTAGCATCCATGATGTAGGTGTAGCCAGGCCTTCTGAGAGGATTCTTTTTCCTTCTCCAAGTTTAATCTTGGCCTTGCTTGTCTTAAAACCAAGTCAGCCACTGGCCAGGGGTGTCACTGGCTTGCCAATTTGTATCTACTCAGGAACTGAAACCATAAGAACCTGGAGAATAGTTCCTGCCTTTCTATAGGGTACCGTATCACTGATCATTTCAATCTTAGAATATTTTACGTGCCGCAAATTGTCAACTGTGTGTTAATGACCTATTTAACACAGGACAGTGTAAGACTCTTCTAGGCATAGATTATGTAATAAACTTCTTTGCCCTTACTGCCTAGCGCAGAGCCTCAACTTTGCAGTTTTTGAACAGTTTCTGTGGTTCTTGTTGTCGACATTGATCTTGTTTTAGTCCCTACTGTCTGCCTTAGCCCTCCATCTAATTTGAGGCATCTGTATCCGATGAGGTAGGTGGAGGGTCAGTGTTGGAAAATCTTGAAGGCCAGCTGCACTGTTTAAGTCTCTAGGTTCTTTGAATAAAGGAAAAATGAAACATTTTAAAAACTTGTGGCCTCTATGTCTAAGAGAGGTGGCCAGTAAAATTTTGGCATCATTATTCCTAAACAGAACAGCATATACAAGCCCAAGGTAGGAGTTTACCTCTTTTATTCAGAGTGCCTATCCACCTGACTTTATATTGATGTACTGTTATCATAATCATAATTTATGATAGTTGAATTCCATATCATGAAACGAATTCACTCCAGACAACAGGTCTGACCTCACACACATTACTAATGACAACCCGAGTATTTTAGCATTGAGTGAGAGAGGTGTTCTAACCCCCCGTAGCAGTATTGCCACAGAGATTCTGCATGAGAGAGGATGTGGGAAGGAAAACGAGAATTAGACACTAAATAAGAGGAACTTGCTAAAGAGATGAAGTTGCCTTTTTACTCCTTTCTTCCTGAGCAGCTCTTAAAAGTAGCACACCTTTTTCATTATTCTATAGGCATCCTCTACTTTTCTGGTACTCATTATTTTGTGTGATTGAATTGGATTTGCTCCAATCCTGGTCTTTCTAAAATTTCTTCTTTTCAGTGATATTTATCACAGTGAACATTTGGAACGACCTGAATGCCTACAAGTAGGAGACTGTTCAGACAATTAATACAGCCATACCCTGGGACAATGGACAGCCTTTAGAGCAATGGTGTAGGGGTTCTGGTAGTAGATTGGGAGAAAGGGTGTTTTTATTTTATATGTCGCCCTGAGATTTATCAAAAACAATGAAAAAGAATGAAAAAATGGTGAGAAAAAAAAGTCTTCTCTAGTGATGAAATTTGAAGTGGGGTTTGTGAGCGAACGGCTAAGAAGGAATTCTTGAGACGTTTTGGTGTGATGAGGTTTTATTATAGCACTTCTCCAAAGCTCAAAGAGAGCTCAAAGAGAACTCTGTCTTTAGTTTTTCCCCATGATTATGTTCATTTAGAAAAATATGCATCAGGTAATATACAGAAAAAAAATCTACGAAAGAGTTACAAGACAACATTGATTCTATCAGACATTGGGATATATTTAACAACCACAGTAATTTAGACAGATGCGTCCTTGGAGCAGAATATGCAGTCCGAAATAAGCCCATAGACGTAGGAGATGAATATTCACAAAATCATTTGGAGACAATTGGATGACCGTGGGAACGGGCAGGGAAGCAGCTGACTTATTACCACATGTCCTCATGTCTCACACAGGCATAATTACACATATTCTCTCTCTCTCTCTCTCTCTCTCTCTCTCTCTCTCTCTCACACACACACACACACACACACACACACAGTTTCAACTGGACCAAGAATTAAATATGTTTGTTTGAAGTTGATATTTTGTAAGCTAACACTGCTTGATTATTAGTGATTTTACATGGTTTAAAGTGTATTTCATTTATTTATTTAATTTTTAAAAAGATTTATTTATTTTTGAGAGATAGAGAGAGACAGAGCATGGGGCGGGGCAGGCAGAGAGAGAATCCAAAGCAGGCTCCAGGCTCTGAGCTGTCAAGCACAGAGCCCAATGTGGAGCTCGAGTCCATGAACTGTGAAATCATGACCTTAGCCAAAGTCAGACACTTAACTGACTGAGAAACTCAGGCGCCCTGGTTTAAAGCATATTTTAAAACATAAAACCACAAAATTAAAGAAATTATAGAGGTTATTTTTTTCTCCTTTATAACCTGGTAGTGGGGAAATCCTTCTTGGCTTGTCAAAAACCCAGAATTAAAAAGGGATTGAATTGTACATTTGTAGATATGAAAACATCAATGAGACAAAATGTATATATAAAAACTAAATAAAAGACAAATGAAAAATTAGAGAAAAATGGGTGTCACATATATGACACAAGCTATATCATTTTTTTTAACGTTTATTTATTTATTTTTGAGACAGAGAGAGACAGAGCATGAACAGGGGAGGGTCAGAGAGAGGGAGACACAGAATCGGAAACAGGCCCCAGGCTCTGAGCCATCAGCACAGAGCCCGACGCAGGGCTCGAACTCACGGACCGCGAGATCATGACCTGAGCCGAAGTCAGACGCTTAACTGACTGAGCCACCCAGGTGCCCCAAGCTATATCATTTTGTAATAGACAAAGATCTTTATAAATCAGTAAGAAAGAAAATCAAACAGTAGAAAATGGGCAAAGGGTATAAGAAAACACCTGTATGTAGGCAGCATTCCTCCAGGTGAAGGTGCATGCAAATGTCCAGTCAGTTGTTTTTATCCCATGGATCTTTTTGCACTTGTATGCAAAACTAGATTACAAAGTTATTGATTGCAGCCTTTTGGTAGACACATATATATATGTTTTAAACCTAAAATCATCCTAAGCTTCCCTATAGGGAAACACTTCACAGATAGTAAAATGCATCCATACGATGAAATACTATGCATCTATTTAAAAAAGTGAGGAAGCTTTATATGCAGTGCAATATGAAGATGTGAAAGATATATATACTTCATTCTTAAAGTAGTCTCCGCATATGTAAGAATGTGTGAGCATATATAAATATTAACTCATTACGTTAAACATTACAGTAAAAATGTAAGGATAACCAAGAGGCTGTTTTAACATTTAGATACATTTATCAAGCTAAACCAAGTAGAAAAAAGATAAAATATAATATGACCCTATTTGTGGTCTCAGTTTTCTTCTCTCTCTCTCACTTGCTCATCAAATTTATTAGTACTGTGTCAGGCACTATTAAGTGCTTTACACGGATTCTCTTGTCCAAACCTCATGACAACCTTAAAGAAAGCTTTTGTTGTTATTGTTGTTGTTTGTTATCATATGTCCCCACTTTAGCCAATGAGGATATTGAGGCATAGAGTTTCGGACTTTGCCAAAGATCACAGAGCTAGCGAATGCCATAGCCAGGAGTCGAAGCCAGGCAGTCTGGGCTTCAAGAGAGCTTATGCTCATAACCTTTGGGCAGTGAGATCGTCCTGTACATAAATGCATGGACATACGTCACGCAGATTCACATGTAAAAAGTGTTTGGAAGAACGTAGCGTGATAGTCTCTGCATAGGATAGTGTAAGTAATTCTTTTAACTTCTTATTTTTCTATATATTTTGTTCCACAACACGTGCATTTTCAGCATGACATTTTCAGTAGGGTGGTTTGGTTTAAACCATACTTCCGTGTGTAAAGTATACCTCCTGTGGCCATTATGCAGTTTTACTGTGCTACTAGAGTTTTGTCTTTTAAATCAGGCATTTCAAATCCCTCTATTGCATATGTAAACAACTGATGCAGCTGGGCCTCCCTGGTCCTCTGGTGGTGAATTCTAGTATGTTACCTGGCAGCTTGTTGCGGTATTTTAGGTTTATACTTGACACGAAGAAAGTGATCAGATCAATGCCTTCGTATGTTGGCATTCCCACATGCCTTTTATCAGTCTCTGTTTTCTTGGGGAAAAACTGCACAAAAAACAACTGTCTCCCTCTTAAGGGTGTCTGGGAATGTTTTTGTTGCTTGCTTCAGTCTGAGTTTTATCCTTACTAAGTGTTTAGACAGTCGATGCCAAGTGCAGTTTCCTTAATTTACGTTTCTGCCTATACTTCGGTTTTTCTCGTTGCTCACCATTCCTGATTTTCTAAAAATACTAATTTTAACTTTGAGACTCAGTGGGATAGAAACATTTTGATTTGTTTCACGTCCGTACTGCTTTCCAAGGCCTGATGACAGACCCCTCTTGGTTCATCATTGTCAAAATTATGTTTATTGGCAGACATTTCTCTGTGTTGTGACTTTCTGTGATGATGTATAGAATGTTGTCAGAGGTGGCGAAATTTCATCATTTAGAAGTCTTATGCCCTGGGGTGCCTGGGTGGCTCAGTCAGTTAAGCAGCTGACTTCGGCTCAGGTCATGATCTCAGTTTGTGAGTTTGAGCCCCGCGCTGGGCTCTGTGCTGATGGCTCAGAGCCTGGAGCCTGCTTCGGATTTTATGTCTCCCTCTCTCTCTACCCCTCCCCTGCTTCTGCTGTCTCTCTCTCTCTCTCTCTCTCTCTCTCTCTCTCTCTCAAAAATAAAATAAACATTAAAAAAAAAAAGAACTTATATTTCCAAGTTTTCTGGACTGTTTTACAGATGAACTCCTTCCTGACCGTTTCCTGGGCATTACTCATAGCCAGGGTGCTCCTGGTTCTTGCTCACATAACTCGTATCCAGAGATCTTCAAAACTTCTAATCTTAGAGGAAGTATTGTAGGAATTCCGTAGCACGTGAATTTTTTTTTTTTATTATTCCAGTGGAATTATTATGTAGTTATTTTTAGATGAATTTTTGAACTTTAGATTGGCACGAAGATAGAAGCTGTGTTTTTGCTTGTCGTGGAATATGTAAAGCTACTTTTCATCTACTTTAAGTCACTTTGTATTCCAAAAGCTTATACTGATTCCGTAGCAGGTACCTGAAGGTATGCCTGCGTGGTTGTAGCTTGAGTCTTATACTTGGCTACACATCATGGGTAATACTAACTCAGTGTTTGAGACAAAATCATTTTGCGTCACAGGGCTACAACGAAGTGTTATTTTATTTGTTTGCTTGTGTATTTGGTTGGTTAGTTGGTCGTGGGAATGAATAGCCGGCCAGAGCCATACGTCCATACTAATGTCATGTGTTTATTTTTTTAAAGCTTTTATGAATTCTTACATAATTATATTACATTTTTGTTTTATACCCCAGGAGGAACTAGAAGGGAATCATAAATAGTACCCCACTGGTTGACAAAAATATACAAATTTCCCCCTTCCCACGGTTTTGCTTTCTGCAGTTTCAGTTACCCGTGGTCAACCATGGTCCAGAAACAGATGGTCCACCTTCTGACAGGTGTCAGGGGCTCAGTAGTAGCCTAAAGCTTTATCACCCTGCTTTTGTCATTCACGTGACCTCATCTCATCACGAAGGCATTTTATCATCTCACATTGTCCGAAGAAGAGTACAGACGGTACAGTAAGATATTGTCAGAGAGACACCACACTCCTGTAACTTTTATTACAATATATTGTGATTCTTGTTGTATTCTGTTATTATTATTATTATTATTATTATTAATCTTTTATGGAGCCTAACTTATAAATTAAGCTTTATCATGGGTATGTGTGTATAGGAAAAAACATAGTTAAATAAGGTTTTTTTATATATAGTTTCAGACATCCACTGGGGGTCATGCAAGGTGGATAAGGGGGAAGTACTGTAGATGTTCTACTCCAGTCCCAAGGAAAAGTTTGAACTAAATACAAAATAACTAAATAGAGAGAAAACAGACAGTTTACTTAGGTAATTTGTATCAATCTTTGAAGATCAGTTTTTAGCAGGTGAGAGAAGCTTAAATAGGAAAATAAATAAGTAACATGGATCTTTATAAAATGCCAGTACATCATTATTATTTTGTTTCAGAAGTTCTGTATGTGTAAGCCATACTTCCATGCTTTTCCTCCTGCCTTTTCTGTCTCCCCAGTGTTAGAGGGGTACCACAGGGTCATGGTTAAGAATTCAGGCTCTGTGGCCATCCTACCAGAGTGTGACTCTGTCCTTCCCTGCTTAGTTGCACAACTTTGGATGAGTTAGCTAACCTCTCTGTACCTTTGTTTGGCCATATAAGGCACGTGTGTTATGTTAAGGGTAGACTTCTTGATTTGTTATGAGGATTAAATGGTTATCTGTGTCAAGTACCCGGAACTCGTAAGCACTGTGTTCAATCAATGTTGGCTACTGCATTACACGGACGCAAGTAAATCCAGCTGTATCCATTGAACATCAATGGTTGGAAAAAGGAGGATGGAAATTTGTCCAGATGTTTCTGCATTTTCCCTTGGCCCTAGAGCATGTTAGAGAAGAATTGACATGGGAGCCCAAAGCTGACTCTTCCCTCAGTTGGTCTTGACACCCACCTGCCTCCCAGGGCAGGCACCTCACCTCCCTAAGTATAGTTCTAGGCTTAAAGATCAGATTTTCACATGAGGTGGCTAACACAGGCTAAGTGTATCAGTCTATGAAATTGCCTTCATGTGACCATTTTGACCTACAAAATTGGCGGTTTCGTATGGTTCAACCTAATAAGTTATTGAGTGCTCAGCTGGAAAATTCTTGGGTTTTATTTGTCTTGCTTTAGAATTTAATTACTAAGAGGGGCGCCTGGGTGGCGCAGTCGGTTAAGCGTCCGACTTCAGCCAGGTCACGATCTCGCGGTCTGTGGGTTCGAGCCCCGCATCAGGCTCTGGGCTGATGGCTCAGAGCCTGGAGCCTGTTTCCGATTCTGTGTCTCCCTCTCTCTCTGCCCCTCCCCCGTTCATGCTCTGTCTCTCTCTGTCCCAAAAATAAAAATAAAACGTTGAAAAAAATTTAAATAAAAAAAAAGAATTTAATTACTAAGAAAGATAAGATACTATGTATGTTTTTCCTCACTACTTCCCCCCCACCTCCCCCGCCCCCCCTGGCTGCCCAGGGAGTATGTTTTATGTTTTTCTCCTTTGTTGGGTGGTAATGTCTATTTTTGAGGCAATTCTGAGTGGTGGGAATGTGTTTTTGACAATCCCTACCTCTAATCCATCTCTCCTTTCTGCTCTGCCTCAGGGCTCATGCATTGTCTAACCCACCCACATCTGCTCTCAGGAAAACACCAAGTAAATTCAGTCATGCAGAAGAACAAATGGCAAATAAGGCTGGTGTTCTCCTGCAAAAGTTGTGTAGATCTCAGTAGCCATCATCCTCTTTAAGGAGGGCATGAATCACAAATTATGGACTGAAAGGCTCTACTGAGTCAGTAGAAGTTTTCATGGAGCTGGAGGCTGGCAGTGGGGATTTATTTGTTGGTACGAGACAGGAGAGTTCCCGAAACCTGTAAAATCATATATAGCCTATTTCCCAGTCCCAGTTTCTGGAGGTAGGGAGTTCCGTTTCTCCTCTTTTTTTTTTTTTGGGCGGGGGTCGATAAAAACTTTAAGACCACATGTTGGGATTGTTGTAATAAAATAGATACCATTTATAGATTTCTTATTGTCTTATACAATCCTCACAATATCCTTAGGCAACTGGTAGACGCTGTTATGACCACCATTTTAGGATGAGGAAATGGAGATTTAGAGCAGTGAGGTAACCTACTCAAGGCCACTAAACTAGTAATGGAAATGTCACACTAAGTGGACAACTCTGGATCGGGGGGGTGGGGGGGTGGGAAAGAGAATGTTGATTGAGATGGTCTTGCAGGCCGCTTGCCTCTGAGAGTCCTTGATTTGGGGTTGTGACCCATGAAGCCAATGTGTTCCAGAAGACCTGGCTTATGGTGGTTCTTCAATGAGGGTCATTATTTAGAATCTGAGTGGAGATAATTAATAATATATTTTAATGTATTCTCTTTTACTGAAAGATAACTTGTTTTAAATGTTTATTTAAAAAAAATTTTAATGTTTATTTATTTTTGAGAGAGACAGAGACAGAATGCGAGCAGGGAAGGGGCAGAGAGAGAGGGAGACACAGAATGTGAAGCAGGCTCCAGGCTCTGAGCTGTCAGCACAGAGCTCGACGCAGGGCTCGAACTCACAAACTGTGAGATCATGACCTGAACCAAAGTTGGACGCTTAACTGACTGAGCCACCCAGGCGCCCCTAAATGTTTATTTTTGAGAGAGGGAAAGCATGTGCAAGCAGGAGAGGGGCAGAGAGAGGGGGACAGAGGACCTGAAGCAGACCCTGCACTGACAGCAATGAACCCAATGTGGGGCTTGAACTCATGAACTGTGACATCATGATCTGAGCCAAATCGGACGCTCAACCTACTGAGCCACCCAGGCGCCCCTGAAAAATAACTTTTAGTTTGGTAAATATATTACCAGGGAACAGCTTATTTATTGTTCTTTATCAATAATGATAAAATGTATGATAAGATTCGTAACACTTCAAAAGCCCTCTACTCTAATAAAAGTATTTATTTACTTATACTAGCACTCCATGATTTTGTCCATGTTTATGACCAAATGCTGAATATAATAATTTGATAGAAAACAATTTAAAATACTGAATGATTGCAACCATCCACCAAGTACTTAGAAACTAAGAAACAAAACTTTTTTGCAGAATTAGGAATATCAGCAAATGTTGAAAAGGCCGTGGGATAAGTGGCCGGTAGTATTTGGAGTGCAAGAAGCTGATATAACACAGTTGTGCTAAAATGAAAAGTGCAAACCTTGTGTTTGAGACTATTCATAAGTAATAATGAGTCATTTATTTTGTCAAAAAAAGAAGTATATTGTCTAGAAATTAATAAATAAAAGCCAGTTTCTTATTAGCGTTACTGCAACACTAAATTATATTTTGCGCTGTATCATTTGTGAATCGAGATAGTCATTTACATTTCAAAAGCCCTTTGAAACTAGACATTCATAGAATACATTATCACAAGGTGATAGAACATGATTTGTTTCTGAGTTTCCTGCTGAGATTACTTTATATTTACAGCTGTCCAGGACTGCCATAAATTATGTTTGATCTTTTTTTTAAGTTAACTCTGTATGTGTGTGTGTGTGTGTGTGTGTGTGTGTGCGCGTGTGTAACACTTATCTGTAAGCACTTTTATGCAGCGAAAGGGGAAGAAAATTGTCATTATTACTGCAAGGAAAGGCGTCCTACTTAGTAGTACTCTGCATAGTACGAGTATGCAGGGCCAAGCTGCATAAAGATGATGCAGAGGCAGCTGGGGGGGAGGAACCGAGGCTGGGTGTATGAAGTGCGGAGAGGGTCGAGTCTGGCAGAAGCAAGCTGCGGTGCAGTACAAGTTGCTATGTGGGTTATTGGTGACATGACTAGAAAGTAGGTTGAGGCCAGATTGGAAAAAGTTTGGAGTCCTGGGATCTGGAATAAGAACCCTGCCAGGCAGTGGTAACCCATTTTAAGGTGGCAAGGGAATGATGTTATCAGAGTTGCGCTCTGAAAAATCAGTCTAATGTTAGTGAGTAGTATGAATCAGGTAGCAGAGAGACTGGAGTGCGGGGAGGCCAGACAGATGCGTAAGAATCGAGTCTTCACAAAAGTACCAAGCCCAGGTCCTACCAGTAGTGATTCTGATTCAGTAAGTCTGGAGGGGCCCAGGGGTCTGCAATACGAACAGGGTCTCCAAGTGATTCTTAGACCAGTGGGGTGCTGTGTACCCTTTAAGAAACATCAAGGAAGGGGCACGTGTGTGGCTCAGTAAGTTAACCATCAGCGTTCATCTCAGGTCATGATCTCTTGGTTTGGTTTGTGAGTTCGAGCTCCATGTTAGAAACTCTGCTGTTAGCACAGAGTCCGTTTCAGATCCTCTCTCCCCCTCTTTGCCCCTCCCCAGCTTGCTGTCTCTCTCTAAAAAACAAATAAACTTGAAAGAAAGAAAGAAAGAAAGAAAGAAAGAAAGAAAGAAAGATCAAGGAAGAGTTGAGAGGTATTTGAATTAAAACTGGAATGGGAGAAGTCTGAGGGTGGAAGGAATGACAACAATCAGTGGTGATGGTGACTGTGATGTGAAGTTGAGAATTGGTGCAAGAGAGAGGCTTACCTCCGAAGACAACTGTATTTATGGGGTGATTGCCTACCTGGAAGTCCCTGCTAGACAAGGGCAAGTGACCCGAGAGAGCCAGGCAGAAGCCTTTTTGCTTTTGAGACCTAGCCTCAGAAGTCACACACCATCTCTCTGACCCATCCTACTTGACTCTCCTACGGTGCCCAAATCCCAACCAGTTTCAAGAGAAAGGAAGACAGTGTCTGTCCCCTCATGGCGCAGGTAGCGGTGAGCTTCTGAAAGAGCATGTAGGACCAGAAATGGTGTTGTTGTCTTCTTCAGAAAATATGGTTTAAAAAAGCAAATCCCTTATGTTGCAAAACGTAAACCAATGGAGCCTACCTAGGGGAAAGCAGCTGGTTAAGTATTATCATACCCGTGGATTTACGTTGCATGGTTATAGACATTATGAAATCCAGTCTCTTCGGAAACAAACTGGAATATTAAATTAATATCTGTTTCCAAAGATTTAATGCATTTTTAGGTGGATGACTTAGAAATAAGATGTGGCTCTCACTGTTAAAAAATGTTAATGAAAGAAACATAGAAGTGACAATGATACAGAATATTATTAGATGAATTCATGGAAGAGATATATGCACAGTACTTAGAGACCAAAATTCTTAATTATGAAGGTGAGCAGGAAGGCAAGGTTGTCACTGTCACAGGGTTAGCTAGCCTACAAGCACCCGAAGTCAGGAACCTTGGAATCAAAGTCAGGGTATTAGAATTAAAGAATATGAAATTTTTCATCTGATGAGTTTAACACAAGAACAATAGTTTGCTATTGTTTGGGGGCTGAAGACAGGCAAGAAGTGTTTCTGCTATCTAGATTTGCATATTTAATAGAACAACACTTTACAAATACACACACATACACAGCCACATATACGCCCACACCCACACACTGTGTCACATTATAGTTTATACAGGGAAGGGAAATGCAGGAAGTAAAGATGTGGGTCTTGTCCCAAGCACTGTTTGTTTCTGGTGTTTACTTCCTAAGAGAGCCCTAGTAGATGCTAGAAGTCTTCTTGTAGGTAGGTAAAATTTCGTGTAATAAATAAGTAAATTATTTTATTGCCATATTGCTTGTAAAGCTAAAACTGAAACAAAACAAAACATAACAAAACAAAACAAAAACACACACACAAAAACCTCCACATAAGTCTGTAATAACGGGAGATGTGAAACCAGTATTGTAGCTTTTCACTCTAAATCTAGTCTGAACAATGACCATAATGATTAGAAACATTTCAGTGTTAGAAATGTTTTTGATTTAAAATACCACAACTATGTCAGTTGTAGATTCAGTTTGCTTTTATGGCTCTTAGCGAATTTTCTTTACTAACCGCAGGATACACAGCCTTTTGCAAAGCGTGTGGTGGTTTGTCCATATTTCTGCCTACAAACAAGGCTCTTGCTCAGCTGGGTGACTTCTCTAACGCCCTACATTAAGTTTAGGTCCTAAAAAAATTCTGTTACTAAACCATTTGCAACTATTAGTAAACTATTGGTAGAGAATAAAAAAAATAAAAAAATAAAAAAATAAACACTTAATAAGCCCCAGTCACTCTGAGTAGCTTGATTTAATTTGAAGACAAGAACATCTCTTTTTAATGTATGAACAATTATTATTGTCTTACAATTAAAAGCTGGCATTTTATGTGTTCCTCCATTTTGTTTTTAAAAGCCCTTCTTGCGTAAAATGATCAGTGTGAAACAGTTTTGCTTCGGCTCACAATCTGTTTTCCATAGATCTTTTGTTAATGCTCAATCATTAAGTGAAATTGTATCTCCATTTCCTCTGCTTGCTTTGAGCGTTATTTACTCTTCTTTAATCTAATGGGACTAAATGAGATTAGATTTGGGAAGCACAAAGGAAGAAACTGGATTTTTCCACTGTGTTTTTGACAGCTAGATTTGGGAGAACGTAAAATAATCTCTGTACTTTCTCTAGCCGATTTTAATAGGAAGGTCAAAAATCTGGCTATTAATTCTTACACCTGCTGTGACCCCAAGTCTCTTGCCAAGGTTTGCAAAGCCCTTTGGTCCATGTGTCACTGTCTCACTTGGAAATAACCTGTGTCTTTTGGGGTGAGTCACCGTTTCATAGTCATGCTTCTTTAGCTACCTCTGACAAATTTAAAATAACAATACCAAATACCTAATAATGTATACCTTCGAAGTTATTTTGATGGAAAAAGGACGAAGTTTAGAGACGGGAACACACCAAGTTGCAAATGATTCATCATAAAGAACCCTGAGTATAATGTACTCTCAGACACGGATTTATCAAAACAAAAAAACAGCACCATACAGGAGAGTGTTGTAGAGTTGGTATAGCAGGACTCAAAAATCAAGGCTAAATATGTCCTAGCATTTCCGCCTTAAATGCCTCCTAATCAGTTATTCCCAGTCTGTACTTGGGAGCTGTGGCACAGTAATATTTTGCTTGCTCTGGACCACTTGAGAATCTGCTTATGCATAACAATTGTTATTTCTTTTGGATATATCGTATGGCTACAGAATGGGAATACATACCAGTAACTGCCTGAAGCAAGCAGCTAACGCGGATTGGATTAGATTTACCATTTGTTAGCAAAGATGGGTTGGTACCTATTAAAAAAGAAAAGAAATCTCAGTAGGAGTCATTTAATGGAAAGGCATGCACCGGCATGTTTGCTGGGTAGTCAAGGTCCACTCTGTCTTTGTTAGCAGATTACGCAACAGTTGTTTCCCAGAACGCTACTAATAATGCTGCAAGAATGACACAAGAAACTTTGTTAGCCTAAATATTTTTCAAGAGAGGTATGCACATCAAGTTGCTAAAAGGGAAGGTAATAATAATAATAATAATAATAATAATAATAATAATACGATGTAACACAGATTAAGTGCCTATTATGTTCCAGGCCCAGTGCTGTATGTTTTATATATATGATGCTCTTTAACTCCCCAGCAGCCCTGTGAGGTAGCTGTTAGTTTCTCCATTTTAGATGAAAGGAAACTGATGTTCAGATAGGTTAAGACACTTGCTCAATGTCATACAGCTTGTAAGGGGCAGCAAACTTAGGTCATTCTGACTTCTAAGATCATGTTTATTCTCATGACAGCACACTCTTAAAACGGAAAAACATCTTAGATGATTACTGAGCTGTATTGAAGCGCAATATCACTGCTCTCTTGAATATTGTCAGTAATTAACATAATTACAGTATCATACAGATATTCTAAGGATCTGAAGCACTGGTTTTTAAACCTTAGTTTAGGTGCACCTGGATGGCTCAAGTTGGTTGAGAATCCGACTTTTTGTTTTTTATCTATTCTTTAAAAAAAAAAATGTCTTTGAGAAAGAGCGGAGAAGGGGCAGAGAGAGGGGGAGACACAGAATGCGAAGCAGGTTCCAGGCTCCAAGCTGTCAGCACAGAGCCCCATGGCCTGATGTGGGGCCTGAACTCATGAGCCACAAGATCATGACCTGAGATGAAGTCAGATGCTTAGCCAACTGAGCCACCCAGGTGTACTGAGCATCTGACTCTTGATTTAGGCTCAGGTTGTGATCCCAGTGTCATGGGATCAAACATGGAGCCTGCTTGGGATTGGCTGTCTCTCCTTCTGCCCCTCTCTGCCGCACACTGTCTTTCTGTAAAATAAAAAAAAATGAAATAAACCTTAGTTTGGGTACAATTACCATGAGGAGTGTGTCCAAAGAAGACTTCTAAGCCTTGTCTGAGATTCTCATTCAGAAGATCTGCTGCAGAACCCACGAATCTATACTTCCAACAAGCACCACATTCTTATGCCATTGGTTCATGAATAGCATTTGTCGATAAAAACCTAGAGAAATATAATTCAGCCCAAAGCATCACAAAAAAGCTTCTTTTAAAATTGTCCTGCTTATAAATAAATAAACAAACAAACAAATAAATAAATAAATAAATAAATAAATAAAAAAAATTGTTCTGCTCAACGTAGTATTGCATTAGGAAAAACCTTATCAAGTGGGTCTTCTTGAAATAGTCCTTTTTGAAATGTCCTTCTTGAGGACGTTTGTTGTGTTCCCAAAGTGGGGCCAGAAATAACCCATCAACTGGTTATACCACCAAGTGTTTTCAGGGATATAACTTATTCCTCAGATAAATTAGGAACTCTTACATTTAAGATTTTGATATGCTCACTCATATTTTTCTTACAAGAGCATGATTCCAAGGATTATTCTCTTAGAATACTTACATGGCGGCTTAAAAGCACCCAAAACCACAGGGAAACAAAATAAAACAACAGAACAAACAAACAAAATCCAGCCCAAGCCCTCTCCTAGAAAGACTTGACAGGTGGATCCCAGAGTAATGCACTGAATGGTGTCTGCTTGAAGGAACTGAAAGCATTCATGTTCCTGATAAAACCAGAAGTTGGCCTATGCATCATTTTGATTACCCAAAATACCTTAAATAATTGCTTATGAATGTAGTTAAAGAGCACGCCTTCAGGTGATGGCCAGCATATCCACTCAAGAAGCGACTTTGTGGCTGTGAAACAACTCTAATGCGTATACTCTTCACCTGTCAGACTCACCCCCTTCTCTGCCCTCAAAGGTTCATTTAGTCCAATTAATGAGGGGAGATTTGGACTGGTGACCAGACTGTTCAAGATAAATCAACTAACCAAGACCTGAAGAAAGTCCAGAAGGCAGTGAGAGTGAGGGAGGAGGAGAAGCATCCCAACTCTTTCTGTCCAACCTAAGCAATTAGCAGTCAGAAAAGGAAGGACAGGTATAAAAACAAAGAGGAGGTGACAATGCAGAATTGAGACTTTGCTATACACGGGGGTAGGCACACGTCTTAGACGACTCTCCAAGAGTCTCCTGCAAATATATGTGTGTATATATTTCCACATAGTAGGTCTTGTCTCTTCTCTTCATTCTTAACCCTGGTTTGAGGTTTAAATTGTAATTACAAAATGGTATCAGTGTCCATTTTCACAGTTTGGAATGAGGAAATTCTTGCATGCCTGTGTCTTGCCATTTGTTTTTGAGAATTATATCTGATAAAGAGATGATGCGGATCTTGGATGACTGTTGCTAATGTTTTTGCCTTTTTTTTTTAAGTTAAAATATATTCTGTGGTTCCAGCAGGTGAAACAGGGCTTCAGTGATAGTCTGCTTTTGCAAATGAACCCATTCTCTTTCTTCATCATAGAAGTTTTCCTTCTGAGATAATGTCATTTTAGGATAGGTCGATGCTATTATCACAATTTGTTTGATCATCAGATTTTTTTTAAAAAAATGATTGACCTCATTCTCGAACATCTATATTAGAGTGCCCAGGTCATGCACTTTTATATAGGGAAATTTTGAGCACATTCGTCCAGAGAAAGTTATGATTTATGAGAGTCCCAAGGTTACATGCTTAGCATTTCTTGAGGATGAGTTTTCTGAAAGCTCCTTGAACATCTATTTCCATATTCACAATTGGAGAATGACAATGTGGAGCCATCTAAGGGAAGGACAGTTGTGAGAAATGGAATTCAATCTACTTTTTAAACCTTTTCTCTCCAGCTTTTCTCTCTCTATAGGGATTTAAACCACCTCCAAGTGTCTCGCCCTTGGAAGCATACTCCTTTTTCTTTCTTCACTTCTTAATTTTCACTGCCTGGGGCTATTCAGCAAGGCTACCTCTAATTAGAACAGCTGACAGTGAGATGTGAATGACAAAAGACTTAACCTTCCGGGTAGGTGTTTACAATCCTGAAATGGTTATTAGACCAAAGGCGACTCCCTGCTTCAGAATTTGTGGCTGAGATATATATTTTTTTATTCTGGTGTGCTTTCCCTGCCTACCCTAGTAAGCCAAATGACCAGGAAAATAGAACACACGTCAAAACACCAATGAACAAAATTCATGGGATCTGTTTTATTTTATAGGTTTGGGGCTTTCCATGACTTCATTTTCTTTACTTCTCTTCGGTCACCTTCTAAGCGACTCTTCATCCCCTAGCAGCAAGTGAGTCACCTTTAGGGAAAGAGTTTTTCTGTAGCTAATCTTTCCACCTATAGAGAAAAGAGCTTCTGGGTATCTGATGGTTAGAAGCGTGATTTCTGACTTCTTGTTGCTACTGCTTTTTTGACATGGGGCAGGTCACAGATTCCAACTATCCTGCAGTTCCTAACCCGTAGGAAGTGCTCTGATTCTGGAATTCTGCTATCCTATGAGTTCCTTTATTCTGTTTATTTGTTTTGAAGCCCTTCCGATCGGAATAATTTCTCCATGAGGCATATGAAGTGAACAGTTGGGCAAAAGCAAGACGTCTACAACTCAAGGGAGTTGTTCTAACAGCTAACTAGATTGTTACCCATTTTGAATGTGTATAATTCATGGACTTCACCTGTAACGCGAGTGACAACTGAACATTAATTCACAAACTGGCAAAAATATGAAAATATTTTGTAGAAACTTCAGTTTACACAGATTGTAGTAAAAATTACCTCGGTTGTTATAGCCATGACAGTAAAATGCTAAGTATTGTGTGATGATAATAGCAATATCACCCAGACATTAAAGAATGTCATGAAAGATCTAGACATCCTATTTTTAAAAATATCGATTTCTGCTCACCTTCTAAAATGCTTAAGGCAAAAGGCCAGCCCAGGATTGTGGCTTTGAAGCTGCCCTCCTCATCTGCCTTAGTCAGGAAGTGACTGGAAAGAATTTTGTCAGTGTACCTACAAATGTGGTAATCTCTTCTCAAGGGCATCGTGAACATTTGTGATGATGCACAAACTACCATTAAGTTTTTAAAAACCATTAAAAATAATAAGTTAGTTGCACACAGCAAGTAAGCAATTTAAAAGTTGAGCCACATGTTAGTCTTTAAATTATTTGAGAAAACAAAATGCTGGTATTCTTTCTACCATAGAAAATGCCCCTTCAGTCATAGTAATTGGTCCGGTACAAATACAGCTATCATTAGACAGTCTTGTTTCTAAGACCAGTTCCCCTTCTTTCCTCCTCGTGGGCACTTTACAGTCACAGATTTGCAAACAAGTTAAATGGCACTGTTTTCATGAAAAGGTAACATGCATGCTCCTTTTTTTTTCTTTTTTGGTTAGAGTATATATATATATATGTATATATATGTATATACATATGTATGTATATACATATATACACACACACATATATATGTGTGTGTATACATATATATGTATATGTGTGTGTATATATATATATGTGTGTGTATATACATTCTCCCCTTCATCCTGCAGCTATTATGAAATGCCTCTAAAGGACTGTTCTTATGTGATTCAGTGTGCAGTGGGTTCATGTACACACATAAATGCTGCATTTTTTAAGGAATCTCTTGGATCTTTTTTGTTTCTACACATTATGTTTTTCTTTCTTCTCTTGATTTTCTTTCCTTGAATACTCAGATTCAACAGAAGTGCCAGTTCTCAGCTAGAGCTCATTGCCAAGGCTGTTGTTTAAAAAGCAAGTCTAGTCATGAGTACTTTGTTTGCTGTTCTTAAGCAATCTCAAGACAAAAACAAAAACAAAACAAAACAAAACAAAAATAGCCTTAACCTCTTGGGTTAAGAGGAGCCTCAGAACTGAACACATTGTAAGGTAAAACTTATGGGTTAAATTCATTGAAACTAAGTCACTGAGAGACATTGTATTCCTGCAGTTTACAGATTCCAAAATCTCTGTATTCCTACCTGGGTCAAAAAAGAACAGATTAAGGGGCACCTGGGTGCCTCAGTGGGTTAAACGTCTGACATAGGCTCAGGTCATGATCTCACAGTTCATGAGTTCTAGCCCCTCATTGAGTTCTGTGCTGACAGCTCAGAGCCTGGAGCCTGCTTCGGATTCTGTGTCTCCCTCTCTCTCTACCCCTTCCCCACGTGCATTCCCTCTTTCTCTCTCTCTCTCAAAAATAAATAAACATTAAAAAAAGAAGACCAGATTAAGAATCAGATTAAAGAGGTGGTTTGATTTCTGAGTCCAGTCCCTTCCTTCTAGTTTTTCAACCAAAGGCATGAATCACCCCATTTCCATCTCTTCTTGAGACTGGGCACAGGGGTGCCACACAAATCCTTCCAGATTGGGCCTGGGGTTATGGCAAAGTGTCCTGGGCAGATGCTCACCTACTGACAGTCTCCATTCTGCTGTGGGTATGAGTTTGGCTTTTTCCTTGTCAGTGATGTAGGCAACAAAGAAAAGCTTTCTTGGCGCGGTCCTAGGGTCTGAACCTTCCTAGATAGCACTTTGTGAATTTGTAGGAGGAAACGAATCTCATCATGTCAGTTGCCTCTGATGGTGGGAACATTTATTAGACAGGAAGTCTGACTTCATGGTGGTAGCAGGTGGAAGACCACCCATCCTATATTTGTTAAGGGAAAGGGCAGGAAGAACCCAGCACCATTTCTTGTGCTGTGAGGAGAGACTAAAGATTCAAGATGGCCTCAGTGAGTCTTACCCCTAATGATGACAAGGCTGGGCCTCACCAAAAAGTTTAAGATGACCTCTTTGCTCTTCAACAACCTCTGGTTTTTGTGGGCCTCAGTGACTTCCCCATCTGCCTGATCCTAAAGGGACAGGGAACTCCCTCGTTACTCTGTTCCCATGAAAGAAGCTGAATATAATACGCAGAGATGGGAGAGCACATATTTGGAATGCGATAGAAGAAACTTTGTATAGGAAGATATTCAAAAGAATATTTGGAAAGCACAACAAAAGATATTACAGTGTTTTGGACAATCAGATATCTACACAATGTAGGGGAAGTGTTAAGAATTTAAATTCTATGTTATCTTAGTCTTGAGCAAGAATGTTTAAAAGTAGAAAATACAACATTGTGTTTTTCATTTATTTTGTTGTGACTTCGTGATGATATAGTTATTATTAACAAGGAAATAATTGAAGAATTTGGTGGAGCTGTCAGACAGGGTCTAGACAATACTGAAATAATTACTAGACTTGCACTTTTTGTTTTTTTCTTTATTTTATTTTTTTTTAAGTTTATTTTTGAGACAGAGAGAGACAGAGCATGAATGGGGGAGGGTCAGAGAGAGAGGGAGACACAGAATCGGAAGCAGGCTCCAGGCTCTGAGCCATCAGCCCAGAGCCGGACGCGGGGCTCGAACTCACGGACCGCGAGATCGTGACCTGAGCTGGAGTCGGACGCTTAACCGAGTGAGCCACCCAGGCGCCCCAACACTTTTTGTTTTTAAATGAAGTCGGCACTGGGTTGTAAATCAGGTAAGCCACCGATGATAGACCAAAACCACTAAGATCACATCTTAATGGTAGGCTAAGATCATATTTGGATCACTTGTAAATTAATAAAAGGTTATTTATTATATCAAAGTATGGCCACAAGCCACATTTCTACAGCTACTTTATTAGCGTAGAAAATCAAACAAACACATCTTTGCCATCAAAGAGAGGAGTTTTATATTCCCAAATTGTTTCAGATAGCACAAGAATTCACACTCCCAGGGTTTTCTCCACAAAGATCCCTGAATTACTTACGTGTGTGGCCCTCCATCGTCAGAGTACTTGTGATGCGGACTGTATATATTCTTTTTTTCTTTCTCTACCATCATCTCGTTTGTAAAGCTGTTGGCTTCCCTAGTTTTCTGTTACAGATCGACAAACTGACTTGTCATTTTTAGTCATGTAATTATTGATTATCGCGAAACAACTTTTAAATAGAAAATAATTTGTCTTTTATTTCTATTTACCAACAGAGCTAAACTATATACTGAGCACTCTCTTGTGTGCTTTCCAGATGTTAACTCCTGTTACCCTCCTAACAACCATATGTGGTGTGCGTCATTATCATCCCCACTTTACAGATGAGGCAACTGAAAGATGGAGCATGTGGGTAATTTGCCCAAGAGGTGGAGCTGGAACTTAAACCAGGCCCTTGGGATGCATGCCTTTAACCACAATGTTACAGAGTTTATACAGTGTGTGATCCATACGGGGATCCCCGTACTTGTCGATTGTGCCTGAGAGGCACCAGTCTGGTTAAAACAGATTACTGATCTGATTCTGTATGTCTGGGCTGGGCCTGGGTAATAATCTACATTTGTCCCAAGTTCCCTGGTGATGCTGGTCCAGACACTTTGAGAATCACCTGAGCTGTCATAATATTGAGGTTATGGGAAATAAATAGCTAATTTATCCATGCTGTTTTGTTTTCATGGTAATAATTGAAAATAGGAACTTTGGGGGGGGTGTGGGTGGCTCAGTTGGTTAAGCGTCTGACTTGGGCTCAGGTCACGATCTCGCGGTTTGTGAGTTTGAGCCCCGCCTTGGGCTCTGTGCTGACAGCGCAGAGCCTGGAGCCCGTTTTGGATTCTGTGTCTCCCTCTCTCTCTCTGCCCTCTCTCCCTTTCTCATGCTCTGTCTCTCTCTCTCTCTCTCAAGTGAATAAACATTAAAAAAAATTTAAAAAGAAAAAAGAAAATAGGAGCTATTTGTGGCTCAGACTCTCTCTTTTAATTACTCCTGGATTTTATTCTTATCTCATTGTTTTAATATCCATTTTTTTACTGAAATAACTTCAAACCTTATTTTATATATTTTAAAAGCCATTTTGTGAGTTGCCTGTTCATATCTTTAACAATGTAGTATAGCTTAAGGTTTTTCTCATTGATTTTATTTGAAATTTTAACTCTTTATTATATTTTTGCAAATATGTTACCCATATAGTCTTCATGTTTAATTATGTTTAAAATTTGTCAAGTGTGTAGTTTTTATTTTTATGCAATGAAATATAGTCCTCCTCTGTTATTTTTAGGCCTAAATTGTCTTCAGTAAACATAGATACTGACTTTATTTTCAAGTGCTTGTTATAATTACTTTATTTTAATTCCTTAAACCATTTGGAATTTATTTTGGTGTGCAGTGAGGCTGTAAATTGATTTTTCTTTCTTTTTTTAAAAGTTTATTTATTTATTTTGAGAAAGAGAGAGAAAGAGAGAGAACCAGTGGGGGAGGGGCAGAGAGCGATGGAGACAGAGGATTGAAAGCAAGCTCTGTGCTCTCAGCACAGAGCCCAATGTGGGGCTTGAACTCATGAACTGTGAGATCATACCTGAGCCAAAGTTGGATTCTTAACCAACTGAGACACCCAGGCGCCCCTAAATTGATTTTTCTTTCTTAATTTGCTTACTGGTTTTGCCTAAGCCATTCACTAAATAATCTTTCTCATTTTTGTTTGGATAGACTGGGGTCTCTTTCTGGACTATGTTTTCCATTCTATTCTGCAGTTCTCTCCTTCTCTGTTATCAAACTGCTTCAACTCACTTAGTCTTTTGTTGTATTGGAATATTTGGTGGGTTGAGCCCTTTGCTCCCCCTATCATTATGTTTCTTTTATGTAATGAAGATTATCTTCATAAAGGAGTCAGAGCTCTCATTTTTTAAAGAAAGCATATAAGAAACTGTTTTTGACAACTTAGTAAAGATCACTATTTTCTTGGATTTTCAGAAAAATATGTAAATTCAAAGTTACCCTTATTATGACTCTGGCATTGGGACGGCAGCTGAGTTTTAGACTAAAGACATCATGACAAAAGAAAAAACATTATTTTATTCTTCCCTGTTGCCTTGGCTTCAGAGAATGATAGAAGGAGTCAGTGTCTCCAAAGAATGGAGACGAAGAATTTAATAGAAGCATCAGAATAATCTATTATATATATACTTCACTATAGGCTTGCAGAACAATCCACGGAGAGAGACCTTTCTAAAGAAAATTTAAAGAAATTAAAAATTAAAGAAAAATATGAGTTACAGAGGTGAGGAAAACAAAAGGACATACAATTTTTATGTTGTTGCGAGAAAGGAAAATACGTTTCATTGTTGAAGTGTTGGGCATGATTTGGTTCACGTTTAAAATAGTATGTGGGACACCAGTGGATATTTTACAGGCCACAAAAGAACCTGAGTCTGTAGATTGGTTTTCTGCCCCCGAAATTATACCCTTAAATGACGAGAGTCAGTCTTACAACTGCTGTTGTTTGTGAGAGTAATACCTGAGTCAGGCCAAGCTCCCCGTGGAGTATCCCTGTGAAGATGCCTCGTTGGAAGCAAACCTGGGGTTTCTCTTCCTGCCTCATGTCCATTTGGCGGCCTCATTCCTGATGATTCCACTAGGCCTTATCCTAGAGTACCATGCATTTGAGACTTACTGCCAAAAGTGCTATTTTAACCATGCTTTTAGTATAATTTGAAAGGTGGATCAGACTAGAATTGCCTCTAAATATACAATGTACTGCTCTTGCGTCTATCTTCCTGTGTTCCCTTTGCACCTCCTTCCTATCACACTTCTTTGCTGTTGCTATTTTCTAAGCCAGATTTTTTATGTTGGTATTGTCTCTTCCTGAAAGGAAACAATATTGCCCTTGACAAACCCAAAAATAAAAGAGAAGGTCGTGCTGGTTCCTCTAGCTTGAGAAGAGAGAGCATGTTATTTGTAAACAAGCCAGCATCTTCGTCCCGCCCAAAGTCCTGCCTTCTTCACCTTTGTCTCTTTATCTCAATGACATGAGATGCTTCGCTCTGGGTTCCCAAGGCACCAAACTTTGGGAGCAATATAATAAAAATGAGGCTACTGTATTTGCTTCTTCCCCTGAAACACACAGACTGATGTATTGCTGTAGGGGGAAAGTACTCCTGAGGGATGTGAAGAGACTACATTTACAGAGAGGCTAGGTTTAGGCTCTGTGTCTTCCTTTTTTCTCCTTGTTCATCTGTACTCAGCCCCTCCAAAATTATCAATATACCCAATCAGTACTTTGCACATATTTTGTGTGTAGTAAATCTTAAAAAAAATTTTAATGTTTATTTTTTATTTTTGAGAGAGAGAGAGAGAGAGAGAGAGAGCGCGCACAAGTGGGGAAGGGCAGAGAGAGAGAGGGGGACACAGAATCTAAAGCAGACTCCAGGCTCTCTGAGCTGTGGGCACAGAGCCTGATGTGGGGCTTGAACCCACGGACCAACTGTGCCAAGTCAGTTGCTTGACGTACTCAGTTGACCTGAGCCAACGTCAGATGTCAGATGTTTAACCTACTGAGCCACCCAGGCACCCCTGTAGTAAATCATTTTTAAAAGCTAGTTAAGAAATTTGGTCCTCCTTGAAGACTACAAACCCTCTTTAACCTAACGTTTCATTCCCACATTTCCTTGCCCTTAGTGATTAATAGCTGCTTAGCAAATAGAAATAAGGCTTACATGAGAAATTTGAAAAAATAAGACAGCTTATTTGTAAATCCATGTAAATCATTTCTGTCTTACTTGTTTTCTTCTGTGTTTCTTAGAAATAATGCTCTTTTTTAGAGGTGGCTTTTAAAATTTCTTTCAGTAAGGGAAGTATCTGAGAAAGTGGAGATTCTAAAGTGATACAAAGTTGAGTAACCTTTGACTCTGGGTCTTGAGCAAATACAAGTGAGAATTTCAAGAATAATAAGGGTAAAGACTCAATGTGGAATGCATAGTCCTCACCCAATAAAGGATGAAAAAAAACCCAGTGCTCTGGTGCCTTGATGGCTCAGTTGGTTAAGCATCTGACTCTTGATTTCTGCTCAGGTCATGATCTCATGGGTTGTGAGTTCGAGCCCCACATTGGGCTCTGCACTGACAGCATGGGGAGCCTGCTTCGATTCTCTCTCCCTCTCTCTCTGCCCTTCCTTGCTCCCCTCTCTCTGTCTCTAAAAAAAAAAAAATTAAAGAAAAAACTTAAAAAGAAAACCAAAACATGCCAGTAAACACAAATAAGTACTGTTAAGTCCGTACGTTGCACTGACTTTCCATTACAGCAAATGCCATACTGGAAGACAAACCCTTATGGGGGAGTGGTAAGCCCTGATCTCAAGGCTGTACGATTACTTCATTCCCAGTAATTAAATAACTTGGTCACTAGCCCAACCATGTCAAGATAAATTAAATCTAATGGCTCAGATTTGTTCTGTAAATATATGCTGGAATGTTTTAAACTTCACACCGAGCTCTGATTCTTAGTGTTTGGAACATGTAAATAGATACCAAGTTTCTCCTGGCTTACAGAAATTTCTTAGTTTTCTTGCCTCTGTTAAATGCATATTCTAGTAAATAAAATCAAAGAAGGCAATGGTCGGTTCTTTTTGCTTAGCACAAGCTGTTGCTATCATATTTAAATTAATGAGTAAAAATGAATAGGACAAAAACTAACATTTATTGATGAACAAATACTATGTGTTAAGCTTTGGACAAAACATTTAGGTAAAGTGTCTCATTTAACCTTTACAGTGATTTGTGGTACTTGTGTGTCTCCCTTTTACAAACGAGCCAACTGAGGCATAAAATGGCTGAGTCACCTTTTAAAAATCTTCTGGTAAACGCGAATGCTGGGGATTGCAAGTTAGGTCTGTTGTGCTCCCAGGGCCAAAAATTTACTCCTGATGGAATTAATTATTCCATTCTGCCTCTACTGAAGAGTAGTTTTATTGTTGTTTTCTGTAAATCATGGTAATAGCTATCATTCTTTATAAACACGCTTTGTAAACAAATTTGATATTACAATAAACAGTCCTTACTCTAACTGGGATAGAAAAATGAAAAACATTTCATTACTAATATTGTTGTAACGTTGTTTTAACAGGCTTCACTATGGCTGCAACTGATTTCTATTTTACCTTGAAATCCCAGGTCAAGAAATTATTGTATTGTAGCTTGGAGAGACCCACAAATCTGTAAACATTTCTTGCTTGGGAATCTAATCTTAAATTGTGTTAGGAAGCATAAAATGGAACTTTTAAAATACTCTTTATAGATTCTTGCACCTATATTTGTTTATCTTCCATAACTGATATTGTATATGCTTAAATAATGTAAAAACTCTCTAATATTGTTTATAAATGTAAATATATATATGTAAATACATATACACAAACTATTTATATATATATAATTATATATATATAAACACTCACACATAGAGCAGTGTGACTACCTTGGTAACTTGTTATAATGTGTATTTCTAATGCGGTAGTTACAATTTTTAACTTGTGTGTCACAGTATTAGCTATTTGGATAGAATTCCAGCAGGTTCAAAGAGCAAACTAAAAATAAGTAAGATTATATCTTGTACGAAAACAAATATGAGAAATTAAATGTCATTGTAATATTTGTCTACAAAGGATTCATTTAGTTTCTTTCTCCCAAGTTCCAAAATTATAAGTTTATATATATATCAAAGGTTATAATTTGGGACTTTTAATAATTTGAATGATTTCTTTTCGACCAAAAAGAAAAAAACCCTTATAAGCTTTCGGGATTTTAACATAGTAAGAATGCCTGAATTCCTAAGTATAGACAAAGAAGGTGTTATTTTTTCCCCCTGAAAAAAAGCTTCTGAAGCACTTTTTATAAATCAATAGAAAAATTGTCTTTGTAGAAATGCTGGCATTGGAGAGTGGTGCATTTGGTCAGTAAGCAGGGGGTAAGGCTAAAGAATGAGAGAATAATATGCTTTTATAGAGGCGTTGCTATAGGGATATTTTAGGGAGAATGTTGCTAGCCGAGCTAGAAGTTCCCTTGGTGAAAGCTGTGTTTGATTTAGAAACTGATTGAATTAGAACAAATTCCAAAAGTAACTATAATAGGCGGGACATGATAAAACCAAACTTCAAGACTCCCGGTGCGATAAAAGGTACTTTTGTTATTATCTGTGTGTGTGTTTTTGTGTGTGTGTGTGCACGTGTGTGTGTGTGTGTGTGTGTGTGTGTGTGTGTGTGTGTGTATACTTTTTCTTTTAATATAATTCCAGTTTGACTCCCTGGTACAAAAACTTTGAGATTGTATAAATAGACTTTAAAACAACTCTAAGTTTAAATTGTTTTCTTCCTATTTTATCTGAACTAAGCACTAATGGAACTGGAATGAATAGTTCTGATTTATGTTCATGATTTCGGAAAACCTAAACAAATATTTACAGTGTAAGCCTGAACAGTGAAAATTTATGAGGAATGCTGAGATAAGATAAAAGCTGAATTTTAGCATAGAAATTTAGGTGATTGATATATAGGTATTTTAAAGAAATGCTTTCTAAAACTTAAGATATCAGTGCATCACTGTCTACCATTTATAACAAAACCGAGTATCTTCCTCAGACTAATGAACAAAAATACTCTTGAAACCTGAATCTGGTCAAGAATTCATCACAGTCTGTTAGTGACTCAACTTTTTCTTTTCTTTTTTTTTTTTTTACTTCCAGTATTGTTGCTTTTAAAATCTAATTTTTAAAGTACATTGACTTATTTCATATCTTGATCTGAATGTAATGAAAATATTTCATCTTCTCTTTTATTGTTTTCAGACTCCTATAAAATGTGATGATGACTCAGAATTTCACCACCTTACCACTGTGTTTAGCTAGAAGATGGTACCCAGATGCATTTTAGTTTGCTGCTGGGGTCACGCCAACTTTTTTTACAATTTTTTTCAGTGATTAGACCTCCAACCATGATTATGTAGCCGAGACATTTTTCTTACTAAGAAACAAAGGTGGATACACTAGGAAGTCTTATGCTCATGTTTGGCTACATGGAATATAGTAAGAGCATCAAGTTTGTTCTTGACATAGCTGATTGGTATTTGGAATCTAGTATTTGGTTATATATAATAACACCAAAATCGTATATTTTGTATACATTTATTAAACTGTGTTTCCTTGATTTAAATCTTTACATCATACAAGTAACTTTTAACTAATTCTGGTTGTTCTGAGTTTCGATGAAACAATTCAGTTGAAATAATGTATTTATACTAATTTAAAATACATAGAGGTAGGGTGGATAAAGTGAACAGAAAACTTCTTCCGTTTTCCTCAAGGATAGAATTAAAACAGCCATATAGAAGCACCTGGGTGACTCGGTCGGTTATGCGTCAGACCCTTGATTTCAGCTCGGGTCATGATCACACAGTTTGGTATGTGAGTCTGAGCCCTGTGTTGGGCTCTGTGCTGATAGTGTGGAGCCTGGTTGAGATTCTCCCTCTTCCTCGCTCTGTGCCCCTCCTCCGCTCTCTCTCTCTTTCGAAACAAATAAACTTAAAAAAAGCCCAGCCATATAACAACCATATAATATAATATAATATATTGTAATTAATATAACTAATATAATATAATATATATTAATGTCATCTATATTATAGTATACATTATTATGTTATATATTTATTTTTTAGTTTTTAAAAATTTTTTTACTGTTTTTATTTATTTTTGAGAGAAAGAGAGAGTCAACACTAGCTGGTAAGGGGCAGAGAGTCGGAGACACAGAATTCAAAGCAGGCTCCAGGCTCTGAGCTGTCAGCACAGAGCCCAACGCGGGGCCCGAACTCATGAACCACAAGATCATGACCTGAGCTGAAGTCGGACGCTCAACTGACTGAGCCACCCAAGCACCCCTGTATTATATATTTATAATATATTATGTATTAAACATGATATATAACTTATATCATATATAATGTTTTATATATTACAAATTCTTTCCTTAAGGATATAATTTAAATAATTGTATTAAAATTATAATAGCTTCTTTTTAAATTGGGAGAGTCTTTATTCTGCTTGTCACCTCTTCCTAAGATTTCTCATCACAACTGCTTTCTTACTTCACTTTCCACCTGTGCATATATGGAAGTCAAGTCTTTCTTTTTTCTAGATGTCTTAAAGTCAGTTACCTTCAGGTGATCTGAGAAGCAGCTGGTCTAAGAAAATGGAGAGTAATAGGTCTATGGAAAACTAGGAAATGTTAAGGCTCACCCGAAAACACTCAAGTTGAAACATTTTCTTAGAACACTGCTGGTGAAAGAAAGCACATTTTGGGCCCACGTCCTGCCTACGGGCGGGCCAGTATCTGACGCTCCCTGTTTCTTATTTGCATAAGTTCCTGGCTGGTGCCCTTGAGGAGCTGCTGAGAACAGCATCAAGCATCACCTGCAGGGCAAAGAATCTGACAAGATGGATGGTAATATGGAGGCAGAACTAGAGAGTGGTTGCTAGAGTTCTCTGGTTGGAGAAGCAGAAAGGGACCTCCTGTAGGAAAGCCCAGAGGGCAGAAAGGCAGAACCCAGCTTGGCTGGTTGGATTGAGATAGCATGTGAATTAGTGACAAAGCGTTCAGACTGGTGGGACTAAAGCATCTGGACGATTTGGAGAATGTGTGTAATTGACTATCTCATCGGAGGTGGGACCTCGCCATTTCTTTGAATTATAGGCTCTTTGCGGTGGATGTAGCACAAGCTGTAGGGTGCAGCACAGGTCCTGCCCTTCAGTCTTAGGGCCCTCATTTCCCCAGCTACCCTGAGCGTTGCTTGCTGGAGGTTGACAGCTGAGCCCCTCCCCAAGATGTGTCCTCAGCCCAAGGGATCTGCCCCATCCAAGTTATGCTCCCTTCCCCAGGGAAGCCCATATGCAGTGAGTGATCAATGCCTGGGTACAAAGTCCCGGCCCCTTACCTCAACTTAGGATTTCTCTGAAAGAGATGCCAGCTTCAGAGACCTAACTGCATCTCAGTTCAACATCTCCCTCTGCCCAATGCTGCTTCCTTCACACCCTTCAAAATGTTTCTGAAAGCACATGCCAAAAAACATCCTGCTGACAAGACTTCTTCTAGAGTGGGTTTCTCTGTTAGCCTGACCTGTGACACATGCTAATACCAAGGCAGATACAAATATAGAGATGGAGAATGAAGAGATGAAAACAGTTGGAGAACTGAAGACAGCAGGTCAAAGTGTCACTGGGGAGAAGTCCTTATAGCTTGTAGCTCAGGAAGATGGGGAAGCAAACAGGATTTAGCTCGTAGGTGCTCTATCTGTTGGTTAGATTCTAGCCAATTAGTTGCTCATATGGTGCAGGGGGATAAGGAGTCCCCCTGCACCATAGGAGTTGACAATTGAGTGTCAAGTCATTTGCTGAGACAATTTATTTCTGAAAGTGGGTTGTTTAATCTGAGAGTTGGGGATAGTGTTGACTATCTCTAGGGTTTGGTAACAATCATAAGATATAAAACATTCTGGGAACCCCAAGGGACAATGTGGATGTGAAAGTAGAGTGAAGGCACAGGCTTTGGGTGGCTGCAGAGCCATGCTTTTCCACTTGGTGTCTGTCTGTGTCACTGTAGGCAAGTTGATGAACCTTGATAACCCCGGGGTTTTGTTTTTGTTTTTAATTTAAGTTCAAGTTAGTTCACATAGCATGTAGTCCTGGCTTCGGGAATAAAACCCAATGATGCATCACTGACATATAACATCGAATTCTCATCCCACAAGTGCCCTCCTTAATGCCCATCACCCATTTAACCCGACCCCCACCATTCTCCTCCCCTCTAGCAACCTTCAGTTTGTTCTCTGTCTCTCTTGTGCTTTGCCTCCCTCTCTGTTTGTATCTTATTTTTCCTTGCTATGTTCATCTGTTATGTATTTCAAATCCACATGAGTGAAATCATTTAATATGTGTCTTTCTCTGACTGACTTATTTCACTTAGCTTATCACCCTCAGCAGATGGCAAGATTTCATTCTTTTTTCATTGCCGAGTAGTTTTCCATTATTTACATACCACATCTTCTTTATCCATTCATCATCTGATGGACATTTGGGCTCTTTCCATAATTTGGCTATCGTTGATAGCGCTGCTTCTCTTCATAGAGATAGCCCTGTTTTTTTTTACATATAAAATCCAAGTAGGGGGATATTTTCTCACAGGGTTGTTGCAAAGTTTAAGTTAGATAATATGGATCATGAAGGTACATAACATCATGCCTGCCGCATGATACCTTCTAAACAGATGATAGCCATCGTAACTATTTAAAAAATTTAAAAATGACACATTACTCTACAGATAAGCTAGAACACGTGAGGCAGTTCATTTGTGACACTGGCACTCAGCAGCTGTTGTCTCACGCGGAAGCCTCCGCAAATGGCCGAGTGGCCGCAGGTTCTGTGATCCAGTGACTTTTCATTTACGACGAAGGTCACTGCCGTCGCTCCAGTCCTGAAGCAATCACAAATGGCACACCCTCTAGGGCTCTGTTTATGACTGGACACCAAATGCAGGTCTTCCGAGTGGCTCATTGAACGTGTCTACGATCCAGGGGTGGATATGTTTGGGATTGGAATTTCTGACGTCTTCTCCTCGAACTTTGTGATTCAGTCTTATGTTTCAGTTTTACTGTTTTTGGCTTTTCTTTTGATAATTTTGTCTCCATTTTAGATTCAGGAGCTTCACTGTTAAGATTGTAGCCCTCTTTGCTTCTGATGGGGACATGCAGTATAAAATGGAAGATAAGTAAGAGTGTGTCCAATTACTGTGTTGTTTGGATATTGATAAAAATAGTGAAGAGAGAGGGACGCCTGGGTGGCTCAGTCGGTTAAGCGTCCGACTTCAGCTCAGGTCACGATCTCGCGGTCCGCGAGTTTGAGCCCCGCGTCCGGCTCTGTGCTGACAGCTCAGAGCCTGGAGCCTGTTTCCGATTCTGTGTCTCCCTCTCTCTCTGACCCTCCCCCAATCATGCTCTGTCTCTCTCTGTCTCAAAAATAAAGAAAATGTTAAAAAAAATTAAAAAAAAATAGTGAAGAGACAGAAAAGGAAAATTTAGATCCCAAGGTGTGAATGAGAAATAATATTAACAATATTTTCAAATATAAAGTCCCTAAATGTGGGATTGTAATCCTAAACCTGCTTAAGACAAAGGGCAGTATTTTGGTGAGAAAAAAAAAAAACAACAACTGAATTTTGAAGATCCTAGGTAAGAAAAAGTCATATTCATTTGGAAAAACTATATGTGTTTTAAAGCCTAGACTAAATATTGAATGTAAAATATGTGAACGCTGTGATCCACCACTCTCTCCCGGCCCCAAATAAAACACTGTATGTTGATTGGTTGAAATACTAGTGTTGAAGTCCAGTTTAACGTTAAAATAGAGTGGTTGTACGAAGAAGGTATTTTAAGACATTTTCTGGTACCTGCTTTCCTTCTGCTACTCTTGTGTTGCTAAGTACTTAAACCAGGAAAAGATTTCAAAGTTGTGGTAGTTTTCTTGCAGAGTCAGGAGTTGGGCCACTTTTTACAATTAGGGAGCTACACGTGACAGGTTCGTCCAGGGTCAGCTTAAAACTTTTCCAAAGACTTCTGTGCTAACTGGAAGTAATCCTTCATCAAGGGGATCAGCTGTCCTCTGACTTTTATTTCTTATGTGACTTTTATTTGTAATTTATTAGAAAAAAATTTAGATGTAGAAGCAGCATGTTCCCCTGAGCTCCAATGCGAGCAAACAGTAGGGGTTGGCTTTCACTTTCTCTACGCTCAGGTTGCCTTTAATTTCGTAACTGTGGTCTTTTTTTTTTTTTTTTATCTGCTCACATCTTCCATGTCACTGTTTGGTGTTACTTTCTGCTGCACGTACAGAACCTGCAGCATCCTTCCTTCTGATTCCTGTTCTCCCTACTGCAGTAGGAGGGGCCACACCATACTCTCCGATGGCATCCAGAGCTGGTCAGAGCAGGATGCTAGCTCACAGGAGGGGCGCGATGGTATGCATTAAATAAATGAATCAAACAATCAGCAAATAAATCCAGTGATAATTAGGTTAGACTAGGACACAGACTATCTAATTTCTGGCCATAGTTCTACAGATCTGTAGCCTTTATTCCAATTTATAGATAACTGGTATTTTTCTTAATTCTCACCATGCTTCATTTCCTCATTTACATCTCCGCTTAAAATACCTCCTGTGCCTACTAGGCCTGGTTCCTTGTGTGAATGGAATGAGAAGTAAACATGAAAACGTGAGTAAATCCAACTGTTTTAAGGATATAAGGTATTTTCATTAATTCACAGGTTATCATTTTCTTATCATTTAAAAAAAATTTTTTTAATGTCTGTTTTTGAGAGAGAGAGAGATAGAGTGCAAGCAGGGGAGGGGCAGAGAGAGAGAGGGAGACACAGAATCCAAAGCAGGCTCCAGGCTCTGAGCTGTCAGCACAGAACCCGATGCAGGGCTCGAACTCATGAGAGGTGAGATCAGGACCTGAGGTAAAGTTGGGACGCTTAACCAACGGAGTCACCCAGGCACTCCTCTTATCAATGTTTATACCACCAATCGTGGATATAAAAAAAGTGCCAGAAAACAGTGGATATGGTGACAGAAAAAAACACAAAAGCTCTGTTGAAACTATTCAAATGTATTGTCTCTATTTAGAACTAGAAGATGTTGGAGGGGGGCCCCTGGTATGAACTGCCATAGTGAACTCTCATTATATTTATTACTTTTCTTTATTATTGATTATAATCCTCTGCAGGACACATCTTTATCATTGTACTTCCGTATCATACACACAACCTTTTATGCAAATGTCTAAGCTTTGTTTTCCTAGTCATAATCTTTTGAATTTGGGGAATATAATATGTTGGGAATACCACATGTTATGTATCACCTTCAATCAGAGCACCTTGGAGTCAGAGGCATTAATATTTCTGCAGAGAAAACTGTTAATTTTAACATTGGGTGGGATAAAGATTATAAATAGGCTCTTCTCAATTCAGGGGAGGTGTGTTTTTTTTCTCCCCACCAAATTATTTTATTAAAAATTTATGAAATTGAGGCCTAAAGGTTCAAGGCTGATATATCTGTTACATCCTCTCTCCCATATCTCCATCCACATGTGATTAAAATTCTTCCTGGAAAGAAAGCATTTTCCCCGTTATTGTATTGGGAGAGACTGTGGATAACAGCCTGGCACATTAGCTGATCTATGTGTCCTTAGAAACCCAGCCATATTCAAGTACCCTGCCCCAAACAAATACATTAAAATTCTCTAAATTTTTAACTATTTTTTTTTTTATATTTGGCTGAGTGACATGCTATATACTTTTCCTGGTCTGACAGTGATAAAATGTTTATAATGAACGTTAAATGTTAAAATGTTATAATCTTATAAATAAAAGGTTTAATGGTTAAAATTAAAATGCGATAATGAATGGTTCAGGCTATATTTTTAACTAACCAACTAAAGCCAATCAACTATTTTTGTTTTATTTTTTTAGAGTTCTGAAAAAAGTTTTTTTAAAGGGTTAGAATATAGTAAAATAAACCAAATACAATTTTAGGATATATATACCCTGTACCCACCCCCCCCCCACCCACCCATTCTGCACCACATAAGACATGAATTTCCAGATTTGAATGACACTGTACTTTGCCACTTCTTAAATAGATATATCTCAGTGTAAAGGATTTCGGCTTAAATAAATATATAAACTGTGGGAATAACCCAATATGATAAGGACTTTTTGGAGTAGTTAATTGAACAATCATAATTCATTAAAAAAATATATACATATATATATATATTCACTTAAAACACACACACACACACACACACATCTTCAAATATTCATACCAGTTTATTGCCATTGTCATCCATAGATGAAAAGGGCATAGTTTAGGTCACTGATTCTCAACTGAGGTGATTTTTCCCCCTTAAAATAATTGGCAATGTCTGGAGACATTTTTAATTATCACAATTTGTTAGGGGGGAGTGGGGTGCCATAGGCATCTAATGGGTAGATGCCGGGGATCCTAACCATCCTATAATGTAGAGCACAGCCTCTCGTGGCAAAGTTTGATCTTGCTCAAAATGTCAGTAATGCTGAGGGATGAGAAACTCTCACTTAAGAGCTGAAATAATGATTTTTTTTTCTCATCCTTTGTGCCTTGGATTCATAGTGAGATAGTACTAAATTTCATAGAAGTAACTTTAATGAAACAGGGCTTTCAGAATCTGGTCATTGGTTTTACATAAAAGAAATACAATTCCAATTCCAAAAATCTTAAGAGCAATATGTCTTTCTTGACATTTGCTTTACAAAAATTGAAGTAATGATGAGAGCACTCAACAGAGGCAAAACACCCTAAGAATCCTCTTTACTCCTCTTTTTCCTTAAGCCCACTCTTCTGGTAGCTGTTTTCCTTCTCCTCTCCTTTCCTTCTGTGTGTCCCTGGTTAATCTATGCTTAACCATGAGGAGAATAACTTTGCATGTCTTGTTCTTTGCCACTTTTTTCTCTTTTACTCATCTGATAAGAACATCAAAGGCCCAGGAAGTGGACCTAACCAAGCAAGCCTAGAAACCTGTTGTAGAAGACAGAGTGACCTGGGGAGAAAAAGGAGGATTACTTGTGTGTCTATCATACAAGTAAATGCCTTTGTTTTAGTTAGTTATTGCTGTGTAACAAATCACTCCAAACTTAAAATAATCATAATTCATTTTTCATAATCTGTGGGTTGTCACACTAGTTCACAGTTAAACACGGATGGTTTCCTAAGGACCATCTTACATATACCTAAGACAACGTGCCAGGCAGTGATTTAGTCTCTTAGGATATAATGATGGGGAAAGTACTTTCTTGACATGAAGAATGTCTGGGTGTGGGAGAGAGGAGGTGACAGATGCATCAACCTTGAATCTTTTGGTCTCAGTTTGCTGGCTTCATCTGGGATAAGTTCATCTGCAGGGTTGGCTGAACTAGCTCCAAGATGACCTCACCCATGTGTCTGGAAGTTGGTTCCGGCCATACGATAGGGCATCTCAGTTCTTCTCCACATAGAATCTTGTCCTCCAATATAGACTTCTTTCCTTACATGGTGGTTTGAAGGCAGAAATCCAAGACAGCTAAAACAAACGGCAAGACTTCTTAGGCCTAGAGTCAGATGAAGAAAGTCATTTTTGCTGTGTTACTGATCAAAGCAAGGTCAATACAAGATCAGATTCAAGGAGGGGGAAATCAATTCAACCCCTTGATGGGAGGAAAGACAAAGTCACCTTGTAAAAGAGGATGCATATTGGAACCAGAGGATTTTGTGGTCATAATTTAAAATCTGTCCTCTGGTCACTATTATGTATATTCTTTCCACATTAGAATACATTCACCTCCTCTCAAGGCCTCGGAAATCTCATCCAATGATGTCAGCAAACTTCAAATCCAGTGTCATGTGATCTGCATCTTGTCATTTGTCTGCATACAAATGAGGCTCCTCAAGTATAATTCTTCTAAATCCCCAGGCCTATGAACTAAAAAGAGAAGCGACTGCATCCATTCATCCAAAATACAATGATGAGAGAGGAGCCAGGGCCATTGCAATAGATGCCTCTGTTCAAAGAAGGGAAGAAGGGAAAAGAGATAACAGTCGTGGTCTGAAATAATTCTGAAATCCAGCCAGGCACGTGTGGCTAGTCCCTTTAATCCAGGGGCCAGTGACATTCCCTGTCTTTTTGATAAGAAGTGGTTCATGTTTATGGATGATTGCCTTCTTTTTAAAGAAAAAATTTTTTTAATTAATTAATTTTTTTTTAGAGAGTAAGAGTATGAGTGGGGTAGAGGGGAGAGGAAGAGAGAGAGAATCTCAAGCAGGCTCCATGCTTAGCGTGGAGCCTGAGGTGGGGCTCGATCCCATGACCCTGAGATCATGATTTGAGCCAAAATCAAGAGTCAGATGCTCAACTTACTGGGCCACCCAGGCGCCCCTGGCTGACTGTCTTCTTAGCCTTCTTCCTCATCATATTAAGTGTGGTTCCAAAGTCTTGTCTTCATTTTGAACTGTCCTGTCCCTTTAGTACAAGGTGGTGGTGTTTTTGCTTAGCAGATTTGTTGACTTCCTAAAAATCTGCTTGGCGTCATTCTGTGCCACTCAAACCCCAAATTTAAAACAGTTTTTGGACCATAGGTAAAGGCTCTGTGGTCAGTGCCCTCAAACTTCTTAGAAGCTGGTTTATCTAGTTGAGAAGGTCATGTAGGCACTACCTAAAATCTTTCTGAGTTCTTAACAATGCAGCTTCCGAGTGTCTGCCTCTTGATTTCAGCTCATGTCATGATCTCACTTTCCATGGGTTCGAGCCCCATGTAGGTGCGGAGGCTGCCTGGGATTCTCTCTCTCCCTGTCTCTGCCTCTCCCCAGCTGTGCACTCAAACTCTTTCTCTCTCAAAATAGATAAACGTCAAGAAAAACAAAAACAAACCAACAATGGGTCTTACAGTCACGCTCTTGACTTATTGTTATCCTAAAACCCTGTTTTACTTTGCAAATATTTTTCCAGGAAAGACTGGGAATGTCATACTTTCTAATCCAATGCAAATGAAAAAGGGCCTTCTTTACTTCATCTCTCTCTCTCTTCCAGTATCTCAGAAGAAGCCAGTTGATACTGTCAGCTTTCTGCAAGGAAATCTCTCTAGTCGAATGCACAAGTTCAAGTTACTGCAGATGACAGAGTAGACAGTACATAAAATACACGTGGCTCTTCTGATCTCTGAGAGCAGAGTCTGCTGTCCTTTTCAGCGTCTGCTAATAGTTTCTTTCCAGCCTCCTCCCCACCTGGTCCCAAGGCCAACACCACATGTTTCAGATCTTTGTTAGAGCAGCACTAGATTCCCAGTAGCAGTTTCTGTTTCACTTAGTCTTTGCTAAAGCACCACCAAAACTTAATGGCTTAAAGTAGTAACACATTATGGTTTCTCATGTTCCTGTGGGTGGGCTGGGTGTTTCCTGCGCTGACTATGCCTGAGCTCATTTATAGAAATGCATTCCGCTGGAGCATTAGCAGGGCTGGTAGGTCCACTGACTTGGATGGCTGCTAATGGTGCTAGCTTGCACTTGGGGTGCCTCGGTTCTCCTCAACATGACTTTTTCCCTCTAGGGTGCTACGGCAGCTTCCTTGTGTGGTGGTCTCAGGGCAGAGCTCTCTACGAGCCAAAATGGAGCCTTTTCAAGGCCCAGCCTCAGAAGTCCTATAAAATCATGTCAGCCATGTTATTTGGTCAAAGCAAGTCTCAAGGCCCATCTAGACTCAGGGGGTGTGGCATCCACTTTGTGTCCGCAGGAGGAACAGCAAAATCACATTGCAAATGCTGTGATAATCCAAATGAGAGGAATTTGTGTAGATATTTTGTAATTAGCCATAGCCTGATTTTGTAATTTTTTTTTCATTTATCCGTTTAATTTACCAATCTAAACATTGGATAATTATAAACGTTATTTCATTATGTTGAAATAGCCAACATACCTTGGACCCTACCCCTGTATAACAAAGTTAGTGATGATTTTAGTAACTGTAGATATACAACTGGGATCATATGATTCTGATCCCCAAACCAGTAATTTGGTTTCGACCATCTCATTGTGGCTGTTATTTAGTTAATAATGGTTACATTGTTACTCTATGATTTTGTTGTTTTTCTGTCTGTAGCCATGTCATCTGGTTGTGCAAAAAGTCCAATCTACTTTCTACTTTAAAATTTCTTTCCAACTTTTTACTGAGGTAAATTCTTCTGCAGAAGAATTCTTCTGCAGAAATAATGAAAAACTTTATTAGGTATAATTAGGAAATTATAATTTAAAATTTTTGTTTTAAATTAGCATTTATATTTTCAGGTAATGAAAATCTGTAAGACGTTTATTTAAGTCATCATTGTCATTCATGCACCTAAAGAATAGAATGACAATCTGCAAAACACAAACAAGTTAATCATAGCCTATTGCAAGTTATCAATGTATCAATATATGATACATTAATATTTTTGTCAAAGATTGCAGTTTCAGACCTGACAACTTTATCTACTTATTTAAGCAGTTTTTCTTGTTGGTGTTTTTTTTTTTTTAATTTTTGTTTAACAGTTATTTATTTTTGGGAGACAGAGCACAAGCGGGAGAGAGGCAGAGAAAGAGGGAGACACAGAATCTGAAGGAGGCTCCAGGCTCTGAGCTGTCAGCACAGAGCTGGATGTGAGGCTGAACCCACGAACTGTGAGATCATGACCTGAGCCGAAATCGGGCACTTAAATGACTGAGCCACCCAGGCGCCCCTCTTGTTGGTAATTTTATATTAACATGATATTAAGGATAAATATACCCAGGAATTCACTATTTTGATCTTTATGATTGATCATGACTGATGAAAATAAACATCGTTATGTGAGTACCCATTTATGAAATGCTCTCTCTCTCAGAAATAAGTTCTTATGGAAGATTTGTTACATACAAAGAACAAGCTGAGGGTTGTTGGAGGGAAGGTAGGTGTGGGGGGGATGGGCCAAATGGGTGATGGTCGTTAAGGAGGGCACCTGATGGGATGAGCACTGGGTGCTACTCCTGAAACCAACACTACACTCTATGTTAACTAATTTGAATTTAAATAAATACATTAAAAAAATATTTGTTAAATACATTGAAATATGCCAATTTCAATTACGTTTAGTATTTTTATTTTTATTTTTTAATTTTTAGTATTTTTAAAGTCACCATCTATTAGAAGGACATTGGCATATATTTTAACTTTTTAAAATGTAAGTAATGCTATTTAAAAGCTAATGACCATGGACCTCTGTCTCACAGTTTTACATATTATGTATGGTAAATTCATTATATGTGGACTATATTTAATAAAAATACAACTAACATGTTTATAGGCAGCAACATTTTCATGATTGATTGCAAAGGCTCCACATAATCTAGGCCACTTTTTACTGTGGTCTCTTTGCTTGCACATACATGTGTAAGTCACTTGGGACAAACCACAGTTGTGCAAAATCAGCAAGTCACTGTTACTATGACTTACGACTCACCAGGAGGAAAACCGTTGACTATAGTCAGGTGTGATAGTTTGTTAATGGTCAGATTTAATCACTGTTGCCAAATTGGGCCTCATTTCTGCATGTGTCATGATCCTATCCTGAAATGGCAAAATACCTAAGAAATCTATAACAGGACAAAGAAGTCTAGAAATTGAATGTCAGATCCTGCTCCCTTTATCTTTCACTTGTTTCTAGAGAGCGAAAGTGCCTTGGAATGTCAGGATTATTTCTTATAACATCACCCAGAGCCATGTTTGTGTAATAGCCTTCCTACAGAGACCTCTCTTAAGATCTAGAAGCTTCCAACTCCTTAGGTCTCTCAGACCAACTGCCTTTGAAACAGAACCAATCATGGAAACCTCCAAGGTGAAGGACTTAGTTTTCATACCTACTGGTTTGGTTTGTTTGTTTTTGTTTTTGTTTTTGTTTTCTTTTTACCTCACACAGTCTGGCCTTTAGAAAGGAATCAAGGTTCAGATTTAGAGAGGAGGAGAATTGGAACTGCTTTTGCCCAGTCATACATGGATCAAAACTTGGCCTTAAATGGGAGGCTGTTACGGGTTCCTATCTGTGGGGCACCCACCTCCTACTCTTTCTGGCTTCTGAAGTCTCACCTTGCTTTTGAGCTGACACCACCATCTTTTCTAGGCATTTCGTGATGCATTTGCAATGCACCAGAATCCTCATAATTCTCTCTCTGGAGCCTGCTACTTCTCTTTCCTTCCTTGGTTAGTGGCATCATTATCCAGTTGTGCATGATAAAAAAAATATAGACAGCACCCTTAGCACCTGTCCATTTCCAATTGTTGCCTTGCAGCCGTCTCACTTACCTTGTTCATCCCTGTTAAAAGAATTCATCACTTTTAACATGCGTTCTGCTAGTATAATCCTAAATATCCTCCCTGCTCCCAGCCTCTTCTTCCTCCAAGTAAGCTTCTACACTGCCACTGGAGTATATATTTCTGTGTCTCAGGTCTCATACGATCATATCTTTGTCCTGTCCAAAACCGTTCGTGGCTTCCCGTTGTTCAGAAGATGGAGACCAAACTCCGTGGCAAGTGATTCAAAGGCTTTAAGAACCTGATTGTTAGCTGTTTTCTAGGCTCACTTCCTTCTTTATCCTTCTCAAACCCTCTCTGCTTTATAATTCAGCTGTAACAGATTTTTACTGTCGCTTTAATACATCATGCCATGTTTTTAAGAGACTGCCGCTTTCTCCTAAAAAGCTCTCTACCTGCAAATTTCTACTTACCTGCTGATGTTCTATGTAACGACACCTCCTTTTTTAGCTTCTCTGACTCTTCCAGCCTGTGCCATTACCCTGTAAGAGAACTAGCTACTCCTGTATTTATGTTCCCTCAACATTTTATATGTTCTTCCATTATAGTAGCTGACACATTGCTTTGAGCTATTATTTCCATATTTGTCTTTTCCATTTATTACTAGTTCCTTAGAAGAGGGCCTGTTTCTTAGTCTCTAGCACTTCCTTAACAAATGCATCCATTCATTTCTTTAGTAATTAAATCATCTACTATGCAATAATGAAGAAGACGGTGATGGATAAGTCAGATGTGGTCTGTGCCATATAATCTGAAACTTAGATTCTAGTGGTGGAAACGAATAGGTACCCAAAAGATGATGGTACCGATACTGATTTAGATGAGCACCATTACTGATAACAGCACCAATACTGATTTAGATGAGATATTCAGGAAATAAAATCCACAGCCGTTCCTTATGAGTTTGTTGGGTGGGGATGAGGATAAGTAAAGACCCAAGGAGGACCTCACACTGACTGGTTTAAGTACTAGGTGGATTTTAGTTTGTATTAATAGATATTAAGGAATAAAACTCTAAAAAAAATTTTTTTTAGATTTATTTATTTTTAAGAGAGAGAGACAGAGTGAAAGTGGGGGAGGGGCAGAGAGAGAGAGGGAGACACAATCCGAAGCAGGCTTCAGGCTCTGAACTCTCAGCACAGAGCCCAACGTGGGGCTTGAACTCATGAACCGTGAGATCATCACCTGAGCTGAAGTCAGCCTCTCAACTGACTGAGCCACCCAGGTGCCCCAGGGAATAGAACTTGTAAACAGGATTAACTTCTTGTTCTCTGTGATTCCTAGAACTGGAAAACTGAGTTTACATGTGTGACATAGACAGAGTTCTCTGCATTTACAACTAGTATACATGTTCACCTAAATGTCTTAACACATTACTCTTTTTACAGTTTTGTTGGAAATATTTAGCATGCATACCTATGAACACTTGGTAAGACCGTATCATGTTGTTCTAAAAAGCAGAAGATAGAAAAATCACTATAAGATTAACAATTAAATACATTTAAATAATACCCTATTAAATATAACTACTTATACACAGGAAGAACTATAAACCAATATTGTAGAGATTAGTTCAGTGCATCATCAACAGCTTTATAAAGAAGTGTTATTGTTCATAATGCTGTTTTAATGCAGTGTGGTAGACATTCACTTCATATTTCATAATACTTCCACAATTTAAACATTTTATGCTGTTGTTATCAGATTTAACTACAAAATCCTGGACTAAATTAGATTTTTATATCAAAAATGAGTATTTGCTGACATGATGAAGTTTTAGGAATTTTTCTTTACTTGGGGAATATCGTAAGTACAATCAGAAAACATTTACTTAGAATTCAGTTGGCTGTGTCTGAAAATATAAAAAGTAGATTGCTAGAACCCAGTAAACTGCTTTTGCAGCTGTAATATAAAAGGAAACATGTAAAGAATTTGACACTTACATATATACAATGAATGCTACAAAAAAAAAAAAACAACAACAACCATAATTTGGGCTTTCTAAAAAAAGACCTTTTTTTGCCAAAGTCTAAATATAAACTCAGAGATTTACCATCAGATGAAACCAGTACAATAGCAGTATTGTTTCGTTAAAGGTGAGAGTAGTAAAAATATAACAACTTAAAATCAGGAAGTAATATCAATAGTTTATTACATAAATTTCTAACTCATACACTAACACTGTGTTCATTTAAGATTTTAAAACACTGACATCTTGTAACATTAATAAAATTGTGTACAACCTCAAATTGAGTTTAAAAATTTATATACACTGTAACTGTAGTCTATTTTAAACCTAGAATTGGATTTTATATATTATGGATAAAGTCCTGAATTCTATCAAATCTGGTTTGATTAATTAAGATTATTCTGCTGCTGCATGACTTTATTCATAGAAGCTAAAGATTTTAAGGTCAAACTCAAATTGATTTAACTATGAATTTATCATTTTAATCTGATGAATATTTGATATGACTAATATGGTAATTCCCATGCTATCCTTGGGCAGTAGTATGATGGTGTAACAACCTGACTGTGGAGACTAAAGCTTGGCTCTGCCTCTGGGTGGCTTTGGTAAAAATGCTTAACGTCTACGTGCCTTGGTTTTCTTGTAAAATGGCATTTATAACAGTTCTTGCTTGAAGACTTGTTACAAGAAGTAAATGAGTTAATATGGATGTATTACATATGGTATGTAATAATTTATCATTAGTATATGTGCTGCCGAAGCGAGCACTGTAATAATTTATCATTAAATAATTAAAATATAATGGGATCATTAGAGAGAGAGGAAATATCAGTGCCTGGGTACACATGACACTAATACAATACTGTGTGTTAATTATACTGGAATTAAAATTAAAAAAAAAAAAAAGAGAGAATACTTCTGAAGAATAAACAATACCGTGACTTTGCCAAGAGTATTTCTTAGGGAAAGGAAATGTTAATAATTTTGATGAAAGGATGATTACATATATGTAGATTCATCCAGAGTATTTCCTTGCTGAGTCACTGCAAACCGACCAATTAATGATTACTTTGATTCACTGGGGAAATAACACTACTAGAAATAATTAAAAGCGTTTGGAACCAGAAGATGAATTTGCATTATCACTTCCCATACTGCATATAAGAAGATGTTAAGGGGGCGCCTGGGTGGCTCAGTCGGTTGAACTTCCGACTTCGGCTCAGGTCACGATCTCGCGATCCTTGAGTTCGAGCCCCACGTGGGGCTCTAGGTTGATGGCTCAGAGCCTGGAGCCTGCTTCCGATTCTGTGTCTCCCTCTCTCTCTGACCCTCCCCCATTCATGCTCTGTCTCTCTCTGTCTCAAAAATAAATAAACGTTAAAAAAAATTTTAAAAAAAAGGTGTTAAGACATTATGACTTATATTATCTTAGAGCACAGAATTTATATATTTTAGGTGACAACAAGCTGCTTTGGTGCTAATTGTTTCACTTAGCATTTGCCAAATCTATCACATTTTTGATAAAATAAATTATTTTTCATTTGTTTCCTTTATACACTTCCTTGGTCAAAAGTAAATACATGTTGAAGTGATATTTTTAAAATTTGAACTAAAGCATGTCAGTTTAGTATTTTAAAACTTACTTTCTATAGTTTCCAGTAAATTCTGTTTTTTGCTCTACGTTTAGTTGTCACCTAATCCTTAATATAATAGGCCATTCATATCATGAAAGGCCTAAAAATAAATATTTTTGTCAGAGTCAGATGTATCAGATACTCAAATGAAGACATGTAATACAAAAAATAATAAAGCAAATAAAATTATTAGAATTAAGCTTTCAGCAAAGTTTGACAGGACCTTGTCAGGGAGTGATACAGTTAATTCCATTACATTTTTCTTTTTCTGAGAACTCAGAGTGGCTGTATTTCCAGTTTGTTTTGTAGTTAAATTTGAGATTTTATCTGGGTTTTCCAAAAAGATATGGACAGAAATATTTTTATTTTTTAATGTTTATTTATTTTTGAAAAAGAGATAGAGTGCAAGCGGGGGAGGGACAGAGGAAGAGGGAGACACAGAATCGGAAGCAGGCTCCAGGCTCCTAGCTGTCAGCACAGAGCCTGATGTGGGGCTTGAACTCATGAACCATGAGATCATGACCTGTGCTAAAGTTGGATGCTTAACCCACTGAGCCACCCGGTGCCCCTGGACAGAAATCTCTCATCTTCTTTCAAACTCAGCCTTTTAAACATCCCATATAATTCTTAAGTTCTTTACAGAAAGAAAGAAAGAAAGAAAGAAAGAAAGAAAGAAAGAAAGAAAGAAAGAAAAAAGGAAGGAAGGAAGGAAGGAAGGAAGGAAGGAAGAAAGGAAGGAAGGAAGGAAGGAAGGAAGGAAAGAAGGGAGGGAGGGAGGAAGAAAATAACTATCAGTGCCTGGTACAGAAAAAGTATATGTATTATTATTTGTTTTTGTATGTACTTGAAAGTTTTAGAAGTGCATGCCTAAAGTACATTGAAGATAATGGTATTCTGCAAGTTCTTCGGATATATTCAAAATTTCTCCAAATTAAAATGTTACTAATTTTCTTCATTCCTCCATTGCACAGTATTTTTTTCTCATGTTTGTAGGCATTGGGAACAAAGTTACTGTCCTCATGGGGCTTATATTCCCATAGGCAGTCAGATGTTCTCACTTGAAGCCCAGAAGAGGTCAGCTCCAGGGATGTGGATCTGAGCACACCAGCCCTCAAAGGGCAAGGAATTGAAATGATGTCTTGTTCAACTGTGTTCTTCCCAACATCTGGTCTAGTGTTTTATAAACAGTTGACACTCGGTAGATGTTGTTGGAATGAATAGAATTCACCTTTTCTTAAAAGGGGTTAAACTGGCCCCTCCCTCTCTGGCCTTCCTATCTTTATGCCTCTAATTAAAACCTTCTTGGACCCTACTTCTTTTTGCATCTGATGTGAATTTTCTCTTGGTTCGTAAGAAATTACCACAAACTTAGCATTTTAAAACAGTTTTCTTTTATCATCCTCAAAATTGGTAAGTCAGGAGGCCATGCACAGCTTGGATGTGTTCTCTGCTCAGGGTCCCGCAAGTCGGCCATCAAGCGGACAAGTCTGCCATGTCAGCTAGGTTGCATTTTTATCCAGAGGCTGAAATAGGGAAGAATGCACCTTTGAACTCATTCGGGTTGTTAGCAGAATTCATTTCCTTGTGGCTGTGTGACTGAGGTCCCAGCTGCTTGCTGACTTTTGGCTGGAGACCACCATTCCCTAAAGGTGGCCTGCTCTTCCCTGTCACACGGCCCCCTCCATGGTCAGTTCACACATGGCTATTTGCTTCCTCCAAGCCAAAAGGAGAATCACTCCAGTTGGCCAGGATGGAATCTAATACAGAGTCACATGTCTCTAGGTGTGACGGCCCGTTGCCTTTGCCATATTCTGTTGGTTAGAAACAAGTCACATGTACTGCCTGTAGTCTGCCTACACAAGGGTGTGAACTCCAAGGGGTGGGATCTTTGAGGGTCACCACAAGAGTGTTCACCACACTCCCCAGATGGTTAAGTCCCTGTGATGCCTCACATACACAGCTCTATCTTATAACATTACTGTAGAACCCTCAACTATGCACCTGCCCTTGCTTGCTGTCTCCACTTCTAGCTATTTCATGGCGGGGACAATGCCCTGTTGTTTTCTATCTCTTCGCACCTAACATAAAACTTGGCACTTGGTTGGTCTCAGTGAACTTTTTCAGACAGCTTTATTGGGGTATAACTGTATAGTGAACTGTCAATAAGTGAATGAAGGTTAACATCGGGCTAACATATTGAAAATTTTGAAGCATTTGCTAATAATGTTTAAAGGAATAGTCTAGGGGCGCTTGGGTGGCTTACTTGGTTGAGCGTTCGACTTCAGCTCAGGTCATGATCTCACAGTTTGTGAGTTTGAGCCCCATATTGGGCTCTGTGCTGACAGCTTAGAGCCTGGGGCCTGCTTCGGTGTCTCCCTGCCTCTCTGCCCCTCTCCCACGTGTACTCTGTGTCTCTCCCTCGCAAAAATAAATAAAAATTAAAAAAAAATTTTTTTACGTAAATCGGAAATAGCCTACTTGGAATTGTACTGTCCCTTCCTTCAAGACAACAATTGGCAAAATGGGTTAGAAAACAAAATAATATGATTATTTCTAGAGTTTGTAACTGAATGTTTTTTAGGATATGACTTCATGGTATACTATGTTACCTAACTAGATTTATTTTTTTTCTTCTAGATGAGCAAGAGATAGTACAAAAACGTACTTTCACGAAATGGATCAACTCGCATCTGACCAAGGTAAAGGAAATTACCCAGAGTTCTATGTTTACTTGGTTGGAGCTGATAAATCACTGAATGCCAAGTGTAATAAAGGAATACTCTTGACGCTCTTGTCACTAATACTGATCAATGATATCGGCAGTTCTGTCAGCTTAACCGTTGCCTACATGTGGCATTTGCTAACATTGCCTCTGAGAAGAAATGAATGGGTAGCTAGGGTCACGAGGTCAGTTCTTCATGTCAATGCTATGAATTCTGATGAAATATTTGGTTCAGTTATTTCTTCTGTAATAATGTGTATGTCATATGAAAAGGAGAATTTGTGAGGTGCCTGGGTGGCTCAGTTGGGTAAGTGTCCGACTCTTGATTTCAGCTCATGTCATGGTCTCACAGTTCGTGAGATTGAGCCCCATGTTTGAGTCTTTGCTGACAGCATGGAGCCTGCTTGGGATTCTCTCTCTCTCTCTCTCTCTCTCTCTCTCTCTCTGTACTCCCCCACTTGTGCTCTCTCCCTCTCTCCCTCAAATAAACATTTGAAAAGGAAAAAAAGGAGAATTTGTGCTGAATTTTGGTTTCTTTTTTAATTAATTTATTTAAATTCAAGTTAGTTAGCATACACTGTAATATTGGTTTCAGGAGTATAACCCAGTGATTCATTGGTCGCATATAACACCCAGTGTTCATCCCAACAAGTTCCCTCCTTAATGCCCATCACCCATTCAGCCAATTTCTTTTGGAACAGAAAGAAGCAAGGAGTGGTCTGTCCTGAGCAAAGAATTTAGTATGAGTAGATTATGACAGGATTTGGGTTCTCTTCTTAGGTGCCTTTAAAAAAAGGTTTTTTTTAATGTTTATTTTTTTTTACTTTTTTTTTTTTTTTTTTTTTTGAGACAGGGAGAGACAGAGCACGAACAGGGGATGGTCAGAGAGAGGGAGACACAGAATCTGAAACAGGCTCCAGGCTCTGAGCTGTCAGCACAAAGCCCGATGCGGGACTAGAACTCGCAGACCGAGAGATCATGACCTGAGCCGAAGTCGGCCGCTTAACCGACTGAGCTACCCAGGCGCCCCAATGTTTATTTATTTTTGAGAGAGAGGGGATGGGTGGGCAGGGAGGGGCAGAGAGAGAAAGACACACACAGAGAATCAGAAGCAGGCTCGAGGCTCTAAGTTGTCAGCACAGAGCCCGATGCGGGGCTCAAACCCACAAACTGCGAGATCATGACCTGAGCTGAAGCCCAATGCTCAGCCTACTGAGCCACCCAGGCGCTCCTCTTCTTAGGTTCTTTGATAGCCAAGTAACTGTGGTGTCAGGACACCAAAAAGACTAATCATTCTGAGATTATCCATACCAACATGAGGTTGTATCAGATGACTATGTATTTGCACATTGTAATGACTTTGAACGTAAATGCTACTATAAAACAAATTCCAATATGGCTATACCACAATAAAATTAGTCTCATAAATATGCAGTTGAAAAAAACATGTGAACCAAAAAACATTGCATTTGTAAACGCAGACAATTGTCTGAATTCAGTTAATGGATCCTTTGCTGCGAGTGGTACCTCCCTACAGTGTTCCAGGCATAACCCCATGAGCAACTTTTGATCAGGGACTTCCCCAAAGCGTCTTTTACGGTTCAGAAGCAAACAAAGCATGGCGATTTATTGCGGTCCCATTGTACAAATTAACTGCTCACTGTGTGTCTAAGGTAGGCTTTGGAGAGAGGAAAACGTTGGTGAGACACTTTCCCAGGCCTTGAGAGGCTCACAATCCAGTTATGACAGAAGACTAAACAATGTGTCTGGATTTGGTAAACTGGGATTGTATCTCCTTTCATTGCTTTCCAGAAGTCCCTTGATGAGAAGAGAATTCTCTGACATAGTGGTTGCCCCCGGAATCTGCCCTGTGAAAAGGCAGTAAATGCCACCGGGGGCTCATTTTCTCAGGTCTTGGCTGGTGCCAGCCAGTCATTACTTTGCTACAGAATTGTCATCAATTGGGGAAGATTATTCTTTTTCAAAAATGAAAATAGAGTTAGTGTTTTTCTTCACATTGTTAAGAAAGTTACATGCTAATTGTAATAGTAATAACAACCCTCTTACAGTGTAAAGAAAGTAGAAATCAGCTCAAATCTCATGATCTTCACCTTAAATCATCACCATCACGTTGATCACCGTTTTTCTACACCGTTTTTTTTTTTCAAGACAGGGAGAGACAGAGCATGAACAGGGGAGGGTCAGAGAGAGGGAGACACAGAATCCGAAACAGGCTCGAGGCTCTGAGCTGTCAGCACAGAGCCTGACGCGGGACTCGAACTCACAGACCGAGAGATGAACACTCACAATTTCACAAAAATGATTTGCAGGATACTGCTGTGTATGCCTCTGTTTCACTCAGCCCATATTTCCGTGTTAGTGGATACGGAGCTATGTAATAATTTTAGTGGCTGAATAATATTTTATTAAAAATATAATTACTTATTATAAATCATAAATTAGCCTGTAGCTTATTGATGGTCATTTAAGTGGTTTTCAATTGTTTAATGTTACATACAGTACTACACTTAATGTCCTTGGGCATATATCTTTGTGCACTTGTGTGATTTTTCTACTTAAGATACATTTTCAGAAGTGGGTCAATAGTCCTCAGGTATACATGTTTGCAATTTTAATATATACCAAGAGCATATACAAATGCCCATTTCCTTACACTATTAACATTCTTGGAGGTTAACAGTGTTTCCTAATCTAACTGGCAAAAATATTTATTTATAAATATTTATAATTATAAATTATAAGTTACAATTTATAATTAACTTTTTCAGATTTTTAAAAATAGGAGTTGAGGGACACCTGGGGGGCTCATCGATTAAGAGCCCGACTTTGGCTCAGGTCTTGATCTCATGGTTTGTGGGTTTGAGTCCCGCATTGGGCTCTGTGCTAATAGCTCAGAGTCTGGAACCTGCTTTGGATTCTGTGTCTCCCTCTCTCTCTGCCCCTCCCCCACTTGTGCACACACACACACTCTGTCTCTCTCAAAATTAAATAAACATGAATTATTTTTGAATAGGAGTTGAATATCTTTGTGAAACTTTTTCAAGTAGAATCCTTGGGATACACTCATCTATATACTGAATACTTAAAAAGAGGGGAAATCCGAATGCATGCCATGGTGCACAGTATATGAAGGGCCTTTGTGAAGGGACTAAATGCCAAGAGCTTGTTTTCAAATATCATTGTTTTACCATTGCTCCAAGTTACTTTACATACTTACGTGATAACTGGTTATTGGACTAGGCTCTACCAATGTGCATTTTTTTTTCCATTCTGTTTTCCAGCCCTGCTTTGTAAGCTCACCCCTGTAATTTCTCGTCTAAATATCTATAGCCCTACCTTTACTGGGTAGTGTCAGCCTTTCTCATTCATGAAGTCATTTCTGACCACAGGCAAAGCAGTGAGGCTGTCTGTCCCCTAGCAAATGCTCCAAGCGTGGTACCCTTGCCCCTGCACCCCTCCTCCAGTGCCTCCCCCCTGCCTTCTCTGGTTTTCCTGCCTGTAGTGCAGTAGAGGGCAAAGTCTTAGCCCTTCTCCAGAACCTGTAGCATAGGTGGAGAAGTTTAGTATGTCTTAAAATTATTTTGAACTGTATACCTCGCCTTTCCAACACCCGTGTAGAGTCTTTAAGGCATATGCTAATTCTCAGAATTTCTTTATAAATCTTAATAGCTCTAAGCACAGTGCTGCGTACCAGACAGAGGTGATTAATACACCAACAGCAAAGAGTCTATCTTTTCTTATTTTGTTAGAATCGTAAGGCTATCACCTGGGGAAAATGATTAATCTCTGGTATTGAGCCAAGTGTTTTACACAGGTTATTTTATTGCACACATCTTCATATACTTCGTAGTTGGTGCTGCTGAGATTTTAATCCAGACCTGAATCTAAAGTCCACGTGCTTTCCTGACTTTACACATTTTTACATCAATGGTATTGTTTTGAAAACCCCAGAAACTTATTACTTCCACAACTGCTCCATTATTATCTTATGTAATAGAGATTTTTTTGTTTGTTTTTTTCTCTTCTGTATTTTGATTTCTTTCTTTCCTGAGTCATCTTGAAAAAAGAAAACTGAAGCATAAGAAGGATACCTATACTTGCCATCCTGAATTTATTTATACTGTCATTGTAGTACCTTGCCAAACATAGCTAAGACACTCAAATTCATTTGAGAATATATTCCTTTCTGGACTCACTTATATTTGGAAAACATTTTGAAAATCAAATCTGACCCATGACCCTGCCTTGGCAGAGTTTTAGAGTATCTATGTATAGAGTCAATGTTTGTCTGTATTTGTCTTCGCAACTAATCACATGATTCCCAACTCATTCCTTTCTCTTTCCCATCCTTTGCCCACCTTTGTCCTTTTTTGAGTGTTCCACTTCCAGCCCTTTCTCATTCCCCCACCCACCTGTCTCCTATCCCTGCACCATGTCGATCTTTCTGTCCCATCTCTTCCTCCGTTATACCTCCAAGCAACCCCCTTACTGTCTCTATCTTAATTTCCCCATTCCTATCTTTATCCCCATTTCCATCTCTTTCTGTCTGGACCCTAAACCCTGCAAAAACACATGCAACCTGCGTATCTTGGGCTTCACAGTCCCTGAGGTCACCTTTACTTGTACACCCAAACTGAAATGGCAGCACACACTTCCCAATCCATTGCAATGGGCTTCCTTCTGAGAATGTTAATATCTCACTTGCAACAGAAAAAAAGGTCAACTTCGTATCTTTGATCTGACCCCTGAATCAGGACATTGTGTCACTTTTCGAACTGCTGCATGGTAAGACTTGTTCCCCAAGCCATTCTGTGATGCCTGAGCGTGCTTGGTCCCATCACTCTAGCACCTTACGGACGTGGAACCCAGGCACACATGTGGACACACACGTACACATACAACTGTGGTCAGCTAAGCTTTCGCAGAAGTTTTTGTTATGCTGAGAGTCTTATTACGTCTCTTGTGAAAGCAGCTTCTTGAGTTTTTGGTCCTTGGCTCTCCATCACCAATTAGCAACACCCAGACTTTCAGTCACAGGGAAGGCCATACTCAGGCTACAAACATTTCTCACTAGAAAAAATAGCCCACAAATAAGCAACTTGATGTCTCAATGTCTTTTTTTTAATCCACCAGAGCTTTTTGAAACACCCTTTCTCTCTTTCTTCTTGGTTATTAAATAATCAAGGTAGTGGCTTATACTACAACTAAGAGATAGTCTGCTCCCAGCATGGAGACCTGAATTCTGTCGGCTTTCAAAGAACTGGGTCCCTTGTAGTTTGTTGGATCAGACTGAGTCTGGTTTGATGTGTTGTTTGTGTGTTTGCTTGTTTACTTTGTCCAACAAATACACAACAAATTTAGACCCTGTGTTAGTCAGCTCGGGCTTTTATAACAAAATACTGTAGACTGGGGGGACTTAAAGAACAAACATTTATTCCTCATAGTTCTGGGCCTGAGAAGACCAAGATCACGTGCCAACAAGGTGAGAGTCCTCTTCCTGGCTGTGTCCTCACCTGGCAGAGAGAGAGGGAACTCTGGTCTTTTTTCCTCTTCTCATAAGGACACTGGTCCCATCCTGGGGGCATCATCTCATGACCTCATACACATGTAATTCCTTCATAAAGGCCCCTCTTCCTCTACTATCACACTAGAGGCTTCAACATGGATTTGGGGGACACTCAAACATTTAGTCCATAGCAGGCCCCAAGTTCATTCTGAGGTCTGGCTTGAAGCACACGAGTATTTCTTCCAAATTTATAATAAAGGAATGGGAACTCAATCCCGGCATGATGACATGAACAAGCTTGTCTCCTCTTTCATTTCATTCATTTCAACCCCTGTAGTGCATAGCTCTGTGCTTTGGATTCATTTCATATCATCTCAGAGCCAAACTACTTAAAAGAGTTAAAATGCATTTTATTCCTATGTTGTGTTTGTTCCCCCTACAATTTTCTGTTGAAATCTACCAATAAAGGTGAGAAAATGACCCAGGTTGAAAATACTTTTTGTGCTAGTAACCAAGATACTAGTCTTGTTTCACCTATTTATTATGGTACATAATGTGCCAAGTTATTTTATCTCTAAGAACAAGAAAGGAGAAAATTGCTAAGTTGGGAGGAAAAAAAAAAAAGAGTTTCAACTTTTTCCTAGAATGCAAGTTGTAAATATTTTGCAGGATGTCAGTTGTCTGAGAGCATTTGCATAGTAGTCATGGGAATGTTTGTGGATTTGAACTGGAATGGTAGGGGCACCTGGGTGGCTCAGTCAGTTGAGCATTGGACTCTTGATTTCTGCTCTGGTAATGATCCTAAGGACCTGGGATTGAGCCCCACTTTGGGCTCTGTGCTGAATGTGGAGCTTGCTTAAGACTCTCTCTCTCTCTCTCTCTCTCTGTCCACCCCCCCATCTTCTGCCCCCTCCCCTTCTTGTACTTTCTCTCTCATTTTCAAAAAAAATAAAAAATAAAAACAAACAAACAGGAACTGTAAACCATTTCATCCATTTGTAAAACAGGAACTGTAAACCATTTCCAATTTTTTGGAAATTGACCATTTCCAGAAATAGCTTTAATAATCAGTTGTGTCAGGTTTTAAGAGCTAGAATGTTGAATTGAGAAGTAGAAAAATCGATTCTTTTCTCCTAAGGTCATTCAATCTTTGGTGCATTAGGACATGTCCAAAAGATTTTTCATGGAGATGCATTTGGGGAAGGTTTTTAATGGGAGAATTTTAATTTTGTTCTTGGCTGCTTTGCCCAGTTGCAAATTAACAAACTATTTCCTTCTAATTAAATAAAATGATAAACTCTTTTACTGATGGCATTCCATTCTATTGTAACAATTCTTTATAAATATTATGACAGCAGTGTGAAGAGAGAGGGTGCTTATAAGAGAGCAATCTGTTTTCAAATAAATACTTTTCTTTTCTGTTTTAATTTTTTTTTTAAGTTTATTTATTTTTGACAGAGACAGAGTGCGAGCATGAGCTGGGGAGGTGCAGAGAGAGAGAGGGAGACACAGAATCCGAAGCAGGCTCCAGGCTCCAAGCTGTCAGCACAGAGCCTGACGTGGAGCTTGAACTCACCAACTGTGAGATCATGACCTGGGCTGAAGTTGGACGCTTAACCGACTGAGCCACCCAGGTGCCCCAAATAAATACTTTTCTTAAAACAAAAACCTTACCGAATCAGGGAAAAAAACCTCAAGAATCTTCTGTGTATATGTGTTTTATGCCATTGTTAGTACGCAGATGTAGATTATTCAAACTTGTGGATATAATTATCAGTTCATTTTTTTTATGTTTGCTTTGTTTTCAGATGGAAGTCTTTATGCTTCTACAATTATGCAAAACATTGCAAATCAGAAATTGTCAATATAATGTAATGTAACATTAACAAAAATTAGTGGGTTGCATTTATTTTATATCCCTGATAATTCCTTTTGAGAATGGGGTTTCATCAGACATGGACTTTATCATTTTCTTCCTTTTCAGAAAGATACCAGACTCTTTCTTTCTCCTTTCAAAGAAAGTATTTGTTTTTTTACTTTTTAAATTAGCAATTAGCAATCACTCCATATTGATTTTGAGTAATTTTTTTTTTTAGTGTTTATTCATTTTTTGAGAAAGGGAGAGAGTGGGGGAGGGGCAGAGAGAGAGGGAGACACAAAATCCAAAACAGGCTCCAGGCTCTGAGCTGTCAGCACAGAGCCCAACGTGGGGCTTGAACTCAGGATCCGTGAGATTGTCACCTGAGCCAAAGTCGGGCGCTTCACCGACTGAGCCACCTGGGCGCCCTGATTTTGAGCAATGTTTTTTTTGAAAGTTAAGTACTGATTTAGTTCTAGCTTCTCATCACTCATTGCTAAAAATATTTCTAAGTTGCGGGCTACTATTTGTTGAACTTTTACCATGTGCCCGTCACTATGCCTTAGCGAATTTGTCTTTTATTTAGTCTTCACTACAAGAATCAAATATGAGTATTGTTTGCTACATCATACAGATCATAACCGAAGTTAAGAGTTAGTTAATAAATTCAAGGTCACATAAGTAGATGAAAAACCAGATTTCAACCCCACACCTCTGAAGTTTGGGCATTAACCGTTGTGTACTCTTCATGCTTCAATTGTTTATTTAGCTCTTTATGCAGAAGATACTTTTTAAGCACCTGTCATACACCAGGGGTTGTGGATACAGTGGTGAACAGCCCAGTTGTACATGCCTTCCTGGAACTGATAGTGTCACAGAAGAAACAAACAATTACAGCAAAGCGTGTGTTGGTAAATGCTATGCGAGGGGAGGTGCCAGGGTCTCAGAGAGCACCTGGCAAGCATAAGCAGCGACACAGGAAACTTGAAGGAAGGCATCAAAATAGGCTTTCAGAGACAGGAACATTTAAACTAGGGCCTGAGAAATGCCTTGGGATTGGATACGTGAAGGAACCAATGTTTTTAAAAGTTGAGAGGTCAGCTTTGCGCAGTGGCAGTATCGTAGCCAATGAGGTTTATCCGAGGCGCGATTATTGCTAATTAAAAGTTGAGAGGTGAGAAAGAGCATGGTCCAGTAAAGGAAATGGAAGAAGTTTAGAGTGCCTGAAAATATGGCTCCAGGAGTGGGTTGGCAACAGAGAAAACTAAGAATTGGTCAAAGGCCAGTCATTAAGAGAACTTGGACTGTGTTATGGGCAGTGGGAGACATTAAAGAATCTTAGCCAGGAAAATTAAATGATCGCTTTGTCTCTAAACACCTCGGTCTCTCTCTCTCTCTCTCTCTCTCTCTCTCTCTCTCTCTCTCTCGCTCTTTCTCTCTCTGTCATAAATTAGAGCAGGAGCAAGTGACGTTAGAGGTGGAGTAGGAGAAACGTAGACACATTGAAAGGTATGTAGGAGTAGACTCAGTAATTAATCAGAATCTTGGAGAAGAAAAAGTCAAGAATGACATGTAGATTTCTGATACGAGCAAATGATTAAGATCATTCACATACATAGAGAATACAACGGGCTTGGGGGAAAGCTAGTAGTCCAGTTTTAGACAGAGAAATTACTCAGTAGAGATAAACCCATTTGATTTGGCAGTTAGGAAGTCATTGGCCACCATGGGGAGTAGCCATGTTGTAACAGAAATCAGACTGGCAAATTGATGAGTAAATGAGAGGGAAGGATGTTAGGACACTGAATGTACATTACTTATTCGTGTGCTAGAGCATCAGCTAACACAGAACATGGGGTTTGGTAAGAGCTGTCTTTTTTTTTTTTTAACGTTTTATTTATTTTTGAGACAGGGAGAGACAGAGCTTGAACAGGGGAGGGTCAGAGAGAGGGAGACACAGAATCTGAAACAGGCTCCAAGCTCTGAGCTGTCAGCACAGAGCCCGACGCGGGGCTCAAACTCACGGACTGTGAGATCATGACCTGAGCCGAAGTCGGCCGCTTAACCGACTGAGCCACCCAGGCGCCCCAAGAGCTGTCTTAATAAGGGGTAATTTTAAGGTGTGTCTACTAAGGGTATGATCAAGAACTAACAGGGAGGAAGAGGCTGCAAAAGAAGGGAAAGAAAGTCATTTCAGAGATACAGGATCTCAAGGAGGCAAGGTGGGAGAGAAAATCAAGAGCACAAGTGGAACCTGTAGGTTTGTACCAGAGGAGAGTCATCTCTCCTTCTCTGAAACCAGGGTGGAAATAGGAAGGGTGAGTGTGGATGTGCCTAAATTTGGTATCAACACGGAGAGGAAGACAGAGTTGAGGTAGTCTTGAATTTGAGGAAATTCCTACCTAATGGCGGCCATGTTTTTTAGATCTAACAGGGTAGTCTCCATTTTCGAGCAAAGAACTTATGTTGGGATAAATGTTTTAAAAAATGACCATTAAAAAGATGTTAGTTCTTTCGCATTTTAAAATTTATCTTGGGGCACCTGGGTGGCTCAGTCGGTTGAACGTCCGACTTTGGCTCAGGTCATGATCTCATGGTTCGTGAGTTTGAGCTACATTGGGCTCACTACTGTCAGCACAGAGCTTGCTTTGGATCCTCTGTCTCCTCTCTCTCTGCCCCTCTCCTGCTCTCTCTCTCTCTCTCTGTGTCTGTCAAAAATAAATAAAACATTAAAAATAATTAAAAAATTTACTTATCATAGCAAATTCCTGAACTTTATGCAAGATCTATAGGCTGTGGTCACTATATAGTGCCACCTTGGCCCCCGAAGGAAACAACTTAAAGATGTGTTTTTCAGAAAACTTTTACAGGAAATTAGATTATTTGTTTTCATTTTTAAGTTTATTTTTTGACAGAGAGTGTGGGAGGGGCAGAGAGAGGGAGAGAGAGAATCCTAGGCAGACCCTGTGCTGTCAGCACAGATACTGGGGCTCAAACCCACAAACTATGAGATCATGACCTGACCGGAAATCAAGAGTCAGACGCTTAACCAATTCAGCCACCCAAGTGTCCCAGGAAGTTAGGTTTTTAATTAGAAAAAGATAGTATAAGTAATCTTGACATTACCACTGGTTTCAAAATTCTGTAGTTTCACATTTTTTCTCATTTCATCAAATAGAATGGAATGCTCTATTTGTATTTCAATCTTCATGCTCTTTGTTGTGAATGAATATATGGTTTGATACTAAATCCTTTGGGAAAAACAAATAGGTCTCAAATAGTCATGGTTTAGTGTTCCTGTTTAGTGCATGTTCCAGTATGCAAGGAACAGCCCTTTCTCCGTCTGCCAGACCTATGGGGTTATTAAGAATAAGCACTAAGCATTTTATTTTGTTTATTTTTTTAAGTTTATTTATTTATTTTGAGAGAGAGAGAGAGAAAGAGAGAGAGAGAGAGCAGGGAAAGAACAGAGAGAGAGCACGAATCAATCCCAAGCAGGCTCTGAAAGCTGTCAGTGCAGACCCTGACATTGGACTTGATCCCAAGAACCATGAGATCATGACCTGAGCCAAAATCAAGCGTTGGATATTTAACCGACCCAGGCACCCCAAGAATAGACACTAAACATTTTAACTACTGCCTTTTGGATGACCTCAGGCATGGTATGAGCATTTCCCCACTTTTTAGAAGAACTTAAAAAAGAGTATCATAAAACATTATTTGGGTTCTGTATTCATTTGCAAAATTTACATAACAAAACACCCCATACTGGGTGGCTTCAGATGGGGAATTTCCTGTCTCAGTGTTCTCAAGGCTAGACAGCCATGCTCCCTCTGACACCCTGGAGAGAATCCGTCCTTGCGGCTTCCTAGCTTCTGGTGGTGTCTGAAGTATCTGAGGGTCCTTGGCTTGCAGTTGTATCAGTCCAGACCCTGGCTCTGGGTCTGTCTGGGTCTGTGTCCAGATTTCCCCTTCATATAAGGATACTGGTCATATTGGATAAGGTCCCCTCCTGATGACTTTATTCTAAGCTGATTACGTCTCCAAAGACCCTGTTTCCAAAGAAGATCACATTCGGAAGTACTGGGGTTTATAACTTCCACGTATCTTGGCGAGAAGGGGTGTAATTCAACCCATAATACATTCCAGTAAGAGCACATTTTGTCTTAAAATATCACATTAGATTCATAAACTCCTTGAAAAGGAACGCTTTTGACTTTCCATGTTTTCTTTTAATAGTCTATGCTAATGATGACTTTGACATCTTCAGAGTCCTTAAGTATCTCTTCTGTGGCTGCTAACTTCTTCAGCTGTCTTTCCATCAACGGTGTTAAAAGATAATATAGAAACACTTTCATAATTGCATTTTATCTCCGTCTGTTTCCTTATACATCCTTTAGTGGGACCATTAATTGAACTAAGATTAGGACAAAAAGAAGCAAAGAGGAAAAGGAAAATGCAATAATTCCCCCTCTAAAATAATTCTTTAAATTTTTTAAATGTTTATTTACTTTTGACAGAGAGAGAGAGAGAGAGAGAGAGAGAGCGAGTATAAGTGGGGGAGGGCAGAGAGAGAGGGAGACACAGAATCCGAAGCAGGCTTCAGGCTCTGAGCTGTCAGCACAGAGCCCGATGTGGGGCTCGAACTCACAAACTGTGAGATCGTGACCTAACCTGAAGTAAGATGCTTAACCAACTGAGCCACTCAGGCTCCCCTAAAATAATTCTTTAGTTGTTTTCTAAAACTACTTTAGTTTGATAATCCTAAGCATTTGTTATTTCCAAATATGTAACTAAAAGGTTACAAAGGAAAATTGTCATTTCAAAATGAGTAGCCCTTTTAGAACTCCTAGGTGGCTCAGTGGGTTGCGCATGTGACTTCGGCTCAGGTCATGATCTCACAGTTGGTGAGTTCGAGCCCCGCGTTGGGCTCTGTGCTGACAGTTCAGAGCCTGGAGCCTGCTTCGGATTCTATGTCCCCCTTTCTCTCTGCCCCGCCCTTGCTTGTGCTCTGTCTCTCTCTTTCAAAAATGAATAAACATTAAAAAAAAGAACATCCTTTGTTAATTCATTGGTAATAACATAGATATAGATCTAGCAACTTTTATGCAAGTGAATAAACATTTTGATAGTATTTGTCAAAGCTCCTTCTCTTAGGACTACACTCTATTTATTCATACATTTATTCATTAAATATTTTAACATGGTGTTTACCTACTCGGCAGTGTTCTAGGTACCAAGAATGTAGCAGTGAACAAAATTGAAGAAAAAAATCCTCGCATCATGGTGCTTATATCCTGATGAGGGAGATGGATAGTCAAAAAGACAAAGAGGCTATTATGTTGAGAATAGAGTGAAGAGGGGCACGGGTGCAAGGAGGGACGTACGTTAGGAGGCTGTCGAAGTCATCCCGGCAAGAGACTGGTGGCTTGGACCAAAGTAATAAGTAGCGAAGGTGGTGAGAAGTGGTTGGATTCTGGATGAGCTTTGAAAAGAAAGCCACCAAGATTTGTTGATGGAGCAGAGATGGTGTCTGAGCAAAGGAGAAGAGTAAACGATGACCCCAACTCTGCACCGAATAAAACAAATAACTTGGGGAGCGTGATTCTTTTATGCTGTGTAGTAGAAAGAATTTGATTACACATGTAAATTGTTAAGGGCAGAGTTTTCCAAGCAGATTTAAAGTTGGGCTGAGAAGTAGTCATTGCCTTTGGGATGTGTATTTGGAAATAAATTAAGTAATTAAGGAAGTGGAAATGATTAGAACTATCTGTCAGAGGAAACAGAACAGAACGGGAACTGTCTTCTCACCTTTGACAAGCAGAGGTGGAAAATAATCACCATAGTGTTTTTATGAAGGCGGTGAAAGAGGAAGAGATTACACACAAAAGTTTTAAGTTACTTCACCTTGTTTCTGGAAATGTTGGAAACATCTAATTAGATTTTCCGAATAAGATGGCAAAACTTGTAGACATTGAATTAATTTGACGTGGCTACTGCCGGCTGTTATAATCATGGTTTGACTGCTCTGGTCCAAAGATACGGTGGCAGTTTTAGACATTTTAGTGTGGTTGGGCTCTTAGCCAATCTTTAGGGAGGTAACTCACTCCACATCTGCCGGTCAACCCCTCTTCCCTTCCCACTCTCCTCTCTGTTCCTGTTGTTTAACTTGCTGCTCCCACCCATCAGATGACCATCAGAGAATGTGAACACTATAGACTGGTCCTGGGTTGGGATGTTTCCCCATATACTGTCTTGCAGCCTGTGACATCGTTCCTTCCTGAAACGTATGTAAACCAGAGGTAGTGGTTTGTCTGGCTCTAGAAGTGACGGGTCATTCTCCATACAGAGACGTCAAGGGTGCACAGAGCACACCTTGCCAACCTCCCTTTGTCTTGAGACCTCTCTGCAGCCTGTGCAGAAGGCCATTTTCAGAGTATTTTAGGCCGTGATTTTGTGTTCTTTTCAGCAAGCCTGACATAGCGCTCAGCAGTGTGTGTGTATCTCCATTGGAGTTGAGAGTAATCTGTGCCATGGGCTTTTACTTTAGGTCTTTTTTTAGTTATTGGAATCGGTGGGTATCCAGCAATCACAAATTTTAATTTTTTTAATGTTTATTTATTTGTGAGAGGGAGAGAGAGACCGTATGAGTGGAGGAGGGGCAGAGAGAGAGAGAGGGAGACATAGAATCTGAAAAAGGCTCCAGGCTGTAAACTGTCAGCACAGAACCCGACTCAGGCCTCGAACTCGTGAACCGGGAGATCATGACCTGAGCCAAAGTTGGACGCTTAACCAACTGAGCCACCCAGGTGCCCCTCAAATTTTAAACCTTAGGATGTGTATTAGTACTTTAAAATAAAACACTAGAGCTTTTGTATGTGTCATAAAATGTTTTGAGAGCTCTTTCCCCCAGAGGAAAAGCGTTCAGTCAAAGAATGCCCAGTTGTTGTGAGATTAAAAGTCATGATGGTAAATTAGGACACAGGTTGGTGCTGGCATGAAACAGGAGATTTTACGCTTTTATTTGCTCAAAGCTAAATCCTTCATGCCGTAAATCTCGTTGGTCACTGTGTGATATTTGAGGCTAAGGCACTCTAAGATTCTAGCAGATGTGTAGATATCTGTTGATGAAATGACGATATGCTCGTAATGTTTTGAGGTAGATTTGTACTCTTCTCCATTTGTCAATGCAACCTAACACCCAGTGCTGCTTCCACCTTATTTGAGGTGCATATGATTGTACATATGATTGTGCATATGATTGTGCATATGATTGCAAACCTAACAGTGGTAAAAATATTTTTAGTGTGTTACCATTTTTGTTATTTTTGGATATAGGCATACAGTTGTCCATGTAAAGTGGCTCTATCTATCATCTATCTATCTATCTATCTATCTATCTATCTATCTATCTATCATCTATCATCTCTCTGTATGTTTAATGGTTTATCAACAACATTCAGCTGTGTCTGCCTTCTTCATTTACCGATATCAATTGGTCAAAAGGTTACAAAACATTTTTTTACATCAAATACAATTAGGTTCCCCTGAAAATGCACACTCTCAACAATAAAGCGTAGATATATTTTCGGTCACTTATGTGGATCTTATCATGGAGTACGAGTGGAAGGACACTGAACTGTAAATTGTTACAGTCAGAAAGTGTTTACAAAGTAATAGCAAAATAGACCCTCCTGTCAGTGTGCTTTATTTTGTTGCAAGTAAATGAACTTGATTTAAAATTATTTAACCAAGAAGTGAAATCGATTGAAAGGGTACATTCTGACCAGGCAGGAAAGGTTAGCCCAGCAGGCGTGGGTTGCTCAAATTCTGTATATTCCAGATAAAGACCTGTCTTTGGGAATGGCCCTTGACCGGCTCTTGGGACATCAGCTCTGAGCACTTGGAATATTCTGCCTGAAAGGAGTATTTTGTATGCCCAGACCTTAGACCTGCTGTACACTTTGATGAGATCAATTTATCATAACAATGTGTTTTATGGTGAACATGTACCTGGTTTTGCTGGGGAAACAGGGGCAGGAGAAGGGCTGGATGGAATCTGAGTAGCTGAGGTCATTTATGAAAGTACTGTATGCCTAAGGGACAGGCATCAAATAAAAACCTGAGCACTGGGGCTCGAGCATGCTTTTTTGTTTGGCAACACTTCACACATATCATCCCGTAGCATCCTGGGAAAAGTTAGGCAACATCCCATAGCATCCTGGGAAAAATGAGGCATGTTCCTATGTACTTACACTGTGAGAGAACAGGTCATTCATCTCTGGAAAGTCCTATATCTTTTCTCCTGGACTCTGCTTCATGAGCCTTGTCCATTTGCTGATATTATTGTGTCCATTCACTGTAATAAATTGTGTCCATTCACTGTAATAAATTGTAACCATGAATATAATAGCTCTTTTGAGTCCTGTGGGCCCTTCTAGTGAGTCATAGAGCTGAGGATGGTCTTGAGGAACTTGACACACTGACTGACCCAATCTTCAGAAAGACAGAGGCAAGTGTTTCTTGGGCCTCAACAGCAGGAACCGATAACAATTGTATTTAGGTCACTGCCCGGTGACAACTTAACTCCAGCCATCTTCTGGATCCAAGCAGAGAAGGTGATGGGTGCAGCTCAGGTCAGTCATGTAACAAAAGACCGAGCATTAGCACAAACATGACCATTGGGGGATACGGTATGAATTAGGCCAACTTATTGTCTATGCCAATATGTGTTTATATACATAATGCTTCTGTTATTACTTTTTAGTCTTTCTTATATCCATTCACATTTAAAAGTGGTTTTCTGTTAATATTTTGCTTCTAGTAGAGTGGCAGGCACTTTGCTAATTAGTTAATACTTTTCATACTGATATTAAATAAAAATCACATTTATAGGTTTATGTATCATTCAGGAAATAGTTAAGTGAATACCTGCATTTTTATAGTGAACTTCCTATCTAACAGGTGGCTGAAATCTAATCATGTACTAGGGGTGTGATCTAGGCCCATGGTTGAACCTCTCAGATTCAGATTCCTTCTTTGAAAGAGGAGGTGATTTCCCATAGGTCGTGGTTATGAATATTCCATGAGATAGCATGTATAAGCCCTCAGCATAGTGCTTGACATATGGAGATGTTCAACAGTATATTATTCCTTCTTTCCTACCTTCTTTTTCCCCCTTCATTCATATTTAAACACCTACTGAATTAGAATGTATAATCTCTAAGCCACAGAATCGTAATATCTAGTAAATATTAGAATTCATGTATGTAATCTACAGTGTGACTACTTTGTCATATTTTGTGCATCAACATTTTTCATTTCATATATAATTTTTAAATGTGATTTAAAAGATTTCTTAAATTTTTATTTCATGCCAAATAGTTATATGATACCTTTTTTTCATTAAAATTATTCTCTTATTCCTTTTCCTCCAAGTAATATCATTGTTTCTAGGGTCATAAAATAAACATGTGATATAGCAAGCATGGTCATCCTTTAATGAATAAAAATATGAAAATAGATGGTAGATAGGGCTTAAAAATGTGTTGTTGCTTATAGACTAGTAAAGTGACAGAAGATATTCACACACACACACACACACACACACACACACACACACACACACAATGTTAGAGAATAGGATATTTTCCCCAGATAGAGAACTGGTCAGTAAAAATTATGTCAAGGATACCCGTACTTTTACATTCCATAAAGATCAAGGATGAACTTTGAATCTCATTACATGTCTTTAAAGGAGCTGCTTAGCAAAATAAAGGAAGAGTAGAAGAAATAGAGAAAAAAGTTCTGTGAAGTCTGTTTCAGTGATGAGTTAACTACCAAGGGTATTAGCCAGGCACAGAGGCATGTGTATCTTCCCAGCGTTTGTAGGGACTTTTAGACCAGACAGTCCTCTTAGAGCTGGAAGTTAAGGTTTAAACCTAGTTTGAAGAGAGCTGATAGAAGGGAGTAACCACAGAAGTGAAGTACCTCTTTCTCGTTTTTGTTCTCTCCCATCTTTATCTTTCTCTCCCCTCGACACAGTTGGGAAGTTCCCTTCCTTGAACAACCTCAGATTCAGTATGAATATATTTTGGTTCCACTATAGAATATCTAAATGTGACAGACAAGGCCAAGGAGAATACAATTTTAAAAAATACTGCCCCCCAATAAAAGCTTATTACGGTTTTACCTTAATCATAATTTTAAAATGATAATTGTGGTCTTAAAAAGTGCTTGATAGATTTCTGCCTGGTGCTTAAAACTGAAAATAAGTGGGCAATCAGAACAAAACTACATCATATTGATTTTTCATTAAGTCAGGCTCCAGTAAGTTACCTTCATTTCCAGCTCTTTCTTTTGGCGGCGAGAACCGTGACCTGAATCCTGCAGAGTAATCAGATTGGTGCTATAACTATTTATAGATGTGACAGGAGAAACATTTTAGCTGAAAGGTTTTTTTTATTATTATTATTATTAAAACACTGTCACAGAAAATAACTGTGATTTAGTGACAATGGTAAATGACTCCATTAGTTGGTCAGTTGCTATATGTAAATAATTCTTTGTGCAAAATGGGATAGGAAAACTTGTCCAGTAATTGCTAGAACATTTTTATTCTGGTGTAATTTTTGATAAGTGTTTTTGTGGATTGTGCACAATATTTACGTTATATGCAATTGGATAGAACTTGTCGAAATATAAAGATCATTCTCTAGTATTATTTTGCCAGCTCTTTGCAGTAAGGCTGGCCAGAAGTTTATTTTTCTCCCTCTTTTACTAGTTGAGGCATTAAGTAAAAAATTGATTACATAATGCGTGGCCCTATAATCAGTGTGTTGAAAATATGCATTACAAATTAAATGTGCATTACAAATTAAATTGATATAAAACATCTTTTTATTTTTTTAATTAAAAAATTCTTAACGTTGGGGCACCTGGGTGGTTCAGTCGGTTGAACGTCCAACTTTGGCTTAGGTCATGATCTCATGGTTTGTGGGTTCGAGTCCCACATCGGCCTCTGTGCTGACTGCTTGCTCAGAGCCTGGAGGCTGCTTCGGATTCTGTGTCTCCTTCTCTCTCTGCCCCTCCCCTGCTCACGCTCTGTCTCACTCTGTCTCTCAAAAATAAACAAATGTAAAAAAAATTAAAAAAAATTATTAACGTTTATTTTTGAGAGACACATTGAGAGAGACAGAGCATGAGCAGGGGAATGGAAGACAGAGAGGGAGGGAGGCATAGAATGTGAAGCAGGGCCAGGCTCTGAGCTGTCAGCACAGAGTCTGAGTGGAGCTCAAACCCACAGAATGAGATCATGACCTGAGCCAAAGTCGGACGCTTAACCAACTGAGCCATCCGGGCGCCCCTGATATAAACATTTTTTAAACATTTTTATTTGAAGGAGAAATATTTTCTCCCAATTTCTATTTAGACTGTTAATAGCCACCAGACTACATCTCTTTATTTTGTGTAGGAAGACATTGGAGGAAAAATTTCCAGAACAACTCATATTTCCTATAAAAAGAGAAATTCTGCACTACGATCTTATTTATGGGTATCTCTAAGAATCCCAAAGATATTTGCAAACAAGCATCGCATATCCCCGTTGAGTGTTATTCACTCACGATTTACATGTTTACTGCTGACTAGTGCTAAGCACTTTGCCTGGTATTAGGTATACAGAGATACATCCAACTTCTTCCTTATCTTCAAGAAGACCCACTGTCTGAGTTCCTAAGGACACAGATTTGTAAATAACTAACTGTAATGCAACACGATCATCCTAACCTAAACAATGTACTTGGGGCCAAAGAAGTACTTAATTCCCGTCGGAAGACTGAAAAAGATTAAGTATAAGTAAGTATGAAAATTGAGCAGGAATTTGCTAAATGGAGAAAGAGAAAAGTGACAATATTCTGAGTATCTACTCTTGAAATAAAAACCATCTACCATTCTTTGTCATGCACAGACTGGAAACGTCATTCATTCCTTCGACAAATATTTAACACGTGCCTACTCTGAACAAAACATGGAGACACAAGATACTTCTGTGTCTCTGTTGTGTTGCAGTCTGATTGCCTAGAAAGCGAAGAATGTTTTCTTTACCCATTATATATGTACCACATTTTAAGAGCCATTAATATGGGCATAGGACCTACAAAGATATTTTTTTAGAAAAGTACATTTATTCATTCATTCGGGCAGTCATTCAGCCAACAATACGAACATTGAGTGCCTGTCATGTACTCAACAGTGTTCAGAAGAGAACATTTACCTGGAAGGAAGGCTTCAAGAGTCCTATCTACCTGGACAAAATTTTGTAAAGAACAGAGGAGACAGGATTGAGCTTGGCGAGTGGCCACAGTCAGAAAGAAAGGCGGGAGAGAAGGAAAAGAGGCTTGTGCACCAGGCAGGCTGATCAAGGAGGTTTGGGGAAGAAAGATCAAGGAGAGTTTGGTACCAGCAGTCGACGCAGAGAGGCCGATGGGCTGAGTTGTTCAGTGGTCACTGCTTACCCGAAGATTACATCTAGGAGCATGTGTAGGAGCAACCAGACGGGAGAGGAAGCATGAGGGACACCAGTGGAGATGCAGGAAGAGAAACATGAGAGGCAGAAGTGGGGTCAAGAAAAAATGTCCTTCAAAGTGGCAGAGACGAGTTTGCATGTAAAGGTAGAATGGATGGATGGATGAGATTTTTTGTATGTGTCAAATCTCTTGGAATTTTTATTATTTCAAGAAAATTCCCTGCTTTGTTTCATTTCCTTTATATATTTTCAGGATAACAATCTAAGAAAAACTTCATTTGCATTTGTTCACTGAATATATCACATATTTATTAACTTTCCCTCGTTGTTACACTGTATTTACATGATTAGGATACAAATGCAGGTGCCTGGGTGGCTCAGTCGGTTAAGCATCCAACTTTGGCTCAGGTCATGATCTTGTGGTTCGTGGGTTCAAGCCCTGCGTCAGGCTCTATGCTGACAGCTCAGAGCCTGGAGCCTGCTTCAGATTCTGTGTCTCCCTCTCTCTCTGCCCCTCGCTCATTCAAGCTCTCTCTCTCTCTCTCTCTCTCTATTAAAAATAAATAAGCATTTAAAAAAATTTAAAAAGGATACAAATGGACATTATGAATGATAAATAGGCCTTATTTAATGATATACATATATATATAGCTAATACAATAATTTTGATTCTTATCATACTGATTAGTTTTAAGTGTAGCTCACTTTATTCTGAATAATTTTATTTATATGCTTATAATATAAAATCATTATTACATTTTTCCTATATAAATTATAAGCAGTGTGAATAGTGGAATTTAAAGGAGAAAGCCTGAAAATGAAAACCTGTTATTTTTGAATGTGTATTTCACAGCATAAGAACAAAATGTTTTCAGCTGTTCATTTTATAGAGAGAGAAAATGCATTTAAAATTAGAATTGTGCCATTCAGAGGCTGTAATTCATGCAGTCATAGGAGAAATAGGAATGCTCCATATCAGTGGGTAAAGAAAAAAAGTCTCATTTCAATAAAATGTTTGGTGATTAAGTATCTGTAAATAGAACTTTTTCTTTTTTAGAAAGAAAGACAATTAAAAGTCAGGAATATGGCATTAGGCTTTTCACATGGTTCAGTGAGAAGCAGAAAGCTGTAGAGCTTGAACCCAGGTGATAAATGGAAAATTCTTATGCTGTAGAATTCTGGGGACACCTGACCTCCACTAGCATCAGCACTTCTCTGCTTTTGTCTGAGCCAAGATAGACCTTAATTAAAAGTTTGACTGGGGCACCTGGGTGGCTCGGTTGGTTGAGTGTCCAACTTTGGTTCAGGTCATGATCTCACGGTTGGTGAGTTCAATCCCCACGTCAGGCTCTGTGCTGACAGCTCGGAGCCTGGAGCCTGCTTCGGATTCTGTGTCTCCCTCTCTCTCTGCCCCTCCCCCACTCATGCTCTGTCTCTCTCTCTCTCTCTTTCAAAAATAAATAAACATTAAAACAATTTTTTTTAAAGTTTGATGAATCCCAGTCATTGGGCATTTCAACGGCCTTTGTAAAAAATAAAAGACCCTTCATGAATTGAAAATGGGCTTTGACTTACTTTTCCAGCAGTGGTGGATCTGCACTGATCAGCCTGTGATCTGTGCCCATGATCCTCTGGGTTCAGTGACACATCGTGAGAGAAGCTGTGCTACATTTGTCAGGTGGAGACACAGAACATGGCCAGCTAACCCACTGGAGACTAAATCTGCAACCTTGCTTGTGCTCACGGTGCTCCAGCAGCTGGCCACTGACCTAAGGCTATTAGTGTGGCTAGAATGGGCCTCAGAAGTGTTGGGCTTGGGAAAGCCCGGGTTCTGTGCTCACCCACAGTGAAGTGTGGAGGTTGGTCCAGTGTCTCTGGCCATCTCCTCTTCCCTGCTTAGGTCCTGTGTTAATGTCTCACTTATCTTTTATGTTGATAGTGACTTCTTTTCCTTTCCTTATTCCCTACCATTTGAGTCTTAAAAATTCCTTTCTAGAAAGAAGCTGGTATGTATATGAAAGTCCAAGCATGAAGTCTCCTCAGGTTTTCAGGGCAGATGGGTGGCCCCGCCCGTTAAGAGTGGGATTCTTCGGCTCAGGTCATGATCTCCTGGCTGGTGAGATTGGTTGGTGAGATCGAGCTCCAAATGGGGCTCTGCTCCAAATGCGGAGCCTGCTTGGGATTCTATCTCTGTCTCTGTCTCTGTCTCTGTCTCTGTCTCTCTCTCTCTCTCTCTCTCTGCCCTACCCCCCTGCCCCGTCTTTTATTCCTCTCAAAGTAAATAAACATTCAAAAAAGTCTCCTGAGGTTTTTGAGTGTGTTTATTTCCAAAAGGTTGTTTTTCTCCTTATAATTGGTCATTGCCACTCATATCCAAAATAAAGAATTTAGGGTATTTAGAAACTGTTCCTCCAGATTTCACCATAATGAGTAGCAAAGGTATGTCAGAGAGAGAAGATGCGCTTTTTGCATTTATTCATTTTTTTGTCTTCTAGCGGAAACCCCCACTGGTGGTCGATGATCTTTTTGAAGACATGAAAGATGGCGTTAAGCTGCTTGCTCTTCTGGAGGTCCTGTCTGGGCAGAAACTGGTAAGGATTTTTCCTGTGCCCAGATTGTCAAACTGTTCCCTTTTGGGATTCGGAGGTTGTGGGGTTGGGAGTGTAAAAGGTGATGTCTTATAAAAGTGGGTAATACCCTGGGAATACTAGTGTGTTAGTGTTCCACAACCCCCGAATATATCAGTCACTTCCGGGAGCAGGGAACACCTTTCCTTTCTAGTTCCCACACACATTCAGTGGATTTAAAACTCTATATGTAGTAGTAGCAACCTTAGAAGGAAGAGTAAAGAACTTCATCAGTTATCTATCATGCTTAACTACTGCATCTTATGCAGTATCTATCCAGGAAAATTACTTGCAGATTAGCATTGACCTCACTTACAGAGTTTGCTTTCCGTTTGGAAAGGAATGTTGGTCCATAACTGTGTATTATTTATATACTTGTTTGTTGAAAATTAAGTTTGAGATCAGCATGACATTTTTCATACACTTGTGGACAGCCTCCATCATCAGTCATTTGTCACAGGAACGGCACCTTCAGAATCATTTGCTTTTTTTGTGTGCAGTGGAACCAGCAAAGTGAAAAACACATTGATAGTGAGCTACAGAATATACTTTTCTATGTTACTTAATAATAAAGTATAGACAGTCCCCAACTTACAGTGGTTTGACTTAATGACTTTTTGACTTTACAATGTTGTGAAAGTAATATGCATTCACTAAAAACCATACTTGCAATTTTGAATTTGGATCTTTTCCTGCGCTAACAATGCACAGGATGATCCTCTTGTGATGCTGGGCAGGGGCAAGGAGGCACCACTCCCAGTGAGCCATGCAGTCATGAGGGTAAAGAACTGGTACACTTAACAACCATTCTATACCCACATAGCCATTCTATTTTTCACTTTCAGTACAGTGCTGAATAAATTACATGAAATATTAAACACTCCATTATAAGATTGGCTTTGAGTTAGAGAATTTTGCCCATCTGCAGGCTAATGTCAGTGATCTGAGCACATTTAAGGTGAGCTAGGCCAAGCTGTGATGTTCAGTAGTGTAAGTGTATTAAATGCAATTTTGATTTGCAGTTTTCCCAACTTATAATGAGTTTATCGGGATATAACCCCATTGTTAGTCGAGAAAGATCTGCATTTTTTTTCTGGCTTACGTTTTGTTATTTGAAAGTAGTAGAGAGGTAAGTAGTATGTGCAAAGATAAGCTACTTATAAATGATGTCTATCATAATTACGAAAAGATACTCAGGAAATTACCTTCAAAATGTCGTATGATGTGCTAGAACACAGTGTCCTAAATTGGGAACACTTATTTGTTCTTTGTCTATTGCTTCTTGACAACAGCTACACAGCCATGAAACTTGGTTAAGTGAGTTTTTAAATGTGTATTTGCCTAAACATAAATTTCCAGTTAATTTTGTGTGGAATCCTCAAAATAGGGTTGTTTGTTGAAAAACTACAAACTGATAATAATTTTGTGTAAATCATCTCTCTAACTTGATTCATATGGTAGCGGATGCTTTTGGTGCCCTTGTGCTGTCTCAGCTCACCTCCAGCTTCAAATGACTTCACACAGTGGGGGACATTGCCTACACCCTCTAGTAGCATCTTGCCTCAAACACTGGTAGCTTGCCTCCAGGTTTCCACCCTCATAGCTTTGATCAAAAGCACAAGTTGCTTAAAGCAGCCTTGAAGTGTAGAAGAGTTAATGGTCCCGAAGGTCCTTCAACCAATGGAGATGGGAGTCCATGAATAAATGCTGCAGTCTGGCATTGGGAAGGCAGACAATTCTGTGACGTATTTACACATGTCTCATGGAGTGCTTGAGTCCCCAGTAGGATTGAGGCCCAGTTGCTCACAGTGGAAACCCTCAATAGCATTTTTCTTCTTCCCTGTCTCACACTCCATGCACCCCCCTCACTCTTGCTACCTGGGATCACCTCCACAGTAAACTACATGCATCCAAGTCCTGTCTCAGGTTCTACTTTGGGGGAAATCAAATAAAACATATATGAAAAGCCAATTTGAAATATGCATGAGCTAAATAAACTAGATTAGCATTCAGATGTCAAGTGAAATCATTGACTTGAGATATATACTCCCTTGATTGCCAGATATAATTGGGCATCTTTTTATTTCCTTCTGAATTAAGCTGTTTACTAAAAGGTTAAAGGAATCTTCATTCCAATTCAGTTGGGTATTCAGGAGGTATATCATTCTGTGTCAATATAATTTTGCCAGTATACTTGGCCAACAGGGTACAGAAAGCTTGATGGGCATTTAATTGCCAAGCTAAATGACTCTAGAAAAAGTATATATTTTGACATAAGAGTCCTATTTCTGTTTAAGTACCCTACTCATTCAGACATAAATTGTAAGACCTTGAAGCTAGAAGAGATTTCAAAAAGAATCTCAGCTTTCTCACTTAGCAGAGAAGAACTGAGACATACAAGGTAGTTTCCAGTTTAACCTTTATTATTTACTTGTATTGAGCCCTCCAAGATTCTGAATTATGTAAAATGAAATTGCTCTTAGATTATAAATAATCATTGGAAATGGTTATTTAAATTTTGTATATGTATACCTTATAATTCAGGACCACATTAAAATGAAAAGCATGAATTAAAAAGGAATGAGTATCCCAGGAATTCTTGTAGAGCTTTCAAAGGGAGAATGTGGGTAAGAGCATTTCCATCAAGAGTTCTAACACTATTCAGAAATCCTAAAATATCTCATAGGTAGAACTCTATTAACAACACTGTGCTTAACATCAGAGTTCACATAGCCTGGGACTCTGACTCTGACCATGATCATCAGGGAAATGTGGCCAAATGGCTTAGTATCCCTGCCTTGTCTGCATCTCAGGGTGAGGGTGGAATCGCAGTATCTAGTCTCCTTGAATAACCTATTATGACTCTCTTGAGAAAACTATGATTTTATTTAAGGACTTAGAGTATCTTTAACTTTTAAATTACTGTTCTTAGATTTCTCTACATTCTTTGATTATTTGTGGAACATTTTCTCTTTAAATGTATCAGTGGCTATGTATCTGTAATCACACATAAATATAGGAACACTAAATTTAATTTCACACTTAGGATTTTTTTTAAGAATGTGAGGAATTGCCGTTGAAAAATTGGAAATAATAGAAGCAACATGAAGAGTTTAAGGACTGCTGAGAAACTTATTTCTTATCCATTTTGTTAACTCTCTTTTTTTAAACTCCTTAATACTTTGCATTCAGGAGAAGCCTAATAATTCACTTAAAAGTGCACAATAATAGAAAACAAAACACTAAGTCAAAACATACGCAACCCCATGCTCATTGCAGCATGATTTACAATAGCCAATATATGGAAATTACTTGAGTGTCTATCAATGGATGAATGGATAAAGAAGATGTGAGATATATGGAATACTATGCAGCCATGAAAAATGAACTCTTGTCATTTACAATGACATGGATAGACGTTAAGGATATTATACTAAATGAGATAAGACAGAAGAAGACAAAGATTCTATGGTTTTATTTATTTGTAGATTCTAAAAATAAAACAAATAACAAAACAAAACTCAGAGATACGAAGAACAGATTGGCAGTTGCCAGAAGGGAGGGGAGTTGGAGTTGGCCAAATGGGTGAAGGGGATCAAGAGGTACAAACTTCTATTTATAGAATAAATAAGTCATGGAGGTGTACTGTACAGCATGGTGACTATAGTTGCTAATATTATATATTTAAAAGTTGCTAAGAGAGTAGATCTTGGAAGTTGTCATAAAAAAATTCAATGTATGGTGACTAGACTTATTGTGCTGGTCATTTTGCAAAGTATACAAATACTGAATCATTAATCTGTATACCTGAAGCTAATATAGTGTCATATGTTATTATGCTTAAGTAAAGTATTTAAAAAGAAAATAGATCTGTAAAAAAAAAAGTGTACAGTGGGCACTCTTAGGAAATCTGGAGCATCAAAGAGCCCTGAATGTTCACCAGGTGACTTTATTAGCCATAGATCATATATTTAGAATAGAACTCAAGTCCGCAACTGGGCTTGGCATTATCCACTGAATATCCATCCGGCTAACGTTTCTGGAGTTCTATTATGGATAAGACACTACCTTCTACCCTCTAAGGAAAACAAAGATGAATGAGATATGGCCAATGCCTTTTATGAGTTTGAGGCCTACTATGATCACGATATTAGGGCAGATTAAATTGTGTAAAAATAGATGCCAACTGGAGAGGGACAATACAATAGATATTTATATCTTGCTCATTTTGCTAGGGGACATCCAACAAGAAAAGTAGACACATGGTGTTTGCTCCACCAGATATTAAGTCTTAGAGTAAAGTTATATAACTTCAGATAGTGTGGTATTGGTACAGGGATGGACATACTGACAAATGCAAGAGTCCAGAAACAGACCAAGGCATTGCTGCATTTGATGCTATTAAAATTAAAAATGTTTTAAAATAAAAACCTTTAAAGAAAGTGACAAAAGAAGTTAAAAATGGGTAGAATATATTCACAATACATGTAGTAAAAAGATTAAGAAAAGATTATGACAAGAATATATAAAGTACATCTTCAAAATAGAAACAGTACAAACTACAGGGAAACCTGAGTGAGAGATGTGAAAGGGCATTTTACAAAAGAAACATTGTCAAAGAACAGAGGAAGAGAAGTTCTATCCTTGTTGATCAGGAGATGCAAATAAAGACCACAGTGAAAGACCATGTTACATACATTTAACTGAAAGAATTTTTTTTCAATATCTGTCAAAATGAAGTGTTAGACAAGATATGCACCCATAGGATTATTCTTATTGTTGACAAGAATGGAAAGAAGCGCAAACGCTTTGGAAAAGTTTGGCATTACTTCAGAAGTTCAAAGTCGCATTCCCTCTGACCCAGCAATTTCACTCTTAGGTTTACAACCAAGAAAAACTCTATACTTGTACCAAAGATAGGGTATACAAAAATGATCTATCAGCGCAGGTCACAATAGAAATAATCTGGAAATAACCAAGATTCACATCAAAAGGAGTGCAGAAAAGATGGCCAAGAGCTGTCAAAGTGAATGAAATACAGTGACAGCAACAACATGGATGAGTCTTAGCAATATAATATTATGTGGGAAAGTGAGCCTCAAAAGATTAATATGATGATCCCTTTATATAAAGTTAAAAACTAAAATAGATACTCTTTTCATGAATGCATGTAAAGGAAATGAATCTATATAAGAAGGAAAACATTGAACTGGATTTTATGATAGTTGTCTTGGGTATAGGAAGGCAGGAGGATAGAATGGATGGTGATGGTGGTCGTATTAGGGGAATGGCTTTCATACTTCATTTCCAGGCCCTGGCTTTGTCTTAGTTGGTAGGCTAATAGGTGTTTTTTGCATTACAGAAGATAACTCATTAAATGACCAAGTGGGCCATGCATGGACCAAATATGGGACCATTATGCATGACAAGGGTTCCCAAATAAAGGACAAATAAAAAGTAAAAAAAAAAATTACATTTTCTATTTAAATATTTGTTTAAAATCATATCATAAAACCATTACCGGACGCCTGGGTGTCTCAGTCGATTGAGCGTCCGACTTCCGCTCAGGTCATGATCTCGTGGTCTGTGAGTTCGAGCCCCGCGTCGAGCTCTGTGCTGATAGCTCAGAGCCTGGAGCCTGCTTTAGATTCTGTCTCTCTCTCTCTCTCTCTCTGCCTCTTCCCCACTCATGCTCTGTCTCTCTCTCTCTCTGTCAAAAATAAATAAACATTAAATCTTTTTTAAACCATTACCTGATACACTATTAATTGGAATTTAAAAGATAGGCAGTTTTTTGAGTTTTAATGAGAGATTATGTAGAGTTTTGGTGTCATAGAGAAGGGACCAGGTTACCAGCTATGCAACCATGGAGAAATTACTTCACCACAGTTATCCATTTATTTCCTGCAAATGTAAAAGGCTAATTACATCTACTTAGTTGAAATTACTTTGAGTTTTAAAATTAACATTGCGGCACATAGAAAGCACATAATGCATTTCGGTAGGGCAAACACAGGTAAGTTAGAGTATCCTTGTACCAGACATGCTAGCATGTGAATACCATTTTCATTGTTGCAATCCTACTTTTTAACCTTGGCCCATGCGTGCCATGTATTTTGGTCATTCAAACAAAGAAATGTTACTAATACTCTCAATAATCTTTCATGTTAGTATGCCTGCAAAAGGAAATGGTGTGTGACCAAGAGCACTTTTTTTTTAAGAGCTCTTTTTTTTTTAAGGAGTTTTGAGTTTACAACAAAATTGGAAGAAAGCACAGATTTCCCGTATATCTCCTGCTCCCACACAGGCACCAAGAGCACTTTTCATATAAATGTTTCCTAACTTATAGGAGTGATAGTCTCAGTAGGCAACATGGGAGTCTTGTGAATTTCTGCTCTTGGCATACAGAGATGTGAAAGGGAAGTGTATCAACTACACTTCCAAGCACTCCAAGCACTGTGGGGTAATGCTCCTTTGTGTATCTATTAACCTTATAGAAGTTGAATAATGTTGTTCTTGAATATTCTTCAAGTATACTTTTAATCCATTTACATAGATTTTATAATTACCTTTTTTAATGTGTGCATTTTTATTTATTCCTGTTCTTTCCTGTTTATAGCCTTGTGAACAAGGACGCCGTATGAAGCGAATCCATGCTGTGGCTAATATTGGCACAGCCCTGAAGTTCCTTGAAGGAAGGAAGGTAAGAGAGAGACAAAACACTTAAAGAAGAGGTGTGGGCATACTGATGTTTTTCAACATTGGCTGTGCGGTAAAAGCATTACATGTAAATTATACAGCTAGAGATGCAATATTATTGTAACCTAATTTTAGATTTACAACAAAGTGGCAAAAAATGGCACAGAGATTTCATGTCTGTACTTCAGCCAGCTTTCTCTACTGTGAAGAACTTTTATACATACTGCATGTATGTATATATAGGACAATTATTAAAAATAGAATTTTAAATTGGTGTGATACTACTAATTAAAGCATAGACATTAGGCTAATTTCATCAATTTTTTTTTTTTTCCCACTGATGTCTTACTTCTATTCAGGATCCGATCCAGTGATACACTTAGCATATAACTGCTGTGATTCTTGGTCTCTTCCACTCTATGACATTGTCTTTCCTTGTCCTTCATGATCTTAATAATAAGTCCTGGTCAGTTATTTTGTAGAAGGTCTCTCATTTTGGATTTGTTTGATGTTTTCTCAAGATTAGATTGAGGTTATACATTTTTGGCAAGAATTCCAAGGATGTGATGTTGTACTCTTCTCAGTTCATCATGTTAGTGGATATAGGATTGTGATAGGGCTTATGGCTGTTGATGTTACTCTCCTTCACTTGGGTAAGGCTGTTTGCTATGTTTTTTATGATAAAGTTACTATTCTTCCTTTGTAACTGAAAAATAATAGGGGAGATCATTGAGATTATGCTAATATTCTACTTCTCAAACTTTGCTCACTGATTTTAGCATTGATTGCCTTCAGTAATTATTTCTTTGATGTTTGTCTAATTGTGATTAGGCAATCCTTTCACATGTGTTAACTGGAATTGTTTTGTAAGAAAAGGATGTCCTTTCTCCCTGCCCCCTATTTATTTTATTCAGTTATTTACTTTGGCATGAGTTTATTTTATTTAATAGGTACAATCCCGTGCTGTGATTATTAGTTATTATTTTAATTTTTATTTGTTTATTTATTTATTTATTTATAATTTGTTTATTTTTTAAATTTACATCTAAGTTAGTTAGCATATACTGCAACAATGATCTCAGGAGTAGATTCCTTAATGCCCCTTACCCATTTAGCCCATCACCCCTCCCACAACTCCTCCAGCAACCCTCTGTTTGTTCTCTATATTTAAGAGTCTCTTATGTTTTGTCCCCCTCCCTGTTTTTATATTACTTTTGCTTCCCTCTTTTATGTTCATCTGATTTGTATCTTAAAGTCCTCATATGAGTGAAGTCATATGATATTTGTCTTTCTCTGACTAATTTCACTTAGTATAATACCCTCTAGTTCCACATAGTTGCAAATGGCAAGATTTCATTCTTTCTGATTGCCGAGTAATACTCCATTGTATCTATATACCACATCTTCTTTATCCATTCATCCGTCGATGGACATTTGGGCTCTTTCTATACTTTGGTTATTGTCGATAGTGCTGCTAAAAACATTGGGGTGCATGTGCCCCTTCAAAACAACACACCTGCATCCCTTGGATAAATACCTAGTAGTGCAATTGCTGGGTCATAGGGTAGCTCTATTTTTAGTTTTTGGAGGAACCTCCATACCGTTTTCCAGAGTGGCTGCACCAGTTTGCATCCCCACCAGCAGTGCAAAAGAGATCCTCTTTCTCCGCATCCTTGCCAACAACTGTTGTTGCCTGAGTTGTTAATGTTAGCCATTCTGACAGGTGTGAGGTGGTATCTCACTGTGGTTTTGATTTGTATTTCCCTGATGATGAGTGATGTTGAGCATTTTTTCATGTGTCGGTTGGCCATCTGGGTGTCTTCTTTGGAGAAGTGTCTATTCATGTCTTTTGCCCATTTCTTCACTATATTATTTGTTTTGGGATGTTGAGTTTTATAAGTTCTTTATAGATTTTTGGATACTAACCCTTTATCTGATATGTTATTTGCAAATACCTTCTCCCATTCCGTCGGTTGCGTTTTAGTTTTGCTGATTGTTTTCTTCGCTGTGCAGCAGCTTTTTATTTTGATGAGGTCCCAATAATTCACTTTTGCTTTTCTTTCCCTTACCTCCTGAGAGATGTTGAGTAAGAAGCTGCTGTGGCCAAGGTCAAAGAGGTTTTTGCCTGCTTTCTCCTTGAGGATTCTGATGTCTTCCTGTCTTACATTTAGGTCTTTCATCCATTTTGAGTTTATTTTTGTGTATCGTGTAAGAAAGTGGTCCAGGTTCATTTTTCTGCATGCCACTGTCCAGTTTTCCCAGCACCATTTGCTGGAGAGACTGTCTAAAGACAGTCCATTGGACTGTTCCATTGGATATTCTTTGGAATAATTCCATTGGATATTCTTTCCTGTTTTGTCAAAGATTAGTTGGCCATACGTTTGTGGGTCCATTTCTGGGCTCTCTTTTCTGTTTCCTTGATCTGAGTGTCTGTTTTTGTGCCAGTACCATACTCTCTTGATGATTACAGCTTTGTAATACAGCTTGAAGTCCAGGATTGTTATGCCTTCATCTTTGGTTTTATTTTTCAAGATTGCTTTGGCTATTCAGGGTCTTTTCTGATTCCATTCAAATTTTAAGATTGTTTGTTTTAGCTCTGTGAAGAATGCTCATGTGATTTTGGTAGGGATTGCATTGAATATGTAAATTGCTTTAGGACGTATTGACATTTTAACAATATTTGTTCTTCCTATCCAGGAATATGGAATATTTTTCCATTTTTTTGTGTCTTCTTCAATTTCTTTTATAAGCTTTTTACAGTTTTCAGTGTATAGATTTTTCATCTCTTTGGTTTGATTTATTCCTAGGTATTTTATGGTTTTTGGTGCAATTGTAAATGGGATCGATTCCTTGATTTCTCTTTCTGTTGCTTCATTATTGGTGTATAGGAATGCAACCGATTTCTGTGCATTGATTTTATGTACTGTGACTTTGCTGAATTCATGGGTCAGTTCTAGCATTTTTTTGGTGGAATCTTTTGGGTTTTCCATAGAGGATATCATGTCATCTGCGAAGAGTGAAAGTTTGACCTCCTCCTGGCTGATTTGAATGCCCTTTTTTTTTTGTGGATGCCTGCTATTCTTTTAGGTTGTCTGATTGCTGAGGCTAAGATTTCCAATACTATGTTGAATAACAGTGGCAAGAGTGGATATCCCTGTCTTATTCCTGACCTTAGGGGGAAAGCTCTCATTTTTTTCCCATTGAGGATGATATTAGAGGTGGGTCTTTCATATATGGCTTTTATGATCTCGAGGTATGATCCTTCTATCCCTACTTTCTTGAGGGTTTTTATCAACAAAGGATGCTGTATTTTGTCAAATGCTTTCTCTGCATTTATTGAGATCATATGGTTCTTGTCCTTTCTTTTATTGATGTGATGAATCAGATTGATTATTCTGCGGATATTGAACCAGCCTTGCATCCTAGGTATAAATCTCACTTGGTCGTAGTGAATAATTTTTTTAATGTATTGTTGGATCTAGTTGACTAGTATCTTGTTGAGGACTTTTTCGTCCATGTTCATCAGGGAAATTGGTCTGTCTCATTTTTAGTGGGTCTTTGGTTTTGGAATCAAGGTAATGCTGGCTTCCTAGAAAGAGTTTGGAAGTTTTCCTTCCATTTCTATTTTTTGGAACAGCTACAAGAGAATAGGTGTTAACTCTTTTTTAAATGTTTGGTGGAATTCCCCTGGAAAACCATCTGGCCCTGGACTCTTGGTTTTTGGGAGATTTTTGATTACTAATTCGATTTCTTCACTGATTATGGGTCTGTTAAAATTTTCTATTTCTTTCTGTTTCAGTTTTGGTAGTTTATATGTTTCTAGGAATTTGTCCATTTCTTCCAGATTGCCCATTTTATTGGTGTATAATTGCTCATAATATTCTCTTATTATTGTTTGTATTTCTGTTGTGTTGGTTGTGATCTCTCCTCTTTCACTCTCGATTTTCTTTATTTGGGTCCTTTCCTTTTTCTTCTTGATCAAACTGGCTAGGGGTTTATCAATTTTGTTAATTCTTTCAAAGAACCAGCTCCTGGTTTCATTGATCTGTTCTACTGGGTTTTTTTTTGTTTTTTTTTTTTTTTTGGTTTCAATAGCATTGATTTCTGATCTGGTCTTTATTATTTCCTGTCTTCTGCTGGTTTGGGGTTTTATTTGTTGTTGTTTTTCCAGCTCTTTAAGGTGTCAGTTTAGGTTGTGTATCTGAGACCTTTCTTCCTTCTTTAGGAAGGCCTGGATTGCTGTTTACTTCCCTCTTATGAAAGCCTTTGCTGTGTCCCAGAGGTTTTGGGCTGTGGTGTTATCATTTTCATTGGCTTCCATGTACTTTTTAATTTCCTCTTTAACTTCTTGGTTAGCCCATTCATTCTTCAGTAGTGTAGTCTTTGGTCTCCAAATATATGTTACCTTTCCACATTTTTTCTTGTGGTTGATTTTTAGTTTCATAGAGTTGTGGTCTGAAAATATGCACGGTATGGTCTTGATCTTTTTGTACTTGTTGAGGGCTGGTTGTGTCCCAGTATGTGATCTATTCTGAAGAACGTTCCATGTACACTGGAGAAGAATGTGTATTCCACTGGTTTAGTATCAAATATTCTGAATATATCTGTTAAATTCATCCAGTCCAGTGTGTCATTCAAAGCCATAGTTTCCTTGTTGATTTTCTGTTTAGATGATCTGTCCATTGTTATAAGTGGGGTGTTGAAGTCCCCTACTATTATGGTATTATAATCAGTGAGTTTCTTTATGTTTGTGATTAATTGACATATGTATTTGGATATTCTCATATTTGGAGCATAAATGTTTACAATTTTTAGGTCTTCTTGGTGGATAAACCCACTAATTATGATATAATGCCTTTCTTCATCTCTTGTTACAGTCTTTATTTTAAAGTCTAAATTGTCTGATATAAGTATGGTTACTCCGGCTTTCTTTTGTCAGCCATTAGCATGATAGATGGTTCTCCATCCCCTTACTTTCAATCTGCAAGTGTCTTTAGGTCTAAAGTGGGTCTCTTGTAAACAGCATATAGATAGATCTTATTTTCTTATCCATTCTTTTACTGTATCTATGTCTTTTGATTGCAGCGTTTAGTCCAATGACATTTAGAGTGAGTACTGAATGATATGAATTTATTGCCATTATGTTTCCTGTAGAGTTGGAGTTTCTGGTGGTGTTCTCTGGTCCTTTATAGTCTTTGTTGCTTTTGGTCTTTTTTTTTTTTCTTTTCTCCCCTCAGAGTGTCTCCCTTAAAATGTCTAGCAGGGCTGGTTTAGTTGTCATGAACTCCTTTAATTTTTGTTTGTTTGGGAAACTTTTTATCTCTTTTATTTTTGAATGACAACATTGCTGGATAAAGAATTCTTGGCTGCATATTTTTTTTGATTCAGCACATTGAATATATCCTGCCACTCTTTTCTGGCCTGCCAAGTTTCTGTGGATAGGTCTGCTGAGAACCTGATCTCTCTTCCCTGGTAGGATAAGGACTTTTTTCCCTTACTGCTTTCATGATTCTTTCCTTGACTATTTTGTGAATTTGACTATGATATGCCTTGTTAATGGTCTGTTTTTGTTGAATCTAAGAGGAATTTTCTGTGCTTCCTGGATTTTGATGTCTGTGTCTTTCCCCAGGTTAGGAAAGTTTTCCTCTATGATTTGCTCACATAAACCTTCTACCCCTTTTTATGTCTCTTCACCCTTTGGGAGCCCTATGATTCTGATATTTTTCCTTCTTAATGAGTAACTGAATTCTCTAATTCTTAAATTGTGCTCTTTTGCTTTAATTTCCCTCAATTTTTCTGCTTCATTTTTCTCCATAAGTTTGTCCTCTATATTGCTGAGTGGCTGCTCTGCTTCATCCATCATTGCTGGAGTGGCAACCATTCGAGATTGCAGCTCATTTATAGTAGTTTTTATTTCATCCTGACTAGGTTTTACTTCCTTTATCTCTGCAGAAAGAGATTCTATTCTATTTTCAACCCCAGAGAGTTTTCTTATTTTTGTGATTCTAAATTCTGGTTCAGACATGTTGCTTATATCTGTGTTAAGTTTCTGGCTGTTATTTCTTCTTGTTCTTTATTTTAGGGTGAATTCCTTCATTTTTATCATTTTGAAGGAAGAAATTAATGAGTAAAGAAAATAAAATTAAAAAAATTAAAAACAACACAAAAAATAAAATAAAGGATGCTAGATCCTAGGTGTGTTTTGATCTTGTTGAAAGGAGCTTGATGTATTATAGTAAAGTTGGAAAGATAAGAAAAGAAAAAAAAGGAGAAAAAAAAGAAAGGAAAAAAAGAAGAAAATGCTTGAAAATTTGAAAAAAACGAATGCAATAAAATAGAACAAAATGAAATGACGGAAGCAAAATAGAATTTGAAAAATTTACAAAAAAGTAAAAAATTAAGGAAAAATATTTTTAATAAAAATGGAAAATAATAATTTGTTCTCTTTCTGTATTCAAGAATAAGAAAAGAAAAGAAAAAAATTGGATAGATGGACCAGTGAACAGACTGAAATACGATTGAAATTACATTGGTTTCCCCTAGAAGTCAAACTATGAAGCACTTTATAGTCCATAAACTAAGCAGGTGGAGAGACTTTTGTTCCTGATGAGAGAAGTTGGCCCAGTTGGGTGGGGCTTAGTGTAATGGCTCCGTTCTCCACTGGATAGTGCTGCTTAGCTTACTGGGGTGGATTGTTGTGGCACATGTAGTCATGTATGCCCATGCGTGGTAGGAGTGAAAATGGCTTCACCTGGCTAGCCAGTTTTTAGTATCAGAACTCTGTGCGCTCCATTACTGGCAATCAAGCCCCCCTCCTTTGCCTTTGGCTTCTGTCCTCTCCCCTCTTTTATACTGTCCGTGACCAAGGTGTTAGGCTGCCAGGCGGCACCTCCCTTCTGAGTTTTATCTCAGATGTGGCTGTGTTTCCCAACCCCTCACTTCTGCGGGACTACAACTCTGACCTGTTCTGACCCTCTGGGGGGTCTCACTGAGCAATGGCTGGGTGCCCGCCCACCCCCTGGAACGTTTGCAGAACTATGCTGCTGCTGATGTCCAGAGACTGCGGCTGGGTTCCAGCCTGCCCCAGAAAAAGTTCACACGATCATGTACTGGCAGCGTTTTAGGGATTATGGAAAATACAACATACAACTAGCACCAGGCTTCCCCCTTAACATCCTTGTTCCAACACCAGTGAACGTGGTTGTTCTCCAGGGTTCACTGGGACCTTTGCCTGTGGAGTGGCCACATATCCTCTACCAAATGTCCTCCCAGCAGGGGAACTGTGTCTCGCTGTGTGGCCCATGGACCTCTCTCTCTGCTCCTGGAGATTCGCCCTTCCCATCAGAACACTGTCAGGTGTTGAGCTATGGAGTTTCATACTCTGTGCTCCCCCTGTTTATAGAGTCTTAATGGAATTTAAATGCTTTACTTTCTCTTTTTTCCCCTTTTTGTTCAGTCCCTTGCGTACTCTTTGTTTTCTCTCCAGCTGCTTTCTGGGGGGAGGGGAGTGCTTTCCCGTACTCTCCCCCTGTCTTCATCCTCTCTTTGCAAGCAAAAACACCTCTCTGCCCTTGCGTCAACTTCACCTCCCCTGGTCTTACCCCCTGTGCTGTGTACCTACTGAGTTCTGTGGTTCAGGTTGTGCAGATTGTTGTGTTAATCCTCTAATAAGTTTTCTAGGTGTGCAAGATGGTTTCGTGTTGATCTGTGGTGTAGGCTGGTTTACCTCCCCACGCCGTGTACCTGGCGAGTTCTGTGCAGACTGTTGTGTTAATCCTCTAATCAGTTTTCTAGTTGTGCAAGATGGTTTCGTGTTGATCTCTGGTGTAGGCTGAATTCTGTCACTCTGCCCAAATTCATATATTGTATTATTGTTATTATTATTATTATTCTCAAGTAATTCCAGCTTTGGCCTTTAAGAGTTTCTTCAGGCTGCTGCCATACTCTTTTGATATGGCTTCATCCTTTTTTAAGCATTTCCTTATTTTCTGAAACTACAGAGTTTCCATATTTACCTTATATTTTCCCTGCCCCAGTTCTGGAAGCAACCACTTCCCTAAGCAGCCTTTTTTCCTTTTATTAGTGAGTGGCATTTGCATGCTAGGTGTGCACTGAAACTTGCTACTGAAGTTTCATTGCCCTTAGGTTCTCTCAACAGGCAGATCTAGAAAATATCAATGTCTGCTAACCCAGGTATACACATATATCTGTCTTTCTCTCTTTCTCTCTCTCTCTCTTTCTCCTGTGTGTGTGTAAACCATTAGTTTAAATGGATACTTCTGATTCCAGTCTAAAACCACAAGGTCAGTTACAGCCTTCAATGCTTATTTATTTCTGTTTTCTCTGAAAATAAGAAACCTGGTTTTCATCTACAATGCATTCACCTGTTTTTCAGTCCTAGTACAGACATGAAATACTTTAATAATTGCTCACCACACCCCTGTGAGAAACGGATTTATTAACTGGAGAACAGTGTGGTGTAGAGTTCTTGTTGTCTTTAGTATTACAGCATTCAGTCAAAGGACTGTTTTCAAAATTCACTTAGGTTACTTCTGGTCTTCTTCGTTCCCTTCAGTGTGATGATATTATGCATTTGTAATAAAGTTAGGTCATCAAATCATATTCGGTTTGAAGTAACACTCCCTCCTGCCCTTTACACACATCCTAGTTGACTTTAATTATTATTATTTTTTATCTGGGGAACTAGACATTACCATGATTCCAAGAGTAAAAGTTACACTTAGAGAAGACACCCCCTCTTTATCTCTACTGTTACATTCTCATTCCTCTTCCTTCCATTCCCTATCTCCTCTTAGGTAACCAAGCTCTCTAGCTTCTGATTTATTCTGCCTACATTTCTTTTGCACCAATGGGCAGATGTATTTTCATACACCATCTTTTTTTTTTATGTGAAGGGTAACATCTTACAAAACACTCTTGCACTCTGGTTTTTCATGTAACACTATATCCTGGAAATCATTCAAATCAGTTCATGGAGATTTTCCTCACTCATGTTCACACCTGCATCGTATTCCAATAGCTGGAGGTGCCAGAGTTTATTCAACTACTCTCTTATGAATGGGAATTTAGGTTGTTTCTAGTATTTTACAACCAAAACGATGCAATTAATGACTATGCATAATACTTTCCTATTATTGGAAGTGTATTTTCAAGTGTGATTGCTGGGTCAAAAAGTAAGTGTATATGTAGCTTTCTTAGGTATTGCCATATTTTCTTCCAAACGGGTTGCAAGAACCCTTTTAGATTTAGCCTTTTCCTAACTTGTGGGAATTCAGGTGTCTGTGTTTAGAAATACCAAAAACAGGTGTATAAGTAGATATCCAGATACTCCTGGAAGGTAGAATGATTCAACTATTTCCTTCTAAGTCTGTATGCACTAAATTAATTTATTTACTGCACAAATGCATATTTGAATACTTTCTGTATGAGAGAAATATTCTGAAAAATACAAAAGTACTTGATTCTATTCAGTGAATAATTTGTATTTTGGTCAGGTGGTAGTGAGATGAAAAATATAAAGTCTAGTCAATTGTGCAAACTCCCATGCCGAAGAGAGATTCTGGACGTTAAGATGGTAGAGAAAAACAATATTAGCTTCATTTTTGTTTAATGTTTATTTATTTTTTGAGAGAGAGAGAGACAAAGCACAAGTAGGGGAGGGGCAGAGAGAGAGAGGGAGACACAGAATCTGAAGCAGGCTCCAGGCTCTGAGCTGTCAGCACAGAGCCCGATATGGGGGTCGAACCCATGAACCGCAAGATCATGACCTGAGTAACTGGTCATGCTTAAGTGACTGATCCACCCAGGCGCCCTAACAATATTAGCTTCTTACAAAATATTACTCATTGTTTCTAGATCACTCTGATATCACTATTAATGGAGTGTTTCTCTTCCTTCAGCTTTGTCTATAACTTTTTTATAGAAAGCTGAAAAAGCCACGTTGAACAAGATATTTCTAGTTTTCCATGTTATTCAGTCTCCCATTTTACCTATATAACAATAGTGTCATGCTTTATTCTGAGGTATTCTTTATGACTATAAAAACAAAATTCCCCTTATTAATGCCTTGGAGAAAATTTAAGGACTATAAAGGCATTGTTTGCAAAGAGGACCAACGAATCTTCTTTTCGCAGATCACTTGTTTTATACAAGACCATTTTCACAGAACAGCCCTAAGTAATAAAAAATTGCCTGTGAGGAGGAATGAGTTTTTTAAGGCTCTTTGATGCCCACTTTCTTACTATTTATTTATTTATTTATTTATTTATTTATTTATTTATTTTTATAATTTAAGAACTTACATTTCAAATGTATTTTCAGGCATTTGTCTTTGACCTTTGGACTTACCTTGCCCTCTGTTTAGGTTTTTTTTTTCTTTAAATAATAGAATGTTAGTCTAGTCCTTCTTGATTTAAGGAATAATGAGGGCACTCCTCAAGTTTTCCTGGAGAAAACTCTACCATTGTGTTTATTTTCCATTTGTTTACAGGGCATTTGAAAAAAGCCTACATTAGTACCTGATAGGGACCAGGTAACTGTGACTCTAATGAATAGATCCAACACCATTTCCCCCAGATTCTTTCTCCAATGAGGCGTCAGGTGGGTCCTTCTGAACAGTACCACAAGGAGCCAACCACAGACCATCTTTCCCAAAACTTCCCTGAGTGCAGACGACAACATGAATTCCAATTCCTATGAAGTTGGATAGGTGATGTAAAAGACGAAGCGAGTTAGAGGTTGCCTATGGAAACAGGAGAACCCAGCAGCGCTGTGCCCTGTCTGCAAGACGGAAGCCAACATTCAGTTTGAACTGTAGTTGCGTCAGTGAAATCAAGCACGGTGATCCCAGATTTTCCAACTGAACAAGAAAAGTCAGTGATCTGGGTTTTTATTGAAGTTTAATTATTTATTTGTTATTTATTAAGTGATTCGGGTAGTTGGCTACCTGCATCACTGATTAGAATGGCTCACCCCCCACCACACTGTAGAAGGCAACTAGCATAAAGTGTCAATGCATCTATTTGTTAGGTTTTCCAGTATATCAAGAAACACTAGTAATCTGGAGTTTCAACTGAAATTTTTTTTTGAAATTTATTCCTGAATAATTTGAATATTTTTTGGAAACATCTGTGGGCCTTGTCTCAGTATGCTATGGCTACCATTGCACTACCAGAGAGTGGATGGCTTAAGTAACAGAAATTTATTTTTTCACAGTTTTGGGGGCTAGAGGCTTAAGATCAAGGTACCAGCAGAGTTGGTCTCTTCATTTCTTTCTTCTGACAGACACTTACTCACTGTGTCCTCACATGGCGTTTTTCTCTCTGTGGGTGTGGAAAGAGCTCTAGTGTCTTCTGCTCTTCTCATAAGGATACCAGCCCTATTGGATTAGGGCCCACTCTTACTGCTTCATTTAACCTTAATTACCTCCTTAAGGCCCTGTCTCTAAATGCAGTCACATTGGGGTTTAGGGCCTCAACATGTGAATTTGGGGGGAACACAAATTCAGTCCACATGGGCCTCTGGCTTGCAAAATCAAACTTCTTGAGATTACATGGGCCAAGTGCCATTGTCTAGTATGGGATTCTCAAACACTGACGTACATCAGAATCAACAAAACCTAGAAGTTTTGTTAAAGCAGATTCTTGGGCAGCATTCTCGCAGCCTCTGGGCCAACAGGTTGAAGGTGAGGTCCATCATTGTGATTTCATTCTCTTTCTGGTTTCTAGGAATTCTTTAGTCTCTTCAGGTATCTCTCTATTGTCCATCCCACTCTCCTGTGCTATTAAGAATTTAATAGGTTAAGTTTAGTAGGATTTTGCAAGGGAAGGGAAGCGAAGGAAAACAAACAAACAATCAAACAAACATGAGCAAAAAATCTGTGCTCCACAAGCCCATTATGGAACATACAGTTTTTAAGAGAGAAAATAATTATTGAAAACGTTTTTCTTTTATTGTTTTTTAACATTTATTTATTTTTGAGAGACAAAGAGAGACAGAGCACAAGTGGGGGAGATGGGTAGAGATAGAAGGAGGCACAGAATCTAAAGCAGGCTCCAGGCACTGAGCTGTCAGCACAGAGCCCGATGTGGGGCTTGACCCATGAACCATGAGATCATGACCTGTGAGCTGAGGTTGGCTGCTTAACGCACTGAGCCACCCAGGCGCCCCTGAAAACCTTTTTTTCTTTAGAAGTTGAGTGAGTTATCTTTAGGTTCTATCGTAAGTAGAATATGTTAAGTTCATGGTACAAGAAAACCTTTTTTTCTTTAGAAGTTGAGTGAGTTATCTTTAGGTTCTATCGTAAGTACAATATGTTAAGTTCATGGTACAATTGGAGCTGGATTGAGGTAAGAAATTCAACTTACCATTTTTAAAAAGAGTGGTACATAAAGAAAGAGAAATAATCTGCCCTTTATGGAATACATTAACCTTATGGTTATTAGTATGTATTATATATCTGTGCCCCGTGGATACTAAAATGGAGGTGGAGAAAATTCTAGAGTAGCTGTAGACAAGAGTAATCAAAATGATTATGGGCATTGCAATAGGGTTCTGTCACAAAATTTAAAAATGTGATGTTCTTTATTTTTCACAAACATGCATTATATGTCCTATGCTGTGCTAGGTTTAAAAGAAGTAGACACATAAGTTTGCAATTTATGCACGTTCTCAATTTTTTTTTCTGTCTTCAAACCTGACGAATGAATTTTACCCCCGAGACAAAATCCCTTAGGTATATTTCAAGTGATTTACAGTGGTTCTCGTGCTAGCATCGTGCTAGTCCTCTGATACATAACTAGTACATTTAAACTAATTAAAGTATTTTTGCATCTGATAATTTTTTTAAAGTAAACCATTTACAAACTTCTGAACTTTCTTATTAAATCTGGTCTAAGAATTATTGAGCTAGAAATCTAAGAAGTACTTTATTATTATTTTTTTCTAATTTGTTTAGGGATTCTGGAAAGGACAATGAGCAGTTGTTAATTGTGTTCTACCGAGATTGGCTGAGACAGACTTTACCATACAGTTCATTTTGCTGAGATTTAGGAAATAACATTTTTAATTGGGAAAGTATTGAAATAAATAATTGTGGACAACTGTAAACAGGTTAACATCTATCCTGAACGCTTTACGGGTACCAGTGCCGAAAAGTAAGGAACTGAACCCTAACAGCCTCTTCTACTTTATTATTTCTTGGCTTTCCTGTATCTTTAAAATATATTCCCAATCATGCTCTAAATTTGCTATCTACATTTTTATTCCCTTTGAGCAAATAACTCTGATTTTGAAAAATTCTGTATGTATGTATATCATCTTCTTCCTTTTTTTTTCATGTCAGTCCATGTACAGAGGATCACCGGTTAGTACAAATTTTAGAATTTTTAACTCCTGGCTTTTATAGGTGAAAGAGAACATAAATTTCATGCTATTTGGTAACAAATTTCAAAGTAAGTGCATTTTTCTTAAACTACCGATCACAGTTTCTTTTAAGTTCCAGTCAACTTCTGGATGTAAAAAATAACCCCCACCTTTTTTTTTTTCCTGTCTGGTATTTTGTTGGTAATTCCTTGCATGATGTCATATGTTTTCAACTTTAAAGAAATTTTTGAAATTCACTCCATAGTCGTTTTTCTTGCGTGCACCTAATGAATGCTCCTGAGATTTCCACTGAAACCATGTGTTTGTCTGTTTTGATGGCTCACCCTACTTACTCCTGTGTACCATTACATAGGCATGACCAAATTGTACTGATGTCTAATAAAGTGCTAATTATTGCATAATTAGGTGGTCTATAATCTTCTGGTATGTTACAAGTAGAGTTTTTCTTTTTGAACAGATTAAACTAGTCAACATTAACTCCACCGATATAGCAGATGGCCGGCCATCAATAGTTCTCGGATTGATGTGGACCATTATTCTGTATTTCCAGGTATTGAACTATAGCTCCCTTTGTGGTTGATATAATGTCATGGATGGAGGTAGTGGGGGAAATTTTAATAATACTCTCCTTTTCCCTACCTTGGAGATTGATCCTTATGTTAGAAGAAATGTGACCTTCACATGTACCTTTTGTTGTTGTTAGCAGAAGAATTTCCTCTTCCCTGCAAAGGTGTCATATATGTCATATATGGAACTCCTCCAAAACACTGTGGCATAGGTACTCAGTCTGAAAAGTGAGCAGGGCACAATGGAGATGAAATATTGGTGTATTAAAGAGCTTAGGAACATTTCTGCTCTCTGGAAAGGACCAGTTTTATGCTCCTATTAGACAGTAAGGGGAGAAATTAACTCCCCATTCCATGTAGAATAAGTTTTCTAGCCATTGGGTTGGTTTTAAAACAAGTAGACGTGATTTTTTAGAGCAGTTTTAGGTTCACAGCCAACGTGAGCAAAAACTACAGAGATTTCTCACCATATACCTTGTGTTCCACACATGAGTAGCTTCTCCCGTAACCAACATCCTCCACGGAGTGATATTTGTTACAATTAACGAACCTGTATTGACTCATCATTATCCTTCAAAGTTCATTGTTTACATTATGGTTCAATGGGCGGTGTACATCTCTGAGTTTGGATAACCACTAGGTTTTGTTTTAGTCATGCATTCGTCTATGTAAATAGCAGTCGTGACTGTGTATAGAGTAGTCTTAGATGCAGTGGGAAGTACCGTGAAGAGTACCATGTCAATCATGCCCTGAAGAGCTTGCATTGTCAATGATGTCAAGAGTGTGAATTTAAGTCACTTTCAGTTGGAAAAGTAAAACATCCAAGGAAATAACAAGACAGTTCTTATATTTTTGGCCACCGTTAATTCACAAACAGATTGAGGAGCTGACCAGCAACCTGCCGCAGCTGCAGTCCCTGCCTGGCAGCACATCCTCTGTGGACAGCATGGTCAGCGCGGAGACCGCCAGCCCCCCGAGTAAGCGGAAGGTGGCCACCAAGATCCAAGGAAATGCTAAGAAGGCTTTATTAAAGTGGGTTCAGTATACAGTAGCCAAGTAAGTGCCATGAGCTTGTTTAAATTGGAAACCCTTGAATAATTTAAGTTACCGGTTTATTGCTGAGTGCACTTTCCAATATTGCAGAATTTGAAGAGACATTTGAGTGAAGGGTTTACTTCCGGATGTTGCATTCTTTCCTTGAATTAAAATATCAACAGAACCCATCACTAATACTCTAGGAAAGTGCTGTCAGCAAACGAATCCCTTCATTATTCATGTGATTGAGCCCAATTAATTGTTTTTTAACAACTACACTTTGATAATGTGAGGGCTAATCTATTTAGGTCATTGTTCGGACTGACTGTTTTTTTTTTTTATGTCTATTACTTTTGAGAGAGAGAGCATGAGAGCAAGTGGAGAGGGCAGAGAGAGAGAAAGAGTCCCAAGCAGACCCTGTGCTGTCAGCCCAGAGCCCGATATGGGGCTCAAACCATGAGATCATGCGTGACCTGTCCGAAACCAAGACTCAGGTGTTTAATCGACTGAGCCACCCAGCTGCCCCTGGATGTCCTGCTTTTATTAAATAATCTTTACGCAAATACAGTAGAGGTTTAAATGTGATCATTTCTTCATAAGACTGTTAGGTTCTATTTGATAATAATGTGAACTCAGGTCCACATTCTGAGGTAATTGTATTCGTTGTTGTTTCCCAAAACTTTCTAGCAATTTTATCTTTAATTTTTTTTCCGTGGGTCTCCTCTTTTATGTGGAATATAGATTCCTTTGTCAACTTCAGCTTATAGACTGTGGATTTGCTTCAGGGCATAATAAATTTATATGTGTACATTCATGTGATAATGCTGCACAGAATATTAGTACTTTCAAGGAGTATCTCTTCATAGCAATTTCAATAGCATTTTCAATTGAGCAGACCAAAGTTTTGTGGTCTGATGTGGTCAGTGATAAGATTTCTTCACAAAGAAGTTCTGCTTTTGTATGATTTTCCTAAATGACATGTCAAATTAACTCTCTTTCTGTTTTGTTTTTTGTGTGCCTAATTCTAATCTGAATCTTATTCCCTACTTCTGAAAAATAGTTTTAAACAAGCACTTATCATTATAAAATATTGAAGCACTAAGCATAGGGAGTTCTATTTTTAAAGCGGTTGAAGAGCAAAAATAAAAATTAAATATAGAGAAGATGTAATTAGTGTTACTATTTTACACGGTTTGGTTTCACTTCTAAAGTGTGTTGGTGGTTGTCTAATTTGGGATATATTTTTATGATTCAACTTGTACTCAAAAATTTTTTTGAAAGCAAAGCTTTGTGGCTTTTTAGAATCTGTAGTAGAAATGGAATTTTAAAAACCTGCCCACAGTGCTGGTATATTGTTTGCATTTCATTTACAGTGGCAATTACTGATCTCTTCTGCAGCTAATTGGGCAGAGAGAAGACATGTGCTGGGTAGGAAGAGACAAGTGACCACATGCTAGGACACTTGTCATGATGCTATTGCAGTAAAACTTTGTAATAATGTCAATGTGATATTCTCTTGCCCATTGCTTCCCACAACATTAAACTAATCAAAAATAAATTGGTTTCTCTTAATATTATAGTTGTTTGAAGTAAACTGAAATTGAATGCTGTTGGAGTTTTTCTGCATTGGTTTTTTTCTGCATATGGTGTTTTAGCTTCCAGAGATGTGCGGGGATCTAATAATAACTAAAAGTCGTTCCTGCAACTTGTATATTTGTAATATCAGTGGAAGTGGTATTTTCCTTATCTGTATAAATGTTCAGATTTATGGATCCCAGGGTTTCCCACCCATCAACGTATCAGTGAGATCCATTTATTTTACAGCTGCATCAAGTGTAGAGATTTGGGGAGATGAATTGTCTAACATAAAAATTTTGTGATGAACCCATGATTCCATTATGCCTACCAAATTGTTGATAATTTTTCTAAAAGCTATTTTTTTACACTATCCTGATATGTATTTTTCAAGTAATTTTTTTTTTTTACCAGATATGGGTAAAAGACTTTAGAATCTATACCCCTTTCAGTATATGACATGTTTTTAAAATGATAATCTGTGAGACTCTGTGGTCTGAATGTTTATCAGTCTTAGAAGAGTGTAGATGATAAGAAAGGGCAAAACATCCAGTAAACACCAGACATTGTCAAAACTGTATTCATTGTTTTCATATGAAATTTTAAACTATGTGAGAAACAAATAAAAAAAACCCTTTTAGTAAGGCAATATAATCCATCCTTCTCTCTCTCACGCGCTCTCTCTCTCTCTTTTTTTTTTTTAACCAATGTACTATCCTGTATACTCTCTCAGACATGAAAGCATTAAACTATAGCATATCTGATATTTGCATACCTTATTTTGAGGGTCTAGGAAGAACAATGGTATTTTAAGACAAAACTTAGTGAGATAATGAAACAAATGAAGATAGGTACATCCAGATCCATTGAAAATGACTTGAGGTAAATTACATATTAGAAGTCAGAAATGCCTATAAACTGGATATACTTCATCATTTCTTTAAGTGATGTGTCCAAGTCTAAGTTTGTATCACTTCTGTAAGTGACATACCTAAGTTTTCCTAGATTTTGTATTTGAGATTCTTAAATGAAAGGTTTGGACTCAAACTTAAAACTTTTTAGAAATATCACCTACTGTTTTGATGTAATACAGCACATTATAGGTATGCGTGTGGGGGGGAGGGTGTATGTGTTCAACACATTATAGAAAAATAAAATGCACTGAAACTTCTAAAATTATTCCAATGTAGTAATATTTAGGGAAATATTTTATACATTTCTTTTTGAAAATACCTAAAACAATAAACAGGTTGAAGAAAATCAGAAAATATCTAATACATGATGAATATTTGTTAGCTAATTATTACTTACACCACCTTGTTTTGTTAAGAAATAATTTGAGGTGGCTGTGAAAACAAAAACATCTTTTTGTTATTATTCTTTAGTTTTTTTAAACTATTTATTTATTCCTGAGAGATAGAGAGAGACAGAGCATGAGCAAGGGAGGGGCAGAGAGAGAGGGACACACAGAATCTGAAGCAGGCTCCAGGATCTGAACTGTCACAGAGACTCGAACTCATGGGTCTCGAACTCACAAACCGTGAGATCATGACCTGAGCTGAAGTTGGATGCTTAACTGACTGAGCCACCCAGGTGCCCCCAAAAACATCTTTAAATGAGAAAATGTGAAAAAAGAAAATGTAGATGGAAAAATAAGATGAAGCCGGAGGCAAATGTACAAAAAAAGAGCTAACAAGAACACGCTGTCCCACTTGGGTGGGGATCTGCCCGTGTGCCAGACATTGGCTGAAAATATTATATGCATGCTACCAGAGATGGAAACTCTGAAAGAACCAAGAGAAGATGCAAGGTTACTTTATAACTACTGAAATCTTACAAAATTGTTTTGAAAATATACATTTATGAAGTCAGTGATGAGATCCAGTGATGCTATTTTTAGCATGTTGTACGCAGACGGAATGTACATTGGTAAAACAGGATTTCAAGTGAAACTTAAGTTGGCAGAGATAAAATTTAAGAGCATTTATTACCTTGTTGTATTAATCAATGTATCAATCGTACATAAAGTATTTATTTTTATGAAAGTGTATTTTATGCAAGCTGAATGTACATTGGTAATACAGGGTTTAAAATGACTTTTTAGTTTGCAGAGATAAAACTTAAGGGCATTTATCGGGGTGCCTGGGTGGCTCAGTCGGTTGGGCATCCAACTTCAGCTCAGGTCATGGTCTCATGGTTTGTGAGTTCGAGCCCCGTGTTGGGCTCTGTGCTGAGAGCTCTGAGCCTGGAGCCTGCTTCAGATTCTGTGTCTCCACCTCTCTCTGCCCCTCCCATATTCATGCTCTGTCTTTCTCCGTCTCTCAATAATAAATAAACGTTAAAAAAAAATTAAGGGCATTTATCAACTTGGTATATTAGTCAGTGTTACCAGCCAAATATATCTGACAGCTCATGGAAATTTTGAGACTATAGTAAAAAAAAAAAAAAAAAAAAAAAAAAGATGTTACCTCTGCTTCATTTAGAAACAGCTGTAATGAGACTAATGTTTTAAAAAGAGACTGCCAGGATATTTATCCATTGAATGTCACCTAATTAATTGGTCACCTTTAAAGGCTCTAGACTTAACCAAGGGATGTTGTTTAAAGATATCTTTGCAGCTTCCTTTTTGGAGCTGCCTTTGTATATAGTTGACAAGTTACAGATAGAGAAACAAAATTCATTGTAATTTATCGCTTTTATTTTCAACAACAAAATATTACTACCAACTGGAATGATTCTTAATTATCACAATTGGCTTCAAATTAATCATATCCACCACAAAAGAACAAAGATTTGCTACAGGACATTGTTCTCAAGACAATTCCAAAAACAGAGTTTACAAAACAATTTGATCAGGAATGCCTGGGTGGCTCAGTAGGTTAAGCGACCAACTTCAATTCAGGTCTTGATCTCATGGTTTATGAGATCAAGCCCCACATCTGGCTCTGTGTTGACAGCCCAGAGCTAGTTTTGGATCTTCTGTCTCCCTCTCTCTCTGCCCCTCCCTGCTCTCTTTCTCTCCCCCAAGACACAACCAGCCGAACAAACAGACAAACAATTTGTTCAAATAATTTGACAATATGTAAATGGAAACTTGTCTGGACTCATGTGGAGTATAGGCTCCTGTGCGATTGATTTACAGATAGGATCACATCCATTTGTATTTGTTCATTCTAATGAATTGCATACAATTCAGCCATATTATCTTGGTATGTTAATACCTGTGCATGCACAACACATTGATATGTATCACTGTCATTAGAATTGTGCTAGATATGGGGTGCCCGGGTGGCTCAGTTGGTTAAGCATCCGACTTTGGCTCAGGTCATGATACCATGGTTCGTGAGTTTGAGCCCCGCATTGGGCTCTGTGCTGACAGCTCAGAGCCTGGAGCCTGTTTTGGATTCTGTGTCTCCGCCTCTCTCTCTCTGCTCCTCCCTGGCTCACACTGTCTCTCTCTCAAAAATAAACACTTAAAAAATTAGTAAAAAAAAAAAAGAATTGTGCTAGATACTTCAAAAATATACAATGATAAATTACTATCAATTTTGGTGTTTCATAATTTTTTCTTTTTTCTTTTACCAGACATGTTTTCTCTGAATTAGTTTCCTTTAAAAATGTGCTTTAAATTGGACATCACAATTACTGAAAAATCTAATATAGAAAACTCTTGCCATCTTGTTACCCTCTAACAATTTTGTTTTGCCTCATTTTTTTCAAGCGGCTGATATAGCTAACTGCACATCAGTCATTGTTGAGGATTAGATTTTGCATTAGTCCTTGAGGAAAGTGCATATTACCTATTCAGATTCAGAATGTGACATTATTTTATTTTATTTTATTTTATTTTATTTTATTTTATTTTTTATCACATTAAGGCAGACGGGAATAGACGTAAAGGACTTCGGGCGGAGTTGGAGAAGTGGAGTTGCCTTTCATTCGGTCATCCATGCCATTCGACCAGAACTAGTGGACTTGGAGAAAGTGAAAGGCAGATCTAACCGGGAAAACCTGGAGGAGGCTTTCACTATTGCTGAATCAGAACTAGGAATTCCAAGACTACTGGATCCTGAAGGCAAGTTGAATAATTGCTTGTTCTTGTGTACACACATCAACTCGGTAGGTTTCTGTTTCTTAACGGCAGAAATTCCAGATGATTTCTGAGACCTTAGTAGAGGCCAGAAATTTTTAGAAAAGCGGTAAGAACCAGTACCTTCCTGCACTAATTTTCTTTTGGGAAAATATTTGCCATGATATATGGGAGCAAAATAACAGCTCTGCTGCTCCAAACAGCACTTTGACATTGCTGGTGTCGGCCAGGTGATGTGCACCTACTCAATATGGTAAAGGGTAGAATGAAAGCTTTAGAAGTGTGTGGACATTAGGGGGAAGAAGAGAATCCAGGATAAAAGAATTACTCTACTTACATAACAAAGAATCTGGAAGACATAAGAGATTAATGACCTAATATCATATCTTTAAAATGTCAGCCTTAGAAACTTGGAAATGTTGATAATCATCCAGTGTTCTGGTATCAACGGGGAAAACCACACCAATGGTCAACTGCTATTTTTCATTAGAATTATCTGGCACCTTTTAGGTAAGGCTGTGAATTTTAAGACATTATGGGAATTGATTAAACTCCTTCAAGCCTTCAAGAGACAATTTTGATGGCTTTAATAAACTGTAGTAAACTGTATATATTGTTTGTCATATTGAAATACACGGGGTAAAAGTGAATTTTCCTAATGCTGCAGACAATTTCTTATTTCGGTTGGCAGTTATGAATATTTCTATTAATGATGCAGAAAAGTCAATACAATGAAAGCAAATTATTTTTAAAGATGAGATTTCAGAGTAAGCATGACTACCTCTAAAACAGGGTCTAAGTGGGACACTTGTGCCTGCGAGGTTACAGATACCTACAAAGCCCTGTTTGACTTCCCGTGAGATGAAAGCAATGTGGAGATCCCTTGCCACTTTGGGAACCCGCAGGGGGCCCCCCACATTCACTAGGATAGCCAACAGCTTTCCACCTTGTTTCTGCACCACACACACACACACACACACACACACACACACACACACACAAACCAGTAGTATCCAATATACTGTTCAGCTCAAGGAGAAAGCCACATATATTGAGCCCTCAATTTTTCCCAGAGTAGGCCAGGAGGAAGGTATAAATGGTTTTTTTCATACCCACTCGACCAGAGAAGCTTAATGTTTTTTCTTTGATGATAGAAACTGAAGTTGCCCAGATGCAGGGCTAGCCCAGATAGAAGGTGATCTTTTGTTTTCCTAATGCAAACTACCCCCTCGAAAAGTTATTGAGCTTAAACTTTTTTAATTGAAAAAATTAAAAGTATAAAAATTAATTAATTTTTGAAAAGACATTTAAAAAAAGTCATTTAGCCCACTTGAATGTATAAACTTTTAGGAATACAGATGAAATAGACCAAACTCTATTATAACAATTATTTTATGATTTCGTCTCATGTATACTTAAATGCACTTATTGTATTAAATCATGTGGTAAATGGTTTTTTTTTCACTTTTACATCTCCTGAAAGTTCTTCTCGTTTTTCACATGTGTCTTCCACATCAGTGATCTTGTTGTTTCTGCAATCACCTTGGAGTCCTCCAGCACATTCCAGAATACATTATCACTGTTTCCTTTGAAGACTTTGAAGTTGCAGCACTTTTTAAACTGGCACTGATAGTCCCTATAAATTCTATCTCCCATCACAAGAAACATTACAAAATATTAGGGCAGTTTATATTTTGGTTTTCATGGATTTTGTTTGGTTGTATTTTTTGCTTTGTGGGTATTTGTAATCTCCAAATGTAATCACCTTCTCATTGCCTTTAAAAGAGATAGTTAAAAGATGATTGAAAACATTCAACACTTTTATGTATACAGTCTTACCCCCAGTCTAAGCTACTGATTAAATTTGTATAAATACCTTTGCTTGATTTTTACTGGTTTTATTACACTTAAAAATATCTTTTCAGGCTCTGTGTTTCCCTCAGAGTACTTGACTATTCAAAGTATAGTAATTTAGAGAGAATCAAGCATAAGGGAGAAGGCTATCCAAGGAACTGAACATAAGGCATCTCCCTCTTTTCTAAAATAAAACTTGTGGGGGCAAGACAGAGCTTATCTATATTTGGCCAGATACAGTATACAGGCTCTATAGTCACATCATTTACCTGTAAGTGCTTTTTACTCCCCACTTGCCCCTGTTCTGAAATTTGCATATTATTTATATTTTATTAATGACACAGAACATCTGAATAATCATATAGGATCTCAGATTTCTGATGAATTAATGTTGAGAGATTATTTAAATTAAGCATGAATTACTTTCCTAAAATTTCTTAGTTAAAATGTGTCATGTTTCTGAGTCATAATATTCCCATCATGTATCATCCAAACTAAATTGGTTTCCCCTCCCTCACCATCTTGAAATATTAATTCTATTTTTCTTCTGCACTGAGGGCACTCTCTTTTGGCATATTAGCTAGATTTCAATATCGTTAGATTAGCACTATAAATAATGCTAATTAATCTATCCACATTTGGTTTTGGTTGTTCCAGATGTTGATGTGGATAAACCAGATGAGAAGTCTATTATGACCTATGTAGCCCAGTTTCTGAAGCATTACCCTGACATCCACAACACAGGCACTGATGGGCAAGAGAATGATGTAAGTACTTTTCTTCTTTGAGCACTGATAGCACACTCAGTGATAGTGACCCAGATGTTTAATCATGATGCTTTCTAAAAATTAAATTTAAATGCATTTTTTATTTTATTTTGTTTTATTTTATTTATTTTATTTTATTTTATTTTATTTTATTTATTTTATTATTTTATTTTGGAATGCATTTCAAAAGGAGAGCAACTGAGTAAAGAATAGATATCAGCAATTGGGGAAGAGGTTACCGGGAAAGATTTTGCTGGTGGGTATGTTGGATATGTCAGAGAGCATCAATGATAAATGCTTAGACGTGTAACACTGATGAATTAAAATTGAGGAAAGATAGCCATGTTGGGAAATTCATTTAGTAATCTGAGGATGAAGCAATTTTATATCTATGTCATTTGTGCTCCTAGAACTTGAGTCCCCATATTCTGTTCGATCTGAGAAAATCTAATTTTGACTTTTAGATTTATTATATAAGTCACTAGTCACAACAAACATATGGAAGTAAGGCAAACTTGTAAAAGTTCTAATTATTCACTGTGATTAGATTTTTTCAAGCTCTCAATAGTTTGAATAACATTTATATTTTTTATACTGCTCAAATGACATATGTTCATTGTCATAAAAAAGAAAAAAGTGAATAAAGGAAAAAGAAAATTATTTGTACTTGATCTTCTAGAGAGACCCTGTCCTAGAGAAAAAAATTAATATGTGGTGTCAGTTACCAACATTTTTTATATGTATGTAGATGCATAGAATATTTTAACAAACATAGGAATTATAGTATACATACAATTTTATCATTTTCTTTTTCTGTCAACATTATAAAAAAATTTCTTCTTATGCCATTCTCTCCAGGACATCATCTAGATGTACAATAATTTATCTAATCTTCATTGTTGAAAATTTCTGAATTTTGCCATTATAAAAAATATGTTTATAAACAATTTTGTAATAAAACATTCTTTATGATTCTTTCTTAAAAGTGGAATTTCTAAGCTAAAGGGAATGTAGGTTTTTACTGCTGTTTGAAATGATTTTGTCAAATTTTCCTGTGGAAACTTTGTCCCATTTTACACTTCAGCCAGCACACCAGCATGCCTATTTTCCCAGACTTTAATAATCAATATTACCATTCTTCTCATTTTTTTATTATCATTTTTTAAATTATAGTGAGGTAGATTTACTACTGAATTTGAAATGAAATGTAAGATAAAATGACAACAGGGAGAGAAATAAGTGGAATTTTCAAGATGTGTTAAAAAGCTACCTGTCTGATTTCACTGCTCAGGTCTCAACAAGAGTTTTCAAAGCAGTTTGAGATTATCATGAAGAGAAACCAGAAAAACATTTAATACGTTTTCTAAATAGAGACAAGTCTAAGGTGGCAAAGGCCAAGGGCTCATAACCCAAAGTGTTCAACCAGGAGAAGGTATTACACTAATAGAGATCTGTGACTTCATGAAAAATTAAGCAGAACAATGGTAACTGGCATTTCCTAGGTTGCTTGGTTGAAATTAATCTGGCTTTTGATATAACTATGTTAGGTTTTTAAAAGCTTATCATTTCAGGAAACCCGCTTTGTTCTTTGACAGGATTCAGGCACACATGTTGACCACTAGAGTAACTTATCTGTAGTTAGCAAAGTAAATGTTTCTAAGAAGACCCATGGGAGGCAAAAGCCGACTTTCTACACAAATCCTAGCATGGACTGATGCGTGTGCTTTGGAGTCATTTGGGGCTTTCTGGGTTTTGAGAGTTTAATCGAGTGTGGTTGTTGCTCTATCAGAAAGCATATTAGACTTAACCCCCTACAGCAATGAGAAAATCAGCTTTTCATCTGATTTTCATATCAAAAGTTTTTGTATTACCCAATTGGATTTATTTCTGATCAGGTTTCTGAGTCTGTACTGTTTTAATTTCTGTGACATTAATCATCGCTCCAGATGAGTAAACTCTGTGACTGGCAGCGTTGGAGAAACAAAAGGATGTGCTTTTGTTAATGCTCATGAGCAAGAATTTAATGCCAAAACGCTTCAAGATTTGAAAGACACACATTCCTGACATAAGCCTGTTAATATGCTTTACTCAAGAGGCTTTATTATTAAGAGATTAATTTCATTGTCTGGAAAATAAGTTCTGATCGTTCTTTTCAAGTTTTCTGTATCCCTTCCTAAAAAGAGAATGCATATGATTCTTCAGGGTTATTTCAAAAATTAATTTTGAGGAAAATATATCCTAAACTTTGCTCCTTTTTTAATGTGGCATTTGTAATGGGAAATCTAAAAATGAAGATTTTCAAAAAGAAAAAAAGAATTTTATGTTTTTCATGATGTAGGGCTTCTCTTTGCTCAATGCAGCTAAATGGCCACCTAATTCTATCTAGTACAAACTTTTTAATTTTATTTATTTATATTTAATTATTTTACAGACTCTACACATTATAGCTATTGATGCCATTACCTCAAAATACTTGGTATTTGTCTAATCAAGTCTTGGGAAATAGTTCTTTCAATTCACTTTTATTTTGTTTTATTTTTTAAGTTTATTTATTTATTTTGAGAGAGAGAACATGAGCAGGGGAGGGGCAGACAGAGAGAGAGGGAAAAAGTGAATTCAGGCACAAGCCAGCTTCCTGCTGCCAGCAGGAAGCCCAACACAGGGCTCGATCCCACGAACTGAACCATGAGATCATGACCTGAGCTGAAATCAAGAGTTAGATGATAACCAACTCAGCCACCCAGACAGTCCTCTTTTAATTCTCTTTTAAAAAGCTTGGCGTCGGCTCAGGTCATGATCTCACAGTTCATGGGTGCAAGCCCTGCATCGGGCTCTGTGCTGACAGCTCAGAGCCGGAAGCCTGCTTCAGATTCTGTGTCTCCTCACTTTATGGCTCTCCTCCACTCATGCTCTGTCTCTCTGTCTCAAAAATAGATAAATTTAAAAAAAATGTTTAATTAAAAAAAAAAAAAGCTTGGCATCAGTGTGTCTCCAGGCTTCCATTTTTTGGTATATTTGATTGCTGTATCTTTTTCATGAGTTTATTTAAAGTGTATACTTTATGGATCTATTTTATTTTATTTTATTTTATTTTATTTTATTTTATTTTATTTTATTTTATTTTTTATGTATAATTTATTGTCAAATTGGTTTCCATACAACACCCAGTGCTCATCCCAACAGGTGCCCTCCTCAATGCCCACCAAACACTTTCCCCTCTCCCCCACTCCCCATCAACCCTCAGTTTGTTCTCAGTATTTAAGAGTCTCTTATGGTTTGCCTCCTTACCTCTCTGTAACTTTTTTCCCCCTTCCTCTCCCACAGGTCTTCTGTTAAGTTTCTCAGGGTCCACATAGGAGTGAAAACATATGGTATCTGTTTTTCTCTGCCTGACTTATTTCACTTAGCATAACACTTTCCAGTTCCATCCATGTTGCTACAAATGGTCAGATTTCATTCTTTCTCATTGCCAAGTAGTATTCCATTGTATATATAAACCACATCTTCTTTATCCATTCATCAGTTGATGGACATTTGGGCTCTTTCCATAATTTGGCTGTCGTTGAAAGTGCTGCTATAAACATTAGGGTACAAATGCCCCTATGCATCAGTAGTCCTGTATCCTTTGGGTAAATTCCTAGCAGTGCTATTGCTGTGTCATAGGGTAGATCTATTTTTAATTTTTTGAGGAACCTCCACACTGTTTCCAGAGCAGCTGCACCACTTTGCATTCCCGCCAACAGTGCAAGAGGGTTCCCGTTTCCCCACGTCCTCTCCAGCATCTATAGTCTCCTGATTTGTTCATTTTGGTCACTCTGACCGACATGAGGTGGTATATCAGTGTGGTTTTGATTTGTGTTTTCCTGATGAGGAGTGACGTTGAGCATCTTTTCATGTGCCTGTTCATCTGGATGTCTTCTTTGGAAAAGTGTCTATTCATGTCTTCTGCCCATATCTTCACTGGATTATTTGTTTTTCGGGTGTGGAGTTTGGTGAGTTCTTTATAGATTTTGGACACTAGCCCTTTATCCAATATGTCATTTGGAAATATCTTTTCCCATTCCGTTGGTTGCCTTTTAGTTTTGTTGATATTTCCTTTGCAGTGTAGAAGCTTTTTATCTTGATGAGGTCTTAATAGTTCATTTTTGCTTTTAATTCCCTTGCCTTTGGAAATGTGTTGAGTAAGAAATTGCTGTGGCTGAGGTCAGAGAGGTTTTCTCCTGCTTTCTCTTCTAGGGTTTTGATGGGTTCCTGTCTCACATTCAGGTCTTTCATCCATTTTGAATTTATTTTTGTGAATGGTATAAGACAGTGGTCTAGTTTCATTCTTCTGCGTGTTGCTTTCCAGTTCTCCCAGCACCATTTGTTAAAGAGACTGTCTTTTATCCATTGGATATTCTTTCCTGCTTTGTCAAAGATTAGTTGGCCATACATTTGTGGGTCCAGTTCTGGAGTCTCTATTCTATTCCATTCACAATTGCACCAAGAATCATAAGATACCTAGGAATAAACCTAACCAAACATGTAAAAGATCTGTATGCTGAAAACTATAGAAAGCTTATGAAGGAAATTGAAGAAGATACAAAGAAATGGAAAAACATTCCATGCTCATGGATTGGAAGAATGAATATTGTTAAAATGTCAATACTACCCATAGCAATCTACACATTCAATGCAATCCCAATCAAAATTGCACCAGCATTCTTCTTGAAGCTAGAACAAGCAATCCTAAAATTTGTGTGGAACCACAAAGACCCTGAATAGCCAAAGTAATATTGAAGAAGAAAACCAAAGCGGGAGACATCAAAATACCAGACTTTAGCCTCTACTACAAAGCTGTAATCATCAAGACAGTATGGTACTGGCACAAAAACAGACATTTAGATCAATTTTAAATTTAATTTTCTTAATGGAAGTAGACATTGCTATGCCTTTCTTACTCCAACCAATAAAACTGATAAACTTTTTCTCTAAAGGTCTTCCTTGAATAATTAGCACTCAGTGTATTTATAGAGAAGAGAAATGAATTAATATACCTCTTTTTTGTATAGTTCACCATTTAAATCGTTAATATTTTAACATGTAAACATTTATAAAATATAAACATTGCCAAAAATTAAAACAAAACATCAAATACTAGAATACTAACTTGCCTTACTATATTTGAGCATTTTGATGCTTTCAAAAGTTATGACAATCTCTTAAAGTAACTATACCCATAAAATTATCATCTGTTTGTTTATGGATAGATGCCTCTCCGTTGATTTTTTTCTTATTTCCTATATAATCTTTTGTCCTTGATTTATATTCTTTTTCTATATGTTATCTTGTTTTCATATTGTTAGGAAATACTTCCAGGTTTTCCATCTTTTGCAAATTCTATCCAAAATTTTAAGGTAAGATGTAAATAATCTTGAATTAGTGACCTCTTTCAAACGTCCTACATTCCATAGCTTACTAGCCATTCCTTTGCATGTATTTGCTTTTATATACACGTTTCTTTTAATACATTAATTCTGTTATTTCCTTTTCTTTCTAATAGAACAAATAACCTACATAAATGTTATGAAATGTTAGTTGTAGCCTGAGCCACTCCCATGGACTTTCCCACTAATCTTTAATTATAAGATGGCATCAATTAATTTCTTCTTAATAACACTTAACAGCACTAATGAAAGGAAAAATTTACAATAACAACATTTGGCTTCTTTATATGTGACATGCAAAATAAAAACAAAGCTAAAGATTTATTTTTATATTTTAAAATATTAAGTAGGAAATAATTACTTGAAAAAGGTAAGTACTCAGTTAGCTTGTATCCTGAGGTTTATTACGTCTCTTCTGCTCAGTATGTGGCCACATAGTTTAGTAAAGTTCATGACACATGGTAGTGCCCAGGAATACTTGAGGGATTAATGACTGTGAGGTCTGTCCCAATTCTAAGTTATCCTATTTGTTTTCCATTTTTCTTATATTCCATCTAGGGCTGAGGTTAAAGACCTATCAATAAAATATAATGATGCCAACATTCAAATAACAAATTAAAAGTAACTAATTGTATATCAAATGTTAAAGTAATTTCTATTTCATGCCCCATGAATCGTGAGTTGATGTACATTAAACATACTGCAGAACATATAAAAGTGCCTGCGTGTATATTTGCGTGAAAAAGAGAGAAAGAGAAAGAGAAGGAAAGAGAAACAGTCATGAGAATGCTGGCATGAGTTCCAGGCAGGAATGTTGCTTGGAATTTAGGTGGTCTTCTCTAGACAAATAGACCTCCATGTCTTGGAATGCTGGTAAGGTTACCAGTCGAAGAAAAGCCGCTAGACTAAATGAGCTCTGGGAATCTAAATATTGTTTGTATTTCAGTTTCCTCTTAAGAGGAGAATGTTGAGTGTGTAAATAGCTCCATGCTTCTTACCTTATTGCAATTTGCTTGACACTGGCCCACCAGTAGAAAAGCCATTTACTAGATGAACCCTAATGAAGTTAACATAATCCTTTCTCTAAGGTGACTTTGTGAAAAAATTTCAGTTGGTGAGAAACAGGTCATTGGAGGCTCACAGTGAGGTCCATGTCATTTCGATGATCCCCCCTTGTAGCGGTCACGTTGGCCTCTGGTATCTTGGAGGTAGACCAAGAGCATTTTGTTCTTCTGAGCTCATAAGAATATGCCATTTGTGCTTTTATGGGTGTGATAGTCAACCAGTCACCTGGTAATAAACCATGCGCTTTGGTCATGTTTATCTGTTCATTCAAAAGAGCCATCTTGGGAAGAACTAAAACTTTAGAGTTTTGGGCTCCTGTTCATTTCTTTCTCTACTGACCTATATGACCAATCATTTATTCTATCATTGTATATTGAGTGAGACTGAGGGCTAGACACAATGTTAGGCTAGAGAAAAATAAGATAAATAAGGGGTTTGTAGCATGGATGGAGGGGAAGAGACAAGTGGACGATATAAAAATAGTGTTTTTCTAGTGAATATTTGAGCTCAGGTTGTTACAGGATCAGAGAAGTATTCTCAAAATGTGGTCACTAGAGCAGCAACATTAGATTCACCTGGAAATTTCTTAGAAACACAGATTCTCAGCCTCCACCCCAGTCATACCAAGCCAAGGAAGACCGAGGGTGGTGCCCAGCAATCTATTTTCAGAAGTCCTGCAGGTGATTGTCACGCATGCTGATGTGTGAGAACCGCTGGCACAGAAGAGGGATCCAACAAGACTTCTGGGTCAGAAAAATCTTTCTAGAGAGGTTGTGTCTGAGCTGAGCTCTGAGGAAGGCATTATTCAGAGCAAAATGTTTCAGGCAGGACAGGATTGCTTTTCAAGACTGGAAAGTGAGAGAAGGTGTGGGTCACGACAGCAGCGTGTGCCAATCTCTGTGCTGGGTGTGCCGCACAGGTTTTCTCGAATTCTCCCCCAAACTGGGGAAGCGGTGTGTGATATCTACTCAGATGATGGTACAGCACTAGAGAGGATTTAAAAAACATTGTGTCCAAAGTCACAGAGTTGGTACATGTCAGAACCAGAATTCGCAACCAGGTTGACCTGCCTCCATGGCCAACACTGTCTACTTTGCCACTTCACCTGTCATCAGCCGTTTCATCTGTGTCACAGGGCTGTGACCAAGTGAGCTCCTGTAGTTGGAAGCTATTTGTAAGTGTCAAGAACCATGTTAAATATGTTTTTGATTAATTTGGCATTCTTACCAGATAAGAAGTCTTGATGAAAAATTAGGATATTTTCACTTAATCAATAATAGAATGGCTTGCTGTTATTTGTGGAAAAAATTATATAAGATCTCTATTTTTTTTTCATTTTTGAGATGTGAGTGGTAGCCTGGATACATTTATTCAGCAAATATTTTGGTAAATATTTATAGGTGCTGTGTTGCCAGGGTCTAGTAATACCATATTGAACAAAATAAATATTTTCTGACATCGTGAAGCTTACGTTATAATCCTGAATAGCATTTTTAAATAATACTAGTCCACAATGTTACTGTGGCTGTCATTCCTTGGATTCAGCCAAAATTAGTCTCATCCAGAATAGTCTTCTGGGCTATGAATGACCTTGGATTAAGAGCACCCCCAGGCCTATGTGTTCAGTCCTCTCCAGCCATTGCTCTTCCTGAGTATTTTTGTACTTAGGGCATTTCCTCTTGAGCACATTCTCTTAATTAAATTAGTGTTTCTTGAGAAAGTAATGGAGGTGGATAATTTCAATATTCAGCAAGATAATTAAGCTATTTTTCTAGATTTAACTTTTGCCTCTTATTTCCCAAAATAAGTGAGGGAGAGGAGAGAGAAAAACTTTCAGAGACAATTGGAACTTACTAAATATTTGGGGCATTTTAGAATCAGCCAGGTATTAATCAGCAATTAAATAAATGTACAGTCATTGATGATAACGTAATGTCTGCTGGTTTCTAGAGAGAAGACGGGCTAATTTTGAAGGAAACAAAAGTCTGGATAGAACAATTTGAAAGAGATTTGACAAGAGCACAGATGACGGAATCAAATTTACAGGATAAATATCAGGTAATGTATGAAGAAGTGATTTCAGTTTCTTAAAAGCTTTTTAATCCATGTTCAGTCTTTCTAATGATATTAGTGAGAAAAAAAATCTTTAAAGAAATAATATGTATTATCTTAACTTTGCATGCAATTGTAATAATTGTCTGTTAAGCATCTAACTTTGGCTCAGGTCATGATTTTATAGTTCGTGGATTCAAGCCCTCCATCAGGCTCTGTGCTGACAGTTTAGGGCCTGGAGCCTGCTTTGGATTCTGTGTCTCCTCTCTCTGCCCCACCCCCTCTCTCTCTCTCTCTCTGGAAAATAAATAAAAAATAATAATAATTGTATTTCTGGGTAAATAAGTAGTTTTAAAAAATATAATACATTTATATATTGTAATATGATTGCCCTTGTAGAAATAATTAGCACCTTCGTCATATTGCGTAAGTATTTCTTTTTTGTGGTTGGGATAGTTACATTCCAGTCTCTTAGCAAGTCTGATGACTATAATACAGTATTGTCGTCTGTATTCACTATACTGTGCTTTTAGATCTCTAGGATTTATTTACTACTCATCGGAAGTTTGTGTACTTAAATAATATCTGTCCTATCCCCCACCTTCACCCCCCATCCCTTGGAAACCACCATTTTAATTTGTCTTTATGAGTTTGGCTTTTTGAAATACCACATGAAGGTAATATTGTATATTATTTGTCTTTTCCTGTCTGCCTTATCTCACTTAGCGTAATGTGTTGTCACAAATAGGAGGATGTCCTTTCTATGATATTTAGAAATATAGACATCTCTCCCTCTCTCCCTCCCTCTCCCCCCCATATCTCTATCTCTATCTTTATCTATACCTATACCTATATCTATATCTATCTTTATCTTTATCTTTATCTATATCTTTTTCTATATCTATATCTATATATCTATCTATATATCTATATCTATCTATATATCTATCTTTTTATCTATATCTTTATCTATATCTTTATATCTATATCTATATCTATATGTGTATGTCTATATTTATCTCTATCTTTCTCTGTCTCTCTCTCTCTCTCTATATATATATATATCTCATATCTCCTTTATCATTCATCCATTAATGGGCACTCAGGTTGTTTCCATATCTTGGCTATTGTGAATAATACTGCAATAAACATGGCAGTGCAGATACCTCTTCAGTATCCTGTTTTCGTTTCCTTGGGTGTATCCCGGAGGTGGCGTTAGTAGGTCTAGGTTGTGTGTGTCCACCCTCCCTGTATGTAGAGCTCCGAGGAGGCTTCATGGCTTAGAACTCATAGTCTTAGAGATGACCCAAAACACAAACATCTAGTTGTTGTTTTTCTACAACTCATGATCTGGCAGATGTCACATAACAAAAAAATCCCACCAAAAAATGAATTCAGCGCCACATTGAAAGCTACTATAGAATAAGCCGAATTTAATAAAGGCTTGCAACATGAATATTTGGAGCGAGCCCATTAATGGGATCAGTTTCTATTGTGACCTGCCTGGTTTGACACTGTTGCACTCAAACTGAGTCCAGGGCTGTTGCTGCTGCTGTTATTCCACGCACACCCCCCCCCCCCCCCCCCCCGTCTCCTTATACTGCCAGTACTTGGATTTCGGCTTCCAATTTTCACTGTTAAGACACAGAGTCTTACAACAGGTTTTCCCCACTAAATTGTAATTCACTGTATGCAGCATGAACATTTTCCTATTTAAAACAGCATCGCATTTTAGTGGCCAAACTATAATATATCCTAGTCTATATTTCAGTTGGTTTTGCTACATAAAGAGGGGCAATGATACGAGACTCAACATGACAGATGATAAAAGATATAGCCATTGGCATTAGTGTGTGATTGTATATAACACATATAAATTCTTCCTGACTTTAGGTGGATAATTGCATCAATATTATATTATTTGAACATAGCAAAGCAATATGTATGTGTTTATATGTATGTACATTTTTTGCTTTGAAAGCTAGTGTAATCTTTTTTTTCTCAAAAATACAATTTTCTGGATGAGTCTCATTAAAAAATGATGAAACCTGTAAACTGAGAGTAGAAATACAACAACAGAGTAAATCTACTTATTAGACTAGTGTGTTTTTAGTTTAGGCATAAATTATAAAAAATCAATTCCAAATTATGAAGTTACCTGTTGTACAGATGTTATTTTATAAAAGGAAAACAAAAGATTAGAAAAGCACAAAATAGAAACACTCCCTTCAGACCAAAGATGAAGGGCTGTTTCTTAAAAAAGGGTTAGAGAGCTTGTGAAATCTGAATATAGGGGACATTTTCGTCTGTGTTTCTTACATAATCAGCATTTTCTGTTTCTACTTACCATAACAGTGTATTTTCCATTTTTTTCATTCTGTGGAATAAAATTGAAATTCTGTCAAGTAAAATTAAAGATCAATTTTATGTTTTGGTATTTATAAATTACGTGAAGTTGGAGGAAACAGAAGATAAAAGTTGTGGTAAAATAGTTACTCACCGTCTCCCCCCAGTGTTCTTCATGTGAACTTACATGTTTGTTTACTCGGATTCTTTCAGATGTGTTACCTGCTAGACTCTGTAGGGCCATTCTTACGTTCTTTAACATAATTACACATTTTAGTGGCATGTTCAATTCATATATGGACGTGGAATTTTATTCCAGGATGTGCTATTTTAATGTAAAATGTAGAACTTTTATTAAAATCACTACTTTTTTAGTTTAACATTTGACTTATGGTTAAATCTACGTATTACAAATTTATGTTATACACACCACGATAAAAGAAATGTCACGATAATTAATATTTTAATGCCATAAAGTTAAAGCAAAATATTATTATATAAATGAGGTCCCCTATGTAAAACTCTTTAGATTGCCTTACTTAAACACAAATTTAGATATCTTCAAATTAGTAGTACTTTGATGTATATAATTTGTATCTCTAAGTTATTTGGTTTATTATTTAACTGTTATTTACTTTGAAGTAAAGCAACTATTTTGATTATTAACATAGGTTTATATTCCTGTTTTCTACGATTTCTTGATGAACATGGACTTGTACATAGATTATTTAACTAGAAATGAGAAATCTTAGGTTTTACTCCTGCCTCCACTATTTGCTCTTGCCAAGTTACCTCTGGGCTTCCTCTGGTAATAATAATAGGGCATGTCGATGTTGTAGGGTGATGGAGAAAGCCAGACGAGATGATGTGCAAAGAGCAGTTAGCATGGGGCCAGGCTCATCATCAGGGCTTGATGAATGGCAGTGCTATCAGTATCACGACTTGTCATCATTATTATCAACAACGTATATTGAGTGTTACCCAAATATGAAGGATTGTTATTTAGGAAATGTGGTTTCCTTTGCTTTTGCTGTTTTTGACTCGTGTCCATGTCGTTTCTGTTTTTCCTCTTCTAGTCATTTAAGCACTTCAGAGTTCAATATGAAATAAAAAGGAAGCAGATCGAACATTTAATACAACCAGTACATAGAGACGGTAAATTGTCACTTGACCAAGCTTTGGTAAAGCAGTCCTGGGATAGAGTGTCCTCCAGGGTAAGTTCTCTCGTGATTAATTTTACTAAGGCTTGTGTAATTTAGTCAAGAACATTTTCCATCATGTTTTCTAAACAGTGATATGTCATCTGGTCCTACTGCCTCTAGCTGAGGAGGGAAAGACTTAGCCATGGGAGTTTTCCTTTAAGTTAGTGGAAGTACTGAACTTGGTTGAACAACTCTTCTGCTTTGTCTGCCCTACACGTAGTTTCTTTTTTCTGTTTTTATTTTTTGTAAGATTTTAAAAAATTTTTTATTTATTTTTGAGAGAGAGAGAGAGAGACAGAGCATGAGCGGGGGAGGGGCAGAGAGCGAGGGAGACACAGAATCCAAAACAGGCTCCAGGCTCTGAGCTGTCAGCACAGAGCCTGACGTGGGGCTCGAACTCAGGAACTGTGAGATCATGACCTGAGCTGAAGTCGGATGCTCAGCCGACTGAGCCACCCAGGCGCCCCAAACACGTAGTTTCACGTAGTAGATGATGGCTTGAAATCCTGCAAGACCACCTGGGTTACTGCTCACTTTACACAACTAAATTCTGGGTTGTTTAGAAAAGGTGACTCTCCCAAGAATGGAGCCTCAATAACTTCTCTAAAGTCTATAGCTAGGTTTCATCAATAGTTAGTAATCTTTGTATATGCACATTTATTTTTACATGCTTTAATTTAAGCAAATCTTCTAATCTGGTCTTTCATGAACCTGAAGAAAAACTGCTCAGTAAATTTCATGTTAATATTTTGCAAACTTAAAGACGAAGATTTCAAACTTGGTCACTGAAACTTCTATCACTATTGAGAATATTTGTCTTGAACTTCTATTTACTTCATTTTTATAATCTAATCTTTTCCCCACAAACTCTACCAGAGAATAGGTTAGTTCCCAAGCACCTCAACGTATCCCATCTGGTATTCCAGTAAGTTAGGAAACAGTGCTTAAGACTGGATAAAGTGGAAGGGCACCTGGGTGGCTCAGTCAGCTGAGCGTCTGACTTTGGCTCAGGTCATGATCTCATAGTTCGTGAGATCGAACACCACATTGGGCTCGGTGCTGACAGCCTGCCGGCACAGAGCCTGCTGTGGATCCTCTGTCCCCTCCTCTTCTTGCACTCTCCTCCCCACCCTCCCACCCCCCAAAAGAATTGGATAAAGGGGAAGAAATGAAGAAATGGTTAGGGAATTGTCGTTTCATAGAAAGAATCCTGAATGTTCCTTTCCTCCAGAGATATCTAGATGACCCTGATTTTTCTGCACCTGTTCCCCTATGTGAGATTTTAAAGGATACACAACAGTGTACCCAGCGTATAACAACTACATCCTGGAGCACGTCAGCAAACCCAGTCCTTTCCCTTTCAGCAAAAGCCAAATTGAAAAATCAGTGGGGGCTTTGTGCTACTCCTATAGGTAGAAAATTGTTTAAGCTCCCAATAATACCCTTCCATGTCTAAGGTGTATTTTGTTTCCTTAAAATTTGCTTGTAACTCTAATTTCCTCCTCATTCTCAAAGTACCGCATTCAGAACACAGATATTTTCTTACTTGATAGTTATTAAAGTAACACAAGATGATTAAGTTAAATCCTTATGTGGGCTTTAAAAGTCATTTGAGGGAATTTAAGGCATTGTCCTCTGTCTGAGAGACATTGTTTTTCTACTTTTGTATTTCAGCTCTTTGACTGGCATATACAGCTTGATAAATCTCTCCCTGCACCTCTGGGCACCATAGGTGCCTGGTTATACAGAGCGGAGGTGGCCCTGAGAGAGGAAATAACCATTCAGCAGGTGCATGAGGAAACGGCCAACACAATACAGCGGAAACGCGAGCAACACAAGGTAAGAGTTCTGGTGGGGAGACCTTCCTGCACAGCAGTCCTAGTGTTGTCTGAAGACTTGGCTGTTTAGACCTTCCACTGACGCGGGTCTCCCAAGTGTCCATTCATACAGGTTCTGAGATGTCGCACTTCTGTCTTCCTTGCTTGCTAACGACAGTTCCAGTAGATTTATTTTCTGAAGAATTTTCTGGGCAGTTATCTTTGTTATTGCCGTTGCTATATGTTATTTTTTGAAAGGTAAGCCCACAGACACATTTATGTAATAATGTGGTTGGCTGTTGGTTCTAGACCTCATTCCTGTCTCCGTTCTCAAAGGAAGGCAAGCCAAGCTACCATGTTTTTATGTCCTTTGCTATGAGGGGGCAGGGGGTCAAGGGAGAGTGGGGATTTTAGGAAGTGGTGGGATTAGGCGTTGATGACTTTTATTTGAGACTTTTTTAGTGTACTGCAGAGTCAGTTGTGCTTAGTATAAATTGTAACATCTTCCTCTTTGGGTTTTGTGGGGCCTAACTAAAAATGCTGTTTTTCATTAACATCATATTAACTCAGTCCTGTGTTTCATGCAATTGAGTTTGTATACCTCATTTACTGTCATCGTAGGGATTACTGTATATGTGGAAACCAGACAAGGGGAGGTGACCAAATATGGGCAATCTGTGGCTCACGTATATTTTCTGCCAAGATAGGAATATTTTTTTTACTGCTTCAAGGAAATAGACTGTTCTATGTTCTAAACTAGACTGTAAAGCAAATTCATGACAGATTTGGTTTCAGGCCCCTCTGGGACCTTATCTTTGAAACTAGAAATGTAGAGGTACAGAGGTGCCATGGAGTTTCAGCTCCTGGCCCTCTCGGCTCGACTCACTCACCCCAGATCCGGCCGCCAAACAAGATGGACGCAACAAGATTTTGTGTTCCTGCACAATCGGTCAGGGTCCTTTCTGCGTTTATTCTTGGCCCTTCTTCAGTTGTAATCAGTATCTCCAGATACTTTAAGTTTTGCTGTTGATCTCTTAGCCTCTCCCCTTCTCACCACCGCCACCATACACAAAACACACAGAGAACTCCCTAGAATCTGCTTCTCTGCTAAGCATGACTTTGGCGTCTGCTCCATCGTTGGAGATACACACACATAAAATCCAGACCTGCTAGTCTATACTGTCTCTGAAGATAGAGGATAAGAGATCAAGTCCCAAGATTTTTCTCTGGGACTGAATCAGGTTAAGTCTTCTTAGAAGCAGAAAAACCTGGGCTATGTCCTTGTTGAGATTCCCAGTATATTAAAAATAGGGGGAAATGCTGAGACAGGGTTACACAATAATACCGCTTCAACAGATTAGCAATTCGTTGTAACTACCACCTAATGCGTCATGTAACAGTTGAAATAGTGTGTAACTGAGGTGACTAATTCATACAAACGAAGTTACCTTAGGGTTTAAAATCAGATGTAGAATGGGTATGGATTGTGGGTTAGATGTGCTAATGCTGTGAGTACACGCCGAGGGCCTACTGTGTGCCAGTTTTATGTACAAGGTGCCTCCAATCTAGAAGTTTGAGACACAGCATGTGTTTGTTGTTTGCATAATATACTTAGGTCTGATTTAAATGCTCCACCACAGAGAAAATGTCCAAGCATATTGGCTGTGCTATTTACCAGTTGATAAGATTTAGCAGACATGTTGATTCACTGCACACTCTAGGCTGCAGCAACACCTGCTGAACGTTGAGTTTTAAGTTGGATGCACACACGCTGTCCGTGTGTCTCCGTGATTATATGAACTGAGGCCCCTCATGACTCTCCTGGCTCCTTTGAGAGATAGAGACCCTGTGCCAACCATCAACTGTGCAGCTGGAACCACCTTTTTTACCAGAGTGTAACGAACAACCATAAGTACCAAAATGAAATGGGGTAGGGAAAGGGAAGGGGTAAGAGCTGGAGAAGATGCTTATCTGAGACTAAAAATCAGAAAGGACTGAAGAGAAGGTCAGGGAATGCAATGAAGAGACAACAGGAAGCAAGCAGAGGCAAGTAAGGGCTAGGACTAGGTCAAGGCAAATCTCCAGAATGATCTGTTTACTGAGGTAGGAACTTTTACGAGGTCTGGGCACGGGTACTGAGAGTAGTAGAGTCATAAAACAATGTCATTGTTAATTATAAAATCAATTCTCATTTATTTAAGATGTATTTATTAGGTACCTATAATAAGATAAGCTTTGATGATGTAAGCAGTTTGAATCATTGTTGAGATAACTAAAATTCTAGTCATCTTCAATAGAAGAATCAGCCCATCAACTTGGTATCACTACTTTGTGCTGGAATATTGGGCTGGCTTGGAAATGCAGTTCCCACTATATTAAGAATAGGGGGAAATCCTGAGATGGGGTTACACAAATAATGGAAAAAAGCACAATATAAGACTCATTAATACATAAGCAAGAATGTTTGAGAATATTGTCTACTTATCCCAGTCCAAAAGTAACTATGGCTTTTGCCATGAAAACTTAGATAGGCTATCAAGATCTCAAATTTTTGGTTTTCTGCATGGTTCACATCTTTAAAAAAAAACATACCCCATGATGATTGTCTCTTAATACATAATCAGTGTTTGAAAACGTGATTCAGATAATTTTTAATTTTTTTTTTGCAAAGGGGTTATTTTATAAATGGTTCTACCGAAGTTTTTTTTTTTAACTTAACTTACATGTAGGTAGGATCATATTATTCCGAAAAGCAAGATACACCTTTACTAGCTTTTCTATTTTCCAGATACCTTAATGCATAGTTATCTAGGAAGATGACAAAAATGGTCATAGTTAACTATAATTGAGTATTCAGCTATGTTTCTGTCTTAAGTACTTTATTTTGCTAAGCAGTTGACATGCAGGATGTGAGACAACTGTTATTATTATCTTCATTTTGTCAATGAATAAACTTGAGGCAGACGGAGTTTAAGTGCTTTGCCCAAGGCCACATAGCTGGTAGTCCAGATTGTTTTAAACTCTAAACTTAACTGTGCCCGCAAAACTATTGCATGTAATCCATGTAGAGTAATTAAACTTACTAGTTATTTTTTAGTAGTAGAGCCTTGGCAAAGTAAGGCTTTTCGTCTTAAGGAATTATGAAAATAGCCATCAAACTCTACCACCTACTACCCACCCGTGTTGCGGTTATCAATCCTACATAGGTCACTTCCCCTCCTTTTTTGAAGATTTAATTTCCTGCATGGCAATGTATGCCATAATTCTTAAAAACTTCAGTAACCCATAGATGATTCTGCCAAAAACCTGGCCTCTTAGTTTCTTGAGCTCCTGTCTTTCAGTGATCCCATCCTTCCCTCTATGCCCCTGATGGGCATAAGGCATAGTCTAGAACTTGTCATCACCAGTAACTGAAACTCCTTCAATGTCTTCTTTAAGCATGTATCTCACTGTCCAATCAAACTTGCCCTGGCTCCAAAACGCACGGACTCCGTGCTCTTTAATCCTTTGATTTTACCGAGTCTCACCCTCTTCAAGGCATCCGTTCCTTTTGTACTCTATTTAAATTCAGTGCTGAATCCGCAAAGGTCACTCCTTTGTACATACGCTAATTGTCTTGACCAGGTTTCCTTTGTCCTGTTGTCCTGATTAAAACATAACCCCGATTGAAGCCAACTCTCTGCCTAGTCCCTGCCCACGCACATGCCGCCGAGTGTGCCTGCAGAAAAACACACCCCCAGGCACGATGACTAACCCAAGTGGGTCCTTACTGCTGCCTGGCACTCCAAAGGCATTTCCCGATTCCATTGCCTCTTTATTTCAGGGACAACTCTTCCATACCTTGTCCCTTCAAATCTTCCACACCTCCTCCCATATCCTTACTCTCAGCTGGTGACACTGCTTCCTATTTCTCTGAGAAAATAGAAGCAATCAAAAAAGAATTTCCGCCAGCTCCCACGACCACATCAACCCACCTACAAGCATCTGTGCCTGAATACCCAGTCTTCACTTCTGTTACTAGGGATGAACCATCTGTGCTCTGATCTAAGACCAGCCCCTCCACATGTGTAGTGTATGAGAGCCCATCCTCCCTGCTCTTCTGCAGTAAACAATTCCTCTAGTTCTTGCCTTTTTAATTTTTTTTCTCTTTCTGCTGGATTTTTCCCACCGACATAAAGTATATGCTGTTAATCCTCTCCTCTTAGAGATTATTTAAAAAATAAATAAAATTTAAAAAATAAAAATTGTCTTTCTTCCTCCTACTCTTGCTTCCAGCTACTGTACATTTTTCCTCCTTCCTTTTTCAATGAAGCTCTTTGAAAGAGTTATCATGCTCATTTTGGTTTCAGAACTGTCTTTTCCAATTCTTTCTAGAACCCATTTGGATCAAGGTTTCTCTTGCCATGCTAGTCATGTCAGGTTCATGAGAGTTCTCCTTATTCCTCACTTAATGGTCAATTCTCAGTCCTCGTCCTACCTCGCCTATTAAAAGGATTTCACATAGTTATTTCTGAATCCTTGAAACACTTTCTTCATTTGGTTTCCTCATTTTCTTTCCGCTCCTCTTGCTGTGCCTTTCTAATCTTTCCCGGTCTTTCCACAAATATTTATTGTGCACTCTCTGTGTGCAAAGTGGTGTTCTAGGCACTTGCGATACACCCAGAAGAAAAACAGACCAAAATTCCTACACTCATAACTTGCCTTCTAATAGGGGGAGGCATATAAGAAATAATAAACATAAATAACTAATAAGTAAAATTTATCTTCAGTTAGAAAGTAAAAGGACAGAGAATATTAGGGGTGTTGCAATTTTAACGAGGGTTGTCAGTGAAACTTCACTGAAAAGATGATGTCAAACAGGCAAGCACATCCCCACCTCAACCCCTTTGCCCTTGCCGTTGTCTTTTATGTTCTCTTTTCCTTGGCCTGAAACATCTTCCCACTGATCAGTCTCTCAGTATGTTCTTCCTTGTCTCCTTTTTTCCTCTACTGAAATGTCACCTATTAGTCAACACTTTCTTGGCCACCCCTTTGAAATCACAACTCCTTTTCCCTCTTCTCTATTTGATTTTTCTCTTAGTATTTATCTGCATCTCAACTGTTCTTTTAATTCTGTATCTCATTTAGTGCTTGGTTTTCTATACTGTAATGTGAACTCTGTAAGGGCAAGAATTATTGTTTGTTTTTTCACAGTTGTATTCCCAGCCCCTGAAAATGATTAGAAATATTCAGGCTTTCAGAATTTTAACTGGGTCAATAATACCAATACTTACTGGGAAATTGTCCATTTTACTACATTTTCAATATTATTGCCATGAAATTATTCAAAATAGTTGAAAATATATATTTTTTGGTAATCTTTTCTGTGCCTGTAGTTAAGCTCCTATTTTTCCCCAATATTGTTTCTTTGTATCTTCCTTCTTTCCTTAATTGCACTTTTGACACTGTTGATTTTCTTTGTTGGACTCTAATCATCTTTTTTCATCAACTTTCTTACCCAAAGAATGATGACATCACTCTGTCTTGTGTGAGAAAAGCCTGGCTTAGTAATAGAGGGTAGAAGCCAGGGAACCAGTCGCAGTAATCCAGGTAGAGTGGCCTGAACTGGGATGGTAGTTCTAGAGATGACGAAAAATGGTCAGATTCTGAATATTTTTTTAATGTTTATTTATCTTTGAGAGAGACAGAGTGAGCAGGGGAGGGGCAGAAAGAGAGGTAGACAGAGGATCTGAAGCAGGCTCTGTGCCGACAGCAGAGAGACCTATGCGGGGCTCAAACTCACGAACCATGAGATGGTGCCCTGAGCCAGTGTTGGATGCTTAACCGACTAAACCACCCAGGCACCCCTGAATATTTTTAAGGCAGAGCAATTTTTAGCATTAGATATTGATTGTGAAGAAAGGAGAGTCATATTTGACACTATGATTTTTCAACTGAGCAATTGGAGAATGGAATTTCCATCAGTTGAGGTGGAGAGACAGTGAAGCAGGTTTGGGGAAAAAGATCAACAGGTTAGTTTGGGGCATGCTAAGTATGAGATTTCTTCACATCCAGGTGGACATGTAGAGTAGGCAGTAAGAGATAAGAGACAAGAGACAGGAGCTCAAGACACAGGTAGAGGCTGGAGATAACTGTTCAGAATCACTGGCATATAGAAGGATGTTGAAAGCTTTGAGACTAAAGATATTAAATAAGGAAGCATAGACAGAAAAAACTGTCAAGAACGGAGACCTGAGGGAATCTAATATCCAGAGATCAAAGAGTAGAAGATGAACCAGCAGAAGAGTATGAGAAAGAGCAAATGGTGAGGTGGGAGGGAATCCAGCTCCTGTGTTGTCTTAGAAGCTAAGGAAAGCAACGTATCAAGGATAGGGCATTTTCAATAACATGGCCACAGCAATGCTTTTAAAATGCAAGTTTATTCATTTCACCCCTCTCAAAACTTCCCACTAGCTTCTGCCTACTTAAAATAAGCATTCCAAAATTCTTACAAAGGCCTGTGAGGTCCACAGATTGACAGCCCTTTTCCTCTCCTCCCTTCTCCCCTGCCCCCCACCCCTACTATGCTAGTACTTCTTTTGTTCCATCTCAGTGACTGAGAGAGGTGCACTGACTGCTCCCACAGCTGCATAGATTTGTCAGTTTCTCCCTATAGTCCCATCAGTTTTTACTCAATGCATTTTGAAGCTTTCTCTTAGGCATGTTCAGAATTAACATAGACACTAGTAAATTGGAAGTTTCATCCTTAAGCGATTAATGATATAATGATTTTTATTCTCCAATCTAGTTTGTCTGATATTGTTACACTCATACCAGTTTTCTTTTGTTAGTATTTGAGGGTTCTGGCTCATTAGGATTCTGAGTTTATTGTTACCACCTTATCCAAGTTCCAAGACTCAACTTCTGCAGTCATGGTATAGATTTTTGCCCCAAACAATCAGCTTTTCCCATTGGTTTTTGCTAGGTCTGTGATCCAGTTTGGGGTCATAATTTTTAAAATTAATTAATTATTTATTTTGAGAGAAAGAGGGAAAGAGAGAATCTCAGGCAAGCTCTATGTCCAGTGCAGAGTCCTATACAGGGCTTGATCTCACAACTATGAGATCATGACCTGAGCCAATATCAACAGTCAGATGCTTAAGTGACTGAGCCACCCAGGCGCCTCAGTTTTGGGTCATATTTTAACAGGAGTGGGAGACATAAGAGATTTTCCTTACTTCCTGCAAGTGCACCAGTGAATTAAAGTCACAGACTGTGCTCAGCATCTAGCTGGTTTTTAGTGAGATGGCTTTTCAGAGATCCCAGCAACATCATGCCCACTATAGTTTCTTTATCATATTTTTAAAAATGTTTTTGTTTGTTTTGCTACCTTGTCATGATATTTTCAGTTAACTAGATACTGACTATAATAAGAAAGACTTCTTAGAAGGCAACTGGACATATGGGTATTCCAATATAGTCAGAGACCCCTACTTAAACATTAACATAGAGTCACATAGAATAAATCGGAGCTGGGCATGGTGATGGGTCTAAATTTGCTCTGCACTCATTTGAGTGGGTCGCAGCGAAGATCATAAGCCATAGAAATGTGCCAAGAGGTTATAAAGGAAGAAAAGAGTGACTGAAATACTCATAGCCATTAGTTTGTCTAAGACAGTCTTCTGTCCCCTGTGATCAGCTCCTTCACAGAATGCCCTCCCTCTGGGCTTGAGAAACTTGTGACTATCTGAGCAGTTACCTACAATTCCAAGTGAGAAATTGGCTAGGAATTGTGAAACACCTGTGAAGTCTTTATATGAATAAGCCTACCAACAATGAAAAACTCAGAAAACAAATAGAAATAAAATATTAAAATTTGTGTAGTTCTATACAGCCTATAAAGAATATTTATAAACATCACATTTGATCTTTCCAGTCTGATTTCTATAGGACATTCCCTGTGCTTGTTTGAAATCTTCTAACCATAAGAATATTTAATAATATCGTGATATATGACTTACTTTAGATGGCAAGCAAATTTCACTTTATAATAGTCTGCATGTGTTAGAAGTAAAATAAAAATAGTGATATATATATGTGTGTGTATATATATATATATATATTTATATATAAAACCATTAAAGGGTTAAACTAGTTGTGCTTAGTGTTAAGCTTCTAAAAACTAAGGGTTAAACTAGTCTTGCTTAGTTTTAAGCTTCTAAAAACCAGTTTATTCAAAATCAAGGAAAGAGAAAAATCCTAACACATCATTGTTTATAGCAGCAACTACATTTTCCTTTGGACCATGTGCCTTTAAAATGTCTGAATACATTGCTCTGCAACTGTCGTGTGTGTTTAAAAGATGCCATAATTATTAGATACAGCTCTAGCACAGGTCTTAGGGATAAGCACTGGGGCTCCTGTACAAGGTAAAAAGCCTATGAAAGGCACCAAGCCACATCTGGATGGAGCAGCACGATCAAATTGTTGAGTACATTGACTCATCGGTACAAGCTGAAAATTATGCTTCCTAGCCTCCTGTGAACATGTTTTCTCATTTTTTATTTTTTTTTTTAAATCGTGTCTCAGGATCTGCTTCAAAACACAGATGCCCACAAAAGAGCATTCCATGAAATCTACCGGACCAGATCTGTTAACGGGATCCCAGTACCACCTGATCAATTAGAGGACATGGCCGAGAGGTAAGAGAATGGCTGGTTTGAAATGAAGTGTCTTTTTTTAAAAACTCAGTGGATGTTTCTTCCATTTCTTTTCTTTTCAATGAATTGACTGTTGGGTTTTTTTTAAACAGAGGTGCTTACATTTAGTACATAAAAATTGAGCTCCCATAACATATGCTAAGAATGCTAACATCCTAATATGTTATTATTTGCAGAGAGTAAACCTGAATATCCCCACAGCCTGGAAATCACAGAAATGGTTTCTTCAGAGGCTGTATTTTTATTCAGCACCGTGAGGAACATTATGTAATATTGCAAAAACAGCTTATAAAAGAAACAGATGAGAGTTGTCTTGGCAGGGGAAAGAACTAAATTAAATACTTCAATCAATCACGATTTGCCTTTAAATCCAGAGCTAGAAAAGGAATCAGAGCCCCTGATAGTGATTGATCAGCCAGAGTTTAGAAGACTTTGTGCTTGTATTATATTTAGCACTGACGTGTAACAGGTTAAATAAGCACTGCTCTGTTACTATTAGTTACTTACATTCTGTAAATTCTCGGTGTTTTATTTCTAGGTTTCATTTTGTTTCCTCCACATCAGAGCTACACTTAATGAAAATGGAATTTCTAGAATTAAAGTACCGTCTGCTCTCACTGCTGGTTCTTGCAGAGTCAAAGCTGAAATCTTGGATCATCAAGTATGGGAGGAGAGAGTCCGTGGAGCTCCTTCTACAGAACTACATCGTAAGTCTGTCTGGTGCTTTGACAAAGAAATCGGAGGACACGTGGATTTAGCATTTAATACCTATCGGTTGCTTTGACGTTGTAATTTTTATCTTGAATTTAAACATGAAGGTACCAGTATGTTAAATGGGTTTGATAGAAGTTAGTAAGCTTTTCATGGTAACCTGAAATATACACTTATATTCTTTGGAAATACAGAAAGACGTAGCTTCATGAATCATACTGAACCATTGTGACTGGCTTTATTGCTTTAAAAAAAAAAAAGTTTTTGCATTGCATACCCATGACTTTGATTGTGAGCTCACTATTGAAACTGAATTAAAATACTTAAAGATCATCCTCACGTCTCTAAGAAAGAATCATTAGTAGTTCAGAAAATTCTGTTAATCCAAAAGGGGACTGTCTAGTTTTTAGGTTATTAGGTCCAGCACGTCTCTGAGTTTCATTGCTTCTTGTGTGCATTCAGGAAAAGTAAAATTCTGTCTGTGAATCTCTGTACCAATTTAATTTTTAAAGACTATCTTATATTTTGGGCTGTCAGTATAAATAATTCTATATTTACATGGAATAGTAGCCTTGCATTAATGAAGAAATTAGGTTGTTCTATCAGTTTTCATTACATGTAATTAGAGAGTTATTTATTAAAGGTAATTTATTTCTGTTAGCTAAACATACCCCCTCCAAATTTATTAGCAATACAAACTTGTTTTCAAAGTTCATATTCATAAGGCATCTCAGTCCTGTACTTCTCCACTTGTGTTTAATCACAAATTCAAACTGATAAATTAATAAGTTTAAAATACAAATCCATTTCTAACCTGACTAGTGAGCTTTGTAACTGGAATGATTGAATGTTGATTAAAACCATATCTTTGCTGAAGCATTCTAGAACCAGAATGTATTTTGCTATATTTTGATTACATTTTTAAAGTGATTACTGAACAAGATGCATTTGGAAAATAAATAGGTTTACAGTAAAATCTTCCTGTAGGTTTACTATAATTGTCTTGGAAACATTTGTCAAAAAATGTGAAATCTGTTATATGGTATGTTTCCCTTATTCATATTTAATTGTTATGGAAAGTCATGAAAAATCTTATTTTTTAATTTCAAGCAATTACGTTAGTCTTTTAAATATTAAATTACAGACATGCATTTATATTTTTGGATTTAGTCATGTCAAATGATACACTCTGAGCTCAGTAGGTAATTATGCAGATCTGTCTTTGTTCTAGCTATTTAAGGACATCCAATCAGACTGAAATGCTTAACGGGGCTGTTCCACCAGGTTAATGTTCTAATACAATGATGTTAGTAATTCTCTTTGAACTTCTCAGATAAAAGATATGTAAGTAGAGAGTTGTTATAATGATACAACTTTCATAAATATTAAAGAAAAACAGTACTTCTGTTTTCTCCATGAAGAGAAGTTCACTAAGCTGTTAGATTTAAACTGCTACACAACTTAAAATAATTGGCAAACTTGATAATTATGCTACACATGTGACATTTTTATGACCATTTCTGCATATTCTTATTCCGTAGTGAAAAATACCTATTGATGGCTAACCCATCTTTTCTGAAAAGGGCCTTAAAGTATTTTTTTGTTTAATAGTTTTAATAACTGGGATGTTGTGTGTTGTCCATGAGCCCAGTGTCCTCCATGTGTGATCTTCTAACCCAGTGACAACCCCAGTGGCATTTTCACATGGTTTCACTGAGGGAATCAAGCCTTTCAATGCTCAACCCACATGTTTTAGGTGGCACAGTTGGTAAGAAGTAGAATGAGGATTTGAAATCACATCTTCCCGAACCAAAAGCCGCGCTTAAGTACTGAACTTTTTACTAATCTAACAAAATTGGCTGTGAAAAGTTTTTTTTTTTTTGAACTTAAAAGGCCAAATAATTAACATGATCTCCTGTAGCTTAGTGAACTAAGGAGTATAGCTCATGTAAATATTAGTTCCATTTAATGTTAGCTCATATCTGACAATATTTTATGCTAATATACTATAGCCTGACAGTGAGAGTTGTTATTATTTATGTTATAGGCAGCATGGTATTGGGGCAGGGGGTGGTGAGGTAGGAGAGATTGTGACATGATATTAATAGATAAAATAATTCATGTTACTAAAAGGATGTTACATGGGAATGTGTTGAATCATGGTTCAGCTACTTACTACCCATGTGACTTTATAAATAACTTAATTTCTAGGAGACTTAGTTTTTCCCAAATTTTTAGTAATAATAATAATAATAATAATAATAATAATAGGATAATAGGGGCTTTTGTAAGAAACAAAGATGGACACATATTGTTTTCCTTTCACCTCACACCCCTTAGAGCTTCTCTTATGCATTTGGAATTTGTGAGAAAATAATTTTCTTTAGAACGGACCATTTCAAAGAGTGAAGACTTTCAAACAAAATAAGAAAATCAAGTTCTTAAATCCAGTCCTTCCCTTGGTTTCTAAAAAAATTTATTGTAATGAGCCATATGCTGCTACATCATCTAATAACCAAAGTAATATGCAGGATGTAAAGGTTCCATAATTATCTCTTCCTTAGTTTGAATTCTCAATTCATCTTATTCATATGCAAAAAAATACATCATTTTTTAAAGGGTTAGAGAATCAAAAAATGTGCTTCCTACTTACCTCTTGTACTAGGTGCTCAGGTATGCAGCTGTTGTGAGCTAAAGAAATTCTTGGAAAATATTTCATGAATGCTTATTAATTAAATCTAGGCGACATACTATTCATAAGAGATTACCTACTGTAATATAAGTCAGGAGATAATTGTTTTGGTTTTTGCTGTCAGAATTGTTCTTGACATGGCCATGTTTGTTAACACATGCTTCAATTTTACTATGGAAGAAAGAAGATCATTCTTTTTCATAAAAGAAGAACTCTTAGAATTGTGGCCTATATGAATGCAACATAAGTAATGTGAATTTTTTTTATTATTTGTAATTATTTTTATCAATGTAAGTAGGCGATTCTGTTAAAACCTCTTCTCAAAGATGATTTTTAAAATATTAAATTACCTGGTTCAGCTCCATTCAAGTGAAATCAATAAGTGAAACTTACTTATTATCTCTACATTGATCTTCCACTAAGTAGAAGAGTAGAAGTTTAGTATCTTCCACTAATACTTTGAATTTAGTGGGATAAAGAGGTATCTTAATTTTCTTGAAGTGCTATCAACAATAACATGGCTTATTTGTTGAACTTGATATCCAAAAAGTAAGCCTCATTTTGAAAGAAATAAATTAATCCCATTATTATTTTAAGTATACTTTTGTGTTTACACCCTTCTGAGAGACTGTCCAGATAGCTCCTGGTGAAAAGGAGATTTAGCAGTCCTCCTACCAAAATGATATTAATAGATAAAATAATTCATGTTACTAAATGGATTTACTCTGTATTTGCTCTCGTGTTCATTCTTAATTAATTTGTAAACAACTCTAGGAAAGGCATATTTAATTAAGTCTTTCTGTCCAGACAGGTGCAATTTCCCATTCTTCTGACACTTAAAACAATTGTTTTTCCATTAGCTTCTTGAAATTTGAGCCAAAAATAAATGGAGACTATTTTTTAAACATTGCCAAATATATTTATCTCTTCAGTGGTCTACAGTGTCTTACAAATTAGTTGTAACTTTCTTTTTTTGATCAAATTATGGTATGTTCATTTGGTTAAATTATGCTAAATTTAAATTACAGTAAGTTACTCTTCCCCTAGTTGGAGAGCAGGGAAGGTTAATGAAGTAGAACAAAAGGCTGAAAAATTAATTAGCCAGACAACTATTGTTTTACTTCATTCTCAGACAAAAATAATACAGCCTATTAAGTTACTGAAGTAAATATTCATCATGGAATCCTTCATTCCAAGTAACTCAGAGCTTTCTCTATTCACTCTATTCCTGAAGAATAATTAATACATAAATAAAACATTTTATAAGCATAAAATGCTATGCAATGTGTTATCTATGTAATGCTTTTAAGTATTATCTTGCAATATGATAAACATTTATCAATGAAATTGAGGGATGTTGTGAAATTTTTCATGAAGTTTTAGATCTGCACTCAAACATTTTGCATCTCCATATTAAGCATTCATTGACATATTACACTGGACTTCAGCTGGTTTTTAAAGGCTAATTTGCATTTTATAATACACTAATCAAGTATTTTAGAGGATTCAAATCAGAGGAACTAATTATACTTAAAAGAAATTAAAGAGCCTTTGGTGATATGTTGTTAACTATAATTGCATTATTTTTTGGCTTTATAATAGCAGTACCAATCTTTGAAACAAGAGCTATTTCATATTTCCTGGAGTTAACGATAACATTTACCTAAGGATTTCTCATGCGCTCTAAATTTTACAGTGTCAGTTTGTAAATTACTATTACTCTAGTAATAGTAACAGTAATAGTAATATGCAATATGTAAATTACATACAGATATAGATACATCTTATCTGTAATTTTTAAAAAAAATTAATGTTTACTTATTTTTGAGAGACAGAGAGACAGAGCAGGAGGGAGGGCCAGAGAGAGAGAGAGAGAGACACAGAATCTGAAGCAGGCTCCAGGCTCTGAACTGTCAGCACAGAGCCCAACACATGGCTTGAACTCACGAGCCATGAGATCTTGACCTGAGCCAAAGTTGGATGCTCAACCAACTGAGCCACCCAGGCACCCCAGTAATTTTTGTAATTGTAGATGAGATATGTGATTATTTAAAATTTTTCTACTAGTAAACATTTTTGTACTTTCTGTTTTGAGGAAAGTGTGCACTGTGCCATTTATTTATAATCTAAGTTCCTCAGAACCATCTTTCACTAGAATTAATGTTCAAAGAGCCACACAATCCCACAGCTAAAACACAGTTGGATACTAAAATGTTCTTCCAGATTTAGTGCTTTCTAAATGTTAGCCCCAGGTTGTCTGGAGAAACTTCAGTCTGTTCTAAAAACAAACCCTTGGGTGGAGAAGAAATAGAGTATTTTCTCAATAGTGCTGAGTTAGAATAAAAGTGTGGAATCCGTTTATATTCTCAGAATAATCAGGTTATTTTATGGCAGTTGATTTAATTTAATATATTTTTTTAAAAGGTTGAGGTTGGTAAATTTGGGCAAAATATCCATATATCTATCCTGAAGAAACTGACTTCAGTATTTCTACATATGCCTAGAATTTGCCATCTTCTAACCATTACCCCTTTCTAGTCTTTTATAGAAAATAGCAAGTTCTTTGAACAATATGAAGTGACATACCAGATCTTGAAACAGACAGCTGAGATGTACGTCAAAGCTGATGGTTCAGGTAAAAAACACTGACAGAATTTGTTGCGATGTTGAACGCAGTAGAATTTAGAACCTACAGGTTTCTGTGTGATCACATCATTTTTTGTTTTTTCCCTGAAGGATCTTTTTATGACCATGCCATTGGCCTGGAGAACACATATTGGATTCACATATTGGATTCAGTCCCCTTGAGTTTGTGCAATGCCTGTCTAACCTGTGTAATAATGGTGTGTGTGTGTGTGTGTGTGTGTGTGTGTGTGTGTGCGCGCGCGCGGTCTTCTGAGAAGAGGCAAAATAAGTGTTCAGTGTCTAAACTGTGATTTTCTAACCTATTTGCAGTTCTGTGGATTAAGTGAAAAAAACAGTAACTTGAGTATCATTATCAAGTAAATGAAAACTTAAGTTAGTGTGGATACACAAATTGTAACTAATATATGTTGGCTTCATTTTGTAAATATATCTGTCATATTGAATCGAAAATGAACTGTAACATTTGTGATCAATACTATATATGTGAGCATCTCTTTGAGTACATACAAAATCTGAACAAATACATATGTCATTCATTGCATCCCACTTATCAAAAATTTTAAATATATTATCACCTTTAATCTTTGTAAACAGCTGTGAATATGGTATAACACATCCCCAGCATTTGTTGAATAAAATTCTAACATTTCATCTGTTAACTTCATAATCTGAAGAAGAATTATAAGTGCAAACCAGTATATAGACCATAGAAAAAAGGTTTGGTAGATTTTGAATAAAAAGTAAGGATTCTATTTTGGTTGATCTGTTTTAGTGGAAGAAGCCGAGAATGTGATGAAATTCATGAATGAAACCACAGCCCAGTGGAGGAACCTCTCAGTAGAGGTCAGGAGCGTGCGAAGCATGCTGGAAGAAGTCATCGCGAACTGGGATCGATATGGCAATACTGTGGCTAGTCTTCAGGCCTGGCTGGAGGATGCTGAGAAAATGCTAAATCAATCAGAGCATGCCAAAAAGGTAATGTCGCTTCCTACAAAAGAAACTGAGTACACACGAACTTAGAAATGAGTCTCTCACAGCATAGTTCTCTAGAGAGTGTTATATCTTTGCAAGTCTGACTCAAGAATCTTGACTTGCCTGAAAAACTGTGCCTTCAGGTTGGTAAATTCCTTTAGGCCAAGAAATGCATTGCTTTATAGAAGTTATATTAAAACAGTTCCCTATCTGATCAGTTCAGTATTTTGCTTTTGTGTTCAGAAGAGGAGGAACTGATGGCGGGACACCCAAACCCAGTGGGCAACAGAGGTCGCTATACTCACTATAAAGTCTATACTTGAAAGGCTCTGACCTCTGTGGATTTCCTAATTGAGGAGAGGATAACATAATACTGACTCTGTATAATGACACATGCCAGTTGAACATCTGGGCCATCACGTTTTTGTCTCTTTGGATATTCTTTTTTGCATTTTATCAACCCTCAGTCAAAGGTCTTATTCCGGGCAAGAATGATCTTTTTCCTTTGATTCCAGGTGTGTATGTGTGTGTTCAAGAGTTACTGTTTTGCTTTAATGTCACTTACATTAAAATATCACATAAAATGGATTTATTATGTACTTCTTAATGGGAATCTGGCATTTTCCCATGAAAAATCAATTTATAAGTAAAAGATATTAAAATGCCAGGCTCCCATTAAAAAAGTATAGTAAATACATTAGAATTAGTGCTTACTGTCCAAGATCAGTTCCTGTGTGATTGCGTTTTGCGAGTAGATGCATTGTTTTTAAATGTTTACCACTCTGTATTTCATACAGATGAAAAATTCTTGTGTAGCTGAGGATGACAAGAATTGTATACCCATACAGATTTTGGCTTTTCTGATTAGACTGACAATGCCCTAGTAGATGTCATATGTGTTAATTTCATCCAAGGGAATATAACCACCAGAAACAGAAGTGTTCTCATCTATTTATGTGGGAAGTCCTCCCACACATGGTTTTATAAAATAGATTTTGAATTCTCTTTGGTATTCTTGGTTTATACTGTGGTGTATGTGTATAAGTATGTACAAGCACACATGTATTAACTTGAAATCAGCAGAAGACTGCTTCATTGTCAGGGGAGTAACTTTAAACGAATAAAAAAGGATGTTACTGTATTCAGTGTTCCTGGCCCAGATATTTAATTAAAAAATTGTTTTCAATGGTTTATATCCATGATTGTTAATTATCTTCATGCACAATATTCAGATTTTAAAATCAAAGGTAATAGGTCAAAGGTTTATTTATAATCCACAAAGAAAACTATACATTAGTCTAAAATGTTGTACCTTTTATATGACTCTGGCACTGGTGTTTACCAGCCTGAAGACTGTACAGGTCCTTTACACAACAAAAATTCGTTTTTTTATCTGTAAAATAGAAATGACAGAAAATGGTCATTATGTGTTTGTTTGTTTGTTTTTGTCTTCAGCAAAAGATATGGCCAAGCCGTTCTGATAAAACGACACTCAGCATTTCTAGCTCCTATTTTTCAACCTCTCTATTGAAAATTGCATTTGGAAAAAGAACTAAGATTTACCTTAAAATTTGCACAAGTTTAGAACAAAGATATTTCACATAGTCTGGTTACTTCCATATCATTTGTTGGGTTTTGGTTTGTGGCTTACAGTAATGTGCATCGTTTATTGTTTAGGATTTTTTTCGAAACTTGCCCCACTGGATACAGCAGCACGCTGCCATGAATGATGCTGGCAATTTTCTAATTGAAACATGTGATGAAATGGTTTCCCGAGATCTTAAACAGCAATTGCTATTGCTCAATGGACGGTGGAGGGAGTTGTTCATGGAAGTCAAGCAAGTATGTCTTTCAAATCTATATATGCTTAGAACATGCATGTGTTACAAACATGCTGATAAACAGTCCGTTTAGAGGCTGTTTTATTGTTGCAGCATGGACTTATTTAGGCAGAGTGCAGATGTGTTTGGAACTGTTATGTTTATTTTGGGTCCTTTATTCTTTCCCACTTACACATTACAGAAATGTATACTTTGGTTAAGGATTGTATTGACATATGGGGCCTCATGTTTGAAATCATAATTCTTCACTTCTGTGCTAGTTTTTTTTTTTTCACAGTAATTGGACTTCCTTCAAGTGTATCTAAAATAAGAATCAGGAATCAGTCTTTCTTACCCTATAACAATTCTAGAAAGTATGTAAATGTGAGGGTTACAGGCTCCCAGAGGTCGGGCTTAACTGATTTTCCGTGTGGTGCTTCTCCCTTTCCTTAACAGTATGCTCGGGCCGATGAGATGGACAGAATGAAGAAGGAGTATGCAGACTGTATTACTGTCCTGTCTGATTTTGCAACTGAAGCCCATAAGAAACTTTCTGAACCCTTAGAAGTCTCTTTTATTAATGTCAAGTTATTAATTCAAGACTTGGAGGTGAGGGGGTTTCTGGACAACAAAGTGAACACCTGTTCTGTTGTGAAATGAAAGATCATTCATGTTACTCAGATGGTTGCAAAGTTTTCCTGTCTCCTTGGCACCCTTTTGACATGTGTGCATATCCTGATTTGCACCTCAGAATTAAAGATTGCATTTAAATAAAAAAATTTATTTAAATTTTTTAATGCTCTATTTTTTTAAAGGTTAATTTATTTGAGAGGGAGAGAGAAAGCGAGTGAGCATGAGGAGGGAGGGGCTGAGAGAGAGAGGGACAGAAGGTTCAAAGCCGGCTCAAGTGCTGACAACTGTGAGCCCAGTGTGGGGTTCAAACTCACCAACTGTGAGCTCATGACCTGAGCCGAAGTCGGAAGCTCAACTGACTGAGCCACCCAGGCACCCCTCTGTTTGAATTTTTTAAAGATATGTTTTGACCATACAGTAACTTCAAAATAGGTTTGTCTTTTTTTTTTTAATTCAGAGATTTTTTTTTACAACCAAATTACAAAGGACTAGGAGAAAACAGGAAACATCTACATCCAACACCTCCACATAAATGCCTCTACTCTAACAAATTTATTAAATGAATTGTGCTATTTGCATATTTTGAAGACCTTGCAGCTCTCAAAAATGAAGTAGTAGAAGAATATGTAATGACATGGAGAGCTTTTCTAATATACTATTGGGAAAAGCAAAAAACAATATCCCCTTTTTTTGTGTAAATATAAAAAAAATGGGTGTAAGCACACAGAGGGGGAAATGTTCATGATATAGTGATGGATGTTGGCTCTGGTTAGCACTGAGTGAGAAGCCTGGAAGTAACTTCAGTTTTCTTTTTCTTATTATCTCTAATTCATAAATTGTCTACAATGACCATGTGTTGCTTTTTTTAAGATAAGGTAAGTTGTATAATTGCTAAGGTCAAAGGAATTGCCCCAAATTAACATGCATTTACTTGATTTATGATGTTTACATACTACATTCACACATATATTTTGGAAGTGTAAACTTGATGCTTACTTAAGGATTTATGGTTGCTTTTAAAGGAAAGCTTTTATCTATTTTTAATATGAACTTACCAATATATAATATATTAGCAAAGAAGGAAAGCAATAACTGGAATCTCCAAAAGTTTCTTACAAGTATAGGATTTCATACAGTACACATTGATTTTTGTTCAGCCTTCTGCAGAATTCTGAAATTAAAAGGAAATGTACGTTGTGGTAATGTAGCTGTTTCAATGGCTCCTGCAGGACATTGAGCAGCGGGTGCCTGTAATGGATGCTCAGTACAAGATGATTACCAAGACCGCACACCTCATTACCAAGGAGAGCTCCCAAGAAGAAGCCAATGAAATGTTTGCAACCATGTCTGGGCTCAAAGAACGGCTAACCAAGGTGGGAAAATATGTTAACGCGAGGGGCCAACACTGCCTTGCACGTGCCTATACCTCCTCTGGCCAACACACTCATGGGCAAAGTCTTTACCTGTTAAGAGATCATCCTTTTGTTGTTTATTGGGATTCTTGATTTAGTAACTTTGCCATTTAGGAACTTGGTCATGAAGTTTAACAAATGAAACTATGGAGCTGATGTCAAGTGATACCTCTGTTAATTTGGAAGCACTAGGAGGTTTATTTTAATAAAATCGATCGGTCTCTTCTGGAGAAATAAGGGGTCAGTGAAATGTCATCCAACAAGGGGGGGAGATAAGGAAGAGGAAGGAAGAGGAAGAGATCATACATTTAAATGAGAAAGAGTTCCCAAATGTCCTTTTTATTGAGGTTTATTTGACTATTCTAAGAGTATTTATGCTATTTTCTGTGTGAATAGCCCGGAACGTGGAAATTCTGCTCTCTTCAGCTCACGGAGCTCACCTTAGACTTAAGATATATACATTTGTGCCACCTGTGTACAGGGAACCCAGTGAACACTAAACACCAGCCATAAGACTTTTCTGTTCTATTGGGGGATTTTCCTTAAGAGCTTTGGAAGGTTCCATTGGGATTTCTTATCTACCTGAAGTTGAGTTTTATGCAGATGGTATTGTTTGCATTTCAGTAATTAATTTTTAATAGGAGGTGGGAGGTAGTATAAATGAAGAGGAAAATTTTGTAATGAACAATTGAGAAACAGAGGAAAAGACAGCAGAAAAACCTGTAATTTAGGAGAGAACAAGCAGGAGAATAACCCACATGAAGTCAGTAGTGGGCAATTAATGAAAAGAGGAATAAATGAGATAAGTGGAAAAAGGAAGAATCATGGTATTGAAAAAAAGAGAACACTTCATTTGCCAAACTGACATATATTAGAATGTTAATTTGTAATTCTTTTTATTTTTCAACATTTATTTATTTTTGGGACAGAGAGAGACAGAGCATGAACGGGGGAGGGGCAGAGAGAGGGAGACACAGAATCGGAGACAGGCTCCAGGCTCCGAGCCATCAGCCCAGAGCCCGACGCGGGGCTCGAACTCACGGACCGCGAGATCGTGACCTGGCTGAAGTCGGATGCTTAACCGACTGAGCCACCCAGGCGCCCCTAATTCTTTTTATTTTTAACATTCAAGTTAAATGTTATCTGTAAAGACTGGGTACAATTCAAAGTCAACGTTACTGATTTGATAACCTTCAAACAGCTTTCAGAGCCATATCTTGGGCTTGCACATCTTAGCCGAGGCCAAGTTTAATGATTTAAGGTGACCTGTGAGAAAGCAGATTGCACCTTTGAGCACATCTAAGTCATTCTGCTTTTTTAAGCTACTGCTTCAGTTGTAGCATCTTAGTAAGTTTTCAGCTGTATCTAGGAAAGATTTATAAAGCACACTGACTTTTAATTTATTTTTATTTATTTTGATGTTTATTTACTTATTCTGAGAGAGAGAGAGACAGAGAGAGAGAGAGAACGTGAGCAGGGGAGAGAGAGAATCCCAAGTAGGCTCTGTGCTGTCAGTGCAAAGCCCAACATGGGGCTCCGTCTTACAAACCGTGATATCGTGACCTGAGCCAAAATCAAGAGTCAGGTACCTAACCAACTGAGCCACCTAGGCACCCAGAAACCAACTGATTTTTATACGTGTTAGCAGATTCTCTTTTGTTCAGAATCATTTTAGAAAAGCCTTGTTGCAGTAGATCAGTAGCTTTCTTTTGGTGAGTTTACCCTTTAGGCAGTGTATCCGAGAGCATGAGAATATTCATAATTTACGAAAAAAGAGAATGGTCTATTAACAAGTATTCCATTTCATTTCGTTGGTTCCCAAAAGTATGAATAATATTTTGGGAGCAATTCTAAGTAAAATGAGTGGGGACAGGAAGTTCTTAGAGAACTACTTGATCCTGCATTCCAACATGAAGGTGTTAAGACAGAAACTTTATGGATCTCTTGAGCTCCAGGAACGTATGGCCTCATCGTGAAGATCAAGCTGATATTAATACAAGTGTAGGGGCACCTGGGTGTCTCAGTGGTTGAGGATCCGACTCTTGAATTTGGCTCAGGTCATGATCCCAGGGTCATGGGATGGAACCCCGTGTTGGGCTCTGCGCTGAGCATTGAGCTTGCTTGGGATTCTCTCTCCCCTGCTTGCACACTCTCTTTCTCTCAAAAAAAAAAAAAAGAGTAATACAAGGGTATAAAGTAACAGCATTTTTTAAAAGACAAGTGACAGATGAGGCTGGGTTAGTTCAGACTAGGGAGACATCCCCTGGCTTGGGAACCTTTGTAAATAAACTGGTACATGACTTGTGCACTTGGGGTGGGTAAGAGGATTGGCAGAGGGTCGTGACACATGTTGCTGGGGGAGGTAGGGAAGCACAAGGCCTGTCTGGGAAGAATGAGTCAGCAAAGTTACAGGTCTGTCCGGAGTTTAGGGTTCAAGTTGTAGAGACCTGGAAAATACAGTTGGAAAGTCAGTCTAGATAACGTCATTCGTAACGATCTCAGGTCAGGTTTTGAGGCCGAAATGAAGATCAGTTGCACAGTTTATGAGGGAGAATTCGATGCCATCTGGCTCACTAACAGCCTCGTTTAGATGGGAGGGTGCCATCCAGATGGACCCTTTAGATGAATCTTCCTGGGAAAATTCTGTGGCATTTATTTGTCTCAGTGATTGAGTAGTATTGTGTTTTTATATCAAAATGTAACAGTACAAAGGAAGTATCATGAAATAAGAGTCTTTGGAGATCTGCAAGCACCGAATGACGGCTTCGCTGAAGAAAATGTTCTCAGAGGTGTGAACAGTGCCCTGAGCTTGTGGTACTTAGCGGTGTTTGATGGAATTTTTGTTTTTGTCTTTTAAAGGTCAAAGAATGTTGCCCTCCACTCCTTTATGAGTCTCAGCAGCTGTTGATCCCATTGGAAGAACTGGAAAAGCAGATGACGTTCTTTTATGACTCGCTTGCGAAAATCCACGAAATTATGGCAGTTCTCGAGCGTGAAGCCCAATCCAGTGCCCTTTTTAAACAGAAACATCAGGTAAGGGAAAGTCCCCGTGAGGAGACATGGTTATTTTTAAAGCGTGTGTAGTGGGACTGAGGTGGTGCCCACAGTGGCAGGAATTCAGTTAGGACAGGAGACATTTTTCTAGAGTAGCGCTGGCAACTCAAAACAAAAATACACATCTTGTCCAAAGATGAAAACCCTGTCCACTAAAGATAAAATAAAATATCTATCTATGTAAATTTACATAGAGATAAAATTTTTATAACCAAATTAAAAATTGTATGTATTTAGATATATATAAAAGTAAACAGTTGCATTCTATTTCTATCCAGTGTCTATAATCTATGTCTTTTTTAAATCTTTTTTTTTTAATGCTCATTTATTTTTGAGAGAGGGCGACAGAATATAAGAAGGGAAGAGACAGAGAGAGAGGGGGTCACAGAATCCGAAGCAGGTTCCAGGCGCTGAGCTTTCAGCCCAGAGCCTGATGCGGGGCTTGAACTCACAAACTGTGAGATCATGACCTGAGCTGAAATAGGACGCTTAACCGACTGAGGCACCCAGGTGTCCCTATAATCTGTGTCTTAAGAGATCTTTTCTTTGCCTCTGAGATTATACAATCATAAAGTTCTGGGAATGTGTTTGGAGTGATAATTATTTTTCTTTGTCTCAGTTTTAGAGAGCAGATCTCTCTGCAGAACAGCTTCCCTCTCTTGAAGTTAATGGACTTGTTTAGGTGGTTTATTACAAATGACCCCATCCATCAGAGGAGGGTGAAACTTAACGGGCAAAAGGTTTGCCACTGCCTTCATTGAAAAAGATTCCTGGAAGGAAGGCAGCATCACTTAGTAGAAAGAGCCAAGAGTATCTGAAGTGTCATATAGATATTCGGATCATAGTTCTGATGTAACAAATTGCAAAGCCTTGATTAGCTTTTATGCTTAAAATGCAGGTAATAATACCTAGTTGAGAGCTTATTGTGAAGACTACATTAAATATTCTATAATGTACTTAGCACACAGTGGCACATAATACATACTCTATAACTAGTTATTATTATTATTATTATTATTATTATTATTGATAATAGAGCCATGATGATTATACCACCAAACCCTGTTCTAGTGGGCTCTCATCCTATTGGATAAAGATTGTCTCTCACTTTGAGTCAGGTTGCCATGTCTCACATTCTCAAATCACTATACATTGCCACCAAAGAATCCTTCCACAATTAAAATAACATTTGATAGTTTAGTAATAATAATACTAATAATATTTAATAATATCTTTGTTAACATATGTTACTCTCTGACCTCCTAAATCTTCAAAAGGAAGAAGTGTGTCTTTATTCCATTTTGCCAAAACAAAACAAAACCCTTGGTCTTAATACTTGCATCTAGATTCCCAAAACCGGTATCCAAATGAGCAGTTTGAAATACTTTTCCAAAGCAGTTGAGGATGTCAAAATGCAAATAGTGTGGCGGCTTCAAGTCAAAAAGTGACTGTTGGCCTTTGACTGGGCTAATTTCCATGCATCTATCAACTGTAGAAACCACTATGATGCCAGGTTACGAAGCAGAGGTGGAAAGCCCTGGGTCACCATGGCTTCTCATCTGGTGACTGTGTGACACCTACATGTCCTCCCACACCCACCAGGCTGTTGCCTTTTGTGGTTAGGGTCTGGGGTCCCTCGTTTTGTTAATGAAAGGTCGACTGACAGCTTGTGAACCTTGGGAATTCAAATGTGCCTTTTGGGATACACAAATGGTATGTAATTTGCTGCAGCTCTTTCAGTAAAGTATAATGTGCATGGGTGTTAAATTTATTTAGTCAGATTAAAACCTAGTATGTAGATTAATTTTGTGATTGTTCTCTCAGTAAACCAAAGGCCTGTGAGTTGGATGGACAAAGCAGGCACTAGAGAAATAACAACTTTGATGCCCTTTCATTTTCTTAATGGTAATAGCACAGGCATGAAATATATAAAAAAATCTCGAAAAGCTCAATGTGACATTTAAATGCCTTATATAAAAAGCACTGACTTCGGTGATTGCTTCAAATTGAGCTCTTCTGAAAAGAAACACTTCTCTGTACTTTTGATTTTACTTATAGCTGACTAAAAGCCTAAAAGCTATATAATGTTGTTCTTATTGTTTTGTAATGGTTCCTCTCTTTCCTTCTTTTTCTCACTGTTTTAAATACTATTGTTGTGGGTTTCCTTTCCCTGTAGGAACTGTCAGCTTGTCAAGAGAGCTGTAAGAAAACCATGACGCAGATTGAGAAAGGCAGTCAAAATGTTCAAAAGTTCGTGACCTTGAGCAGTGTGTTAAAGCATTTTGATCAGACGAAGCTGCACAGACAGATTGCAGATGCCCACGGTGCTTTCCAGGTAAGCTCTCTCCGTGCTATAGAGACACGAGCCAGGGAAAAATACAAGGAATGAGGACATCTAACCATCACGTGTCATGCTTCCACTCTTGCTAAATGTCTTGCCTACTGAGGTTTGGAACCAATCATTTTACTTGTTTTCTTAATATTCATCAATGTTAAAAAGGAGTTGATTACTCTCATAATGAAATGTATTCCTTCCAAGTGTTTTTTTTTTTTAAAGAAACAATACTCTTTAACAAAATGATGCTTTCATTAATCTGGAAGCAGCATCACATTATGATTATTTTTTAAATCAAGAATATGGTGAAGAAAATTGGAGACTGGAAGAAACATGTGGAAACCAATAGTCGCTTGATGAAGAAATTTGAAGAGTCTCGAGCAGAGTTGGAGAAGGTGCTACGGATCGCTCAGGAGGGCCTGGAGGAAAAGGGGAACCCAGAAGACCTCCTGAAGAAACATACAGTGAGTTTATCCTTCATGGGGCACTTGAGCTGAGGACACGGCAAGTGGTCTTGGGTGAAAAGTAAAAAGTGTGCTCCGATCTAATACTGAGTGTTTGAGGAGAACAGGGAAGAAGAGGTGAGTTAGGGAGGCAGAAACATTTTAGGTTATGAGATCTAAAGAAAAGGGCAGCAGCAAAAAGAACTTCAAGGGCAACTGATGAGCAGCATTATAATTGGCCATTCCTAAGTCCCTGAGGGAGTAGAGAGTTATAGGATGTAGAATTCGGGCTCTCCAAATGACTATTCATTGTTAGGTGAGAAATTTTTACGTAACCAACATAACTCTTTTTAAGAGATAATTTTAGGTGGATGGCTAAGTCTCTGTGCTCATTTCATGAATCCTCCATATTGTAGTATGAACACCACGTGCCTTGAAGTTTGGTAGCTGATGCACAGCTTGTCCTATCGTGAAGCCATCTTCCTGTTGATCACACTCATTTAAATCATTTCAGTATTAAAAATGTTAGTGATCAACGCCAAGTGGAGATGATGGCCCCTCTGAGAACATGTACTTTGAGTTATTTTCCCTGAAATTCCAGTGGATATTTGTATGAACCACACTACCGCATGATGACTGCAATATATTTGTGACGCAGCTGACTGTGATGTCGGTGATCAGCCAGCATCTCCTTCAGTTTAGACGCGTGGTGCCGTGTGGCACTTTCTGGTTTGAACCACTGTTGTTTCAAAATATCTCCACGGACGTACTCCTGAGTCTGTGTGAGACTTGGTCATGTGTCGATGTGCACACGTGTTGTATTTATCTGCATGGTGTGCCATATATTTATGCATGCACTGGGTGCTTAAGCAATGGGCACTTATTTTCTCACTGTTTGGGTTTGGTGAGGACTCTCGTCCTGGCTTGTAGATGGTCATTCTCACTTTCTTCTCGTAAGACGGAGATAAATAGGGAGCAAGATCTTTGATGTCTCTTCTTATAAGGGCACTAATTCCATCATGAGGGACCTACCCTCATGACCTCATCTCATCACCCCATAGGCCTCATCTCCAAATTTCATTACACTGGGGATTAGGGATTCAACATAGGAATTTGGCAGATGTCGGTGGGCACAGTTCTGTCCGTAGCCTGTGGGGTTGTGTGTATTCGCCTGGATGTGGATGGAAATGGCTCATAATGAACCAGCAGGGCCTGAAACACATTGCAGCTAGGGTATGAGGAATTGCAAGGCTAAACACTAGTTTCGGTTCTGCTTCTGACTTTACCAGAGAGGAATGAAAACTCTATTATAGGGAATCAAGGTTTTTGGCCCCTTGGCCTTCCAGAATATTCTACCAAATTTGAAAACTGCAAAGATATTTCTTTCTAAAAAATGAAAAGTACTAGTTGAATTTCAGATGTGGTGGCTTCTGACTCATAACTATAGATAATTATAGTTCATTCCTTAAAAAAAAAAATCATAGTTGCCAGCAAGGTTTAAAGAGGGCACTGGCTGGCTAACGGGCTCGTTTTGAGGCGTGACTGCCTGACTGTATGGTGTGTAGATGCTGCCTTTTATTCTGTCTGACACTCGTAACCACCTCCCCCTCCACGCCAGGAATTTTTCAGTCAGCTGGATCAGAGAGTGCTCAATGCTTTCCTGAAAGCTTGCGACGAGCTCACCGACATCCTCCCTGAGCAGGAACAGCAGGGCCTGCAGGAAGCTGTTAGAAAGCTCCATAAACAGTGGAAGGTGAGTCAGGACATAATGGATGCACAGACATAAGTACGTATCATGCATGATGGGACAGAGCATGAGGGGATTAAGGTTCGATTGTAAGAGAAATGTAGAAAGTCATGGAAGGTCACCATAGTTACTTCTCCCACTGAAAAAACTGAACTTGAATAAAGCATGATAAAGTATGAGAGAATTTTGTTTTTCTCATTTTTTTAGTAGCATCAATTTTATCATATTGCTTAAGAGCACTCTTTTTCTTTTCCTGCGTAGGTTTGGGGATAGGAATGACAAGGGCATTTAACTTATTCAGCAACATCAGTAAACCCACTTAAATAAATTATAGTAGAGATACTATAATAACATTTTGCTGTTTTCAAGGATTTTACCATCTGGTTTAGATTGTTACGACCTCAGAAATGTAAATATGAACATTTATTAGTTAAGGACTCAGCAATGAACATAGCATGATCCATTTCCCCAAAGAGCTTCGAGTCCAGTGGGGAAGATAATTAGTTGCAGATAGTGAAAGTACAATATATAATAAGTCCCCAAAAGTGTAAGTAATACATATGAAAGCTTTTGTAGAGAGAAGTGGGCCTACTTGGGGAGTGGAAAGGAGTGAATCAAGTAACTAGTTTTGAGCTCGGATTTTAAAGAAGAAGCAGGGGTCTGGGGTACATGGGAGGGAGGAGTAACAGGAACTGGAAGAGAGAGAGAGCAGGAGAGAAAGCACAGAAGTTGGGGATGTAGGGATCCACTTGGCGGGTCTAACCTGAGTGCCCCACACTGGACTCATCACATGGAAGTCGATTTCAGAATCGAAGGCTGTCTTCCCCAGCCTGGAGAAAACCTACTCTAGCAACAGGTTGACCAGTGCTATCACGAGGTCACAGGGAGTGGCGAACTTCATGTGTGTTATATGAAGAAGTCACGGGGTCTGAAAGATAGGCAACCAAAACACTTTCCATCAGGTTTTGTGAATCTCTGGATTTTTTTGTTTTCTCCATCTCAGTAACATAGGCTATAAAATCAGCTCTATGCATAGGAAAAACTCAGTTAAGGACATATTTTTTTACTTGCTAAATTTGAAAATTAAAAAATCCTTAAACCCAAGTTTTCTAATATGTCTTTAAAACTTAAAATATCATAAATGTATTATAGAATAGAGATTCTAAATGAAAGTTGTATTTATTTTATACACACACACATTCACAACATTAAGCCCTCTAGGATATAATCTGGTCTAGTCTTTCCATAGCCCCAGATCATCTTTCTCATCAGTTATCTTAGTATTTTATTTTAAAAGTAACCTTTTAAATACTATAGGATAGGGGTACCTGGGCGGCTCAGTCAGTTAAGTGTCTGACTTCACCTCAGGTCATGATCTCAAGGTCCGTGGGTTCAAGCCCTGCGTCAGGCTCTGTGCTGACAGCTCGGAGCCTGGAGCCTGCTTCGGATTCTGTGTCCCCCTCTCTCTGTGCCCCTCCCCTGCTTGTGCTCTGTCTCTCAAAAATAAATAAACATTAAAAAAATTTATAAATACCATAGGATACAAGTTAGCTAAAACGAATAATTGTAAGCCTGAAGGTAATCATATAGCTTATTCTTATACCAGAAAGAACATAAAACATTTCATGTTGCTTGCATGCTGACTGCCCTGTTTACTTGAGGAATGCTCTAAGTAAGGAAAGAGACATGACAGGTAGTCACAGGTGTGGGCTGTTTCACCCTGGCATTTTTACTAATAAAAGTTTTCTTATCTTCGCCTTTTGTGTAGTGAGTGTAATATAGGTTCTTCCTATCTCACAGGGTCATTGACACAATTAAAAAAGACATATGCTGGGGAGAGGGTATGTGGACTCAGGGCGTGATTTAAATTTAGATTCAAATCTAGCTTTTCTACTTACCCCTGAGCCTCAGTGGTCTGACCTGTAAAATAGGAATATTAATATTGTGTGAGGCTGTTGTAAAAATTAAATAGAATAATCCCTGTGAAACATGTGCCCCCCAGGCAGAAAGGATTCATTGCTGTCCCAATACTTACTTGGAAGTGTACAAAACACAATGGCCAGGTGCAGACGATAGTGATTAAATCACATTGGACCCCAAGGGAATATTTTATGGTTTTTGCCACTTCAGTTGAAAATGTGTGTAATCAGAAATGGTATCATATTTTTAAAATATTCCTATGGGATGTAGGACCTTCAAGGAGAAGCCCCATATCATTTGCTTCATCTGAAGATTGATGTGGAGAAGAATAGATTCCTAGCTTCTGTAGAAGAATGCAGAACTGAGCTGGATCGAGAGACCACGCTGGTGCCCCAGGAAGGCAGTGAAAAGATTATTAAGGAGCACAGGGTACGTCTCACACACCCCACGCGCGGGCACACCAAGTCACATTGTCACCTAAAGGATACAGCCGGTACTTTGGTTTGGGTCTGAAAACACGAAATAGCTTAATTACTTGATACAAGTAGACTAAATGGGAATCTTCTATGAAAATAGGAAAGTACTGTGTGGATCCTCACAGGGATTATATAAACGTTTATTGCTCATTAGATTTTCTTCAGTGACAAAGGTCCTCATCATCTTTGTGAGAAAAGGTTACAGCTTATTGAAGAACTGTGTCTGAAACTCCCCGTCCGGGACCCAGTAAGGAACACACCTGAAACCTGTCACGTGACTCTCAAAGAGCTCAGAGCTGCCATTGACGCCACCTACAAGAAGCTTGTGGAAGACCGGGACAAGTGGAAGGACTACACTAGAAGGTAGTTGTGGAACTCTTTCTGGAGGCGGATCTGACCTGTCCTAATACTGTTAATTCCGAGATCAGTGCAAAACAAGTAATGATGCATGTTTTGTCTTCAGCAATAAAGAAAATCAAATTGTGCGATCTTGCCCAGGCTCTTATATAAAAATGCTTCATTTAATAAAAATGGGCGTCAGTCAGAAACAGAGTGAAGCACTTTATTTGTGAGTGACCCAGATGTTATCTCTTTGAAGCGAATTTGCAGTTCCTTTCTCCCCGGTTCCCTCATAGTACTAGAGGGGGGGGGGGGGGGGGCCTCTGCCTCTGGGTTTCTGTCTCCATCTGCTGGAGACAGAAGAGGCCAGACCTCAGGTACTTCCTTCCTCCACGTGCTCAGGCCCTGGGACACATCGTTTTCCTTAGCTGAACTCCATCTACTCTGACTTCTCTTTCCTCCTATGTGAAAAGTGCCCAGAGGCACCCCTGCCCCGAGCTTCATGGTAAAGGAACAGCTCCTAGAAAATTTGTTACTTGACTTGCTAATCAGTTGATGATTAAACTTCCATGAATAAAGTCAAAAGAGAAAATGTATTTTAACCACTGGGATATTTTCTCCCTTTAATAAGAAGATACTTGTGTTATTTCAGAATTTCTGAGTTCTCATCTTGGATATCTGCAAAGGAGACACAATTGAAAGGGTTTAAGAATGAGCCCATCGATACCGCCAACCATGGAGAGATTAAACATGCTGTAGAGGTTAGTTCTGGGCCATATTTTGTGACTGGAAAATTTTCACTAATAAGAAAATTAATGGTAGACAAATGATATATTTTTTTTCTTTCTGTAAAAAAATTAAGTTCTCAAAAACTGTCTTAAAAAGAAGTCTCCTCATGTTACTATAGAGAAGTATGGAGGATTTTCTATTGAATTGCTGTTAGCTTTGAGACTTAGTCATACTCAGGGGTACCTCTAATACATCTTTAGCTAATGGGAAATCTTGAGAGGAAAATTGCATGCATGGGCACATAACACAGCAGAGATTTAAGAATTGTCGCAGAAAAACAAGAACACTATAGGTTTTTATACATTTTCAGCCATTCAAAAGGCAGCTCACAGAATGAGGGAATTGGGCAAGGTCTCTAAGCATCATTTCTCATGTCACATTCAGTCTGGATCAGATCAGCTCTGTGAGCGTGGGTACAGCCTGATAAACGGAGCCAGCGGACGGAACCTCAAGCCTGAACCCAGTTCGCATCCTGTGAATGACCACAGCAACCTCCTCCTCCTTAGCATGGCCTATTCTGTCTTATAGGCACACGCCATTGTGAAAATCCTTATCTTTCAGCGTTTTGAGCTCATGCAAGTCACACAGTAGCTGTTAATGAGAACGTGTTTCCTTTCTATTCCTATCTTCTGAGGTCCATGTTTTTCTAGTAAATTTATAATCCCTGTAAATGCTAGAGATCCTCAATAACGTCATGCTCTACCTATAGGAGGATATCTATATTTGTCATTGGTTGCTATTATATAGTACCAAAAAAAAAAATTCACATCTTAGAATGAAGAGATCGCTTGGTTGTGGAACTAGTCATTTTCTGTTTGTGTGAATGTGCCCTGGAAGGTCCTCTGTAGCAGCACCTTGGGTTTCCTCATGCACCCAGAGCGTGTGTAGAAGGGAGAGGCTTCCCAGATCATCCCTCCCACGGTTCCCAGATCTTACAAGGGCCGAGGCCCCAGAATATTTCTGGCCTTGTCCTGGCCAGTAAGCCCTCCCTTCCTGGATTAGAGCTGTGCTCCTATTTGCACATCCTACTATCTGGAGAACTGACTTCAATAAAGTCACAAAAATGAGGCATAAAATCTAAGTCAGTTAAGTTAAAATCAATTTTTAGGGCATCCATAATAATATTCAACAACTAGGGGCGCCTGGGTGGCGCAGTCGGTTAAGCGTCTGACTTCAGCCAGGTCACGATCTCACGGTCCGGGAGTTCGAGCCCCGCGTCAGGCTCTGGGCTGATGGCTCAGAGCCTGGAGCCTGTTTCCGATTCTGTGTCTCCCTCTCTCTCTGCCCCTCGCCCGTTCATGCTCTGTCTCTCTCTGTCCCAAAAATAAATAAACGTTGAAAAAAAAATTAAAAAAAAAATAATAAAAAAAATAATATTCAACAACTAAACTCTTCAAACAAAAAGAAATCAGCTCATTAAAAAAAGGGCTCTTTCAACCTTTTTTTTTCTTTTTCTAAAAATATCATATTCCTTCCAGCTAATAGAAAATAAGATAATATATAATTTCCAATTTTGGTATCACATATTTTTCTATAGTACTTTTAGAGGCATTTTTATTTGTGATCAAAAGAATATCTATAGATATATGACCATCTAGTTATGAACTAAGCATCTGGTTAGCTTTTTGTTATGAGAGGTTCGATATTACATATCAGGTTTTGACATTGGGAAAGTTTTTTGTTTTTTGTTTTTTGTTTTCCTAGCACTTAGGGACTTTCCTTAAAGATGTAAACGAAAAGTGAAATCAGCAGGCACTCTACTGATGAACAAACGCCTGGTTCTCCTACCTCCACCGTATGAACTTTCTTAGGCTGAGTCCTTTCTTGATTCGCAATGTATTTTGCTCATCAAAACTGTTCTTTCATTCCAGGAGATCAGAAATGGTGTTACCACAAAGGGTGAGACTCTCAACTGGCTGAAATCCAGGCTTAAAATTTTAATTGAAGTTTCTTCTGAGAATGAAGCCCAAAAGCAAGGAGATGAGTTGGCAAAATTATCTAGTTCTTTCAAGGCTCTCATAGCTTTGTTGTCAGAGGTATACCATTTACTCATACTCTAAATAGACAGTTCTGGGTGAGAAATCTGGAAGGCTCTTTTACTTTGGGTTGTGGTTTAAGAAGTAATTATATAAAGTATAGTTGAAACACAGTAGTGAAGATACTTATTCATATGAAGATTGGTGGGGAAGATGTTTGAATTACGGTTGGTGTCATTCTTGGATATGTTAATTCAGAATAATAACCTGTATCTAAAGTATAAAGCTTATCAGATCCACACTTTTTACTCTTACTAAAAGCGTTGGTTCATGGTCAGTTGAAGCTATATTATAGAGGTTAGGTACACAGGCTTGGGAGTTCAACAAACCCAAGGTTAGAATTTAACTCTGATAGTCTGCTTCCTATGTAATCTTGACCTTGTCATTTAACATTTCTGGGCCTTGATTTTCTTTCTTATAAAACCTACTAGTGCCAAGGCACCTGGGTGGCTCAGCCGGTTAAGCGTCCGACTTCAGCTCAGGTCACGATCTCGAGGTCTGTGAGTTCGAGCCCCGCATTGGGCTCTGGGCTGATGGCTCAGAGCCTGGAGCCTGCTTCCTATTCTGTGTCTCCCTCTCTCTCTGCCCCTGCCCCATTCATGCTCTGTCTCTCTCTGTCTCAAAAATAAATAAAACGTTTAAAAAAAATTAAAAAAAAATAAATAAAACCTACTAGTGCCTATACTATACTATAGCACCTATACTCAATGCCTGACGGTAAATGCTTAATAACCGATAGTTGATAATAATAAAATATTCCATTTTAACACACTAGTAAAATCTATTTTATGCAAGACCTACTCATTTGAAATAACTTTTTTTTTAATGTTTATTTGAGAGAGAGCGACAGAGAGACAGAGCGTGAATGGAGGAGGGGCACAGAGAGGGGGAGACACAGAATTTGAAGCAGGCTCCAGGCTCTGGGCTATCAGCACAGAGGCTGATGCAGGTCTCAAATTCACAAACTGCAAGATCATGACCTGAGCTGAAGTCAATGCTCAACCGACTGAGCCACCCAGGCGTCCCAAGAGCTACTCATTTTAAACTTCTTATTAATACGTTTCAGTGTTTATATTCCTCTGTGGATTAAAATACACAAACTTACCTCCTTCATTTCTGGTAGGGCCCTTTCTACCCTCAGCAAGAACATTTTCACTGACCAGATTGCCATGCAAGTCTAATGAGTTTGTGCACGCGAAGATAATGTAAGAATGGAAAGTTGAATAGACTGTTACTATTATTTCTTAAAGTCATTTATAAACTTGCATGGAAAAATGATCATCTGGATGGCTTAAAGTTCCCTGATTCTAAAGATTTGGAATTCTCTGTAGATGTCCTTAATCTAACAGTTTGATCAACTAACCTTTTATATTTTCAATGCATGTAGATCTGTTTGAGACTCTAGCAGTGAATTTTCGTAAGCTCAAAATACTCTGAACTGCATGTGATTTTAGTTTTATGTGAAAATTTTGATATTTTGTGTCAGTTTTCTTAAGAATTTTTGACTAATTGAAAAGAGTGATAGCATTAGTCAAATTTTGGAACATGAGTTATTTCAATCCTTTTGATAACCATCTTTCATGACAATAATCTAGTTGGTGCCACTGCCATACTTTAAGTAAAATTCTGACATCATTCTTCTCTATTCTTTCTTTGATAAAGAAGCTGGTAAGGGCAAAAATAATGGTTATAGTTTTAAAAAATAAATATATGTGCCAGTGATCTTTGATCCAAGACCTAACAAATAGTTTTAGTTACATTGATAGATGAGTTTATATTTTGTTCCGCCCACACACACACACACACACACACAAAACACTTTGGCAGCCTTTAAAATTAGAAATTATCAGTCTCCCTAACACTTTACCAAACCCATTTATTTACTGTATCCTGTAAGTACTCTCATGACATTGCCCATGGGACTTGTAGCAAAATCTATCTCTAACAAATAGACACATTAATTCTTTGCACACTCATCTACCTTAAACTTCTGCATAGTTTATATTCATACCTTTATATGTTAGTTCATCACTAGTAAAAGCAAAGAAAGAATAATGGAAAACATTCATGTTGTTCATGTAAAGATTTATATTAAAAGATGGATTTGACACATTCAGTGCATCCTGTGATTATCAATCCATTTAGCATTTAAATTATTGTTGAACACGAAGTGTTTGCGATTGTCCAATGTAAGGCAAAAAAGGCTGTGGGTAGATTGACAATATGTAATGGTGAATCACTTCTTTCCACAAGAGCTGTGATTTACTGAGATCTGAAGTTTGTGGTTTTCATGGGTCTTATTGCTTTGTTTGAAAAATAGCACACTCAGGTTACCTGGGCCAAACTCAGAGCAGAAGCAGGTCAAAGAAAGATAAATTAGAGAAAGAGAAACCGAAAGCTTCTGTGGAACACAAATGGTACACAACGTGAAAATCTTAGTGAAGCTGGAGAACGACTGGCTTGGAAAAGAAAAGATGCTGGTGACACTGAACTAGAGGAAGCAGAGATTAGACAGAAGAGAAAGCTTAACATTTAGGAAAAAGAATTAACTACAGGGGCGCCTGGGTGGCGCAGTCGGTCAAGCGTCCGACTTCAGCCAGGTCACGATCTCGCGGTCCGTGAGTTGGAGCCCCGCGTCGGGCTCTGGGCTGATGGCTCGGAGCCTGGAGCCTGCTTCCGATTCTGTGTCTCCCTCTCTCTCTGCCCCTCCCCCATTCATGCTCTGTCTCTCTCTGTCCCAAAAATAAAATAAACGAAAAAAAAAAAAAAGAATTCACTACATAGCCACAAAATTAGAAATTATGTTATGGTTATGTAAAAATACTGGAATTGCATTTTCAATAAATATTCTTTTAATACCCCCCCCCCAAACTTTTTCTCTAATTACTTTGAATAGGGTGGATTCAACTTTCTTATAATGCACTTTTATAACTTATAATTGGATTTCAGTCATGGGATTGTAATTAAAGGGATCCAGGAGATAATAGATACAATATACCCACTTTTGTTATCCTGCCTCAATTGCCAGGTTGAATGGGCACAGAGCCCACCTCAAATGAGGCTTGCAATTCACATAAATGTCAGTTTACTAATAACTAAATAAACCTCAAAAGTATATGAAAGAATAAAAGTTAGAGATCTGTGTATATATTTTAAGTTCTTGAGATAGACTTTACATGTATTCTTAAAATCTTTAAGATTACATAAGCATCATATGAGTTACAATTTTTCATGAAAATCTAGGTTGAAAAGATGTTAAGCAACTTTGGGGACTGTGTCCAGTACAAAGAAATAGTCAAAAGTTCCCTTGGAGAGTTGATTTCTGACTCTAAAGAAGTCCAGGAGCAAGCTGAGAAGATCTTGGACACTGAAAATCTGTTTGAAGCACAGCAATTACTTCTTCATCACCAGGTAGGACGCGCTTTATCCGAGGCACTTATGTGAAGTTCATTAGTCACTGACAGAGCCAGAGAGATCAAGGGAAATGTACGTCCACAGGATGAGGGCAAAGGGAAGGGGGTGCAGGAAGGAATCCACTTGAATGGTTAAAAAAAACAAAACAAAGCAAAAACTTTGTACCTCTGTTCTCTGTTCAGTATTAGCCATTTCAGAAGAGCCTGCAAGATAAATTCCTAGCCCAACTGATTGAATGATATCAAAAAGTTCAAGGAATATTATAGAGAGAAAGTTGGTTGAGTGAGTTATGAAAACCTTCATAAAACTTGCTCACTTGTCCTTTTCGTAACAGAGAAGGAAAGCATAGAGATAAAGTGCTTCATATTTAAGATCACTATTCTTTGCCATAAGGTTAAAATCCTGCTCTTCAATTTACGACTTTGAATACATCTCAGTTTGGAAAATTATAAAGCACATGAAGTACCAGACTTTTCAGAATAGTATCCTCTTATGAAGGATTAGAACTGGAAGTAAAGAAATTCTGGTACATGTATTGATAATAAACAATTTGAGCCAACTTACTTGCCAAACTCAATGTAAGTAGAAGAATGATTCAAATCAAATATTTTAATAACAAAATTCTGGCTAACTTAACGTATAGCAAAATGTTAGCTAATTTTATATATGATAATATATAAACATGGAAGTTGCATTAAGAGTGTATGCATTAAGAGTGTGTTTGTGTGTATATATATATATATATATATATATATATATATATATAAGAGTACATGTAAAACTGCAGTCTCTAGGCTTTATAGATTTATTTAATAATTATAAAAAGGCTGTGAGCACAAGAAAACATAATGCTTGGTATTACACTAGTCTCAATCATGGTAAAAGTTGTGTTTGAGTGTCAGTTTAAGTCAGAGAAATGTGAGATTACAGATATTTACATTAATATTTTAAAACTGTTCACATTTCTTGGATCACATGCTTGGATATATGCCTTTGTTTACTTTGTGAAAATTCATAAGCTATGGATTTGAGGTTTGTACATTATACTTCAATAAAAAGGTTATTTTAAAACATAGCTTTCCCAAAATATCTCGGCAGGTTTATCAATCTGAATATACCCCAGAGTTAAATCTCTTAATATCAGCATTTTTACAGCATGAATGACTTAAAAAAATTAGAGTTGAGACTTTGTGATTTGGGGCAAAAAAATAATTCTTTAAGGAGAATCAGGTCAAATGAATAGTTTCACCAAATTCCTTCCAGAGGAAAGGGCCCGCCTTCCTCATTTTAAACTTCTTATTAATACGTTTCAGTGTTTATATTAAACATGTGAAATGTTTAAATTTGTCCGCAGTTGAAACATCCAAGACCAAATTAATTGTATTGTTTATCATTAAGAACACAAAATATTTACAAATAATGTCCATTTTGATCAACATAGAGTCCCCATTGCCATTTTAACTGTTCAAGTTCACTTTTGAAATACAGTTTGGCCCCACACTGCGGAGAGGTTTTACCTTTCTGTACCTCTGCTAGAGTGCTGGTGTTTCTGTCCCTGCTTAGCCGCTCAGAGAGTAACATTTATCCCCATCTGTTGAACAAATGCTTCCAGCAAAAGACAAAGAGGATTTCTGCGAAGAAGAGAGACGTGCAGCAGCAGATAGCACAGGCTCAGCAGGGAGAAGGTGGGATGCCCGGCCAAGTCCGGGACGAGCTGCGGAAGCTGGAGAGCACCCTGGACAGCATGGAGCATAGCAGAGAGAAGCAGGAACGCCGCATCCAGGTAGGAGACCGGAAGTCTAGGGCGGTGTTAACTTCCGGGTCACAGGTGATGTCTCCTTCTAGTGGGAGCAAACGTTTGTTCCCGCCTCTGATGTTCCAGGGCCGTGTTAAGTTTTTAACATGAGTTATCTCTCTGAATCGTCACATTAACCTTATTAGATGGGTATTAGAATTAGCACATTTTGCCCACATGGAAGCTTAAAAAGAAAGGGATTGAGGACTTTCACAAAAGTCACAGAGCCGCGATCAGTAACAAAGCCAGAATTTTAATCCATACTTGTCCGAATCCAGGAATTAACACTGGATCGTTTCACTTTTCTGTGCAGTCCAGCAGCCATATGTTTATGCTTTGTTGTAATCTTGACACTTTTAAAAAGTTTCTAAAGAGTTGCTATCTGCTCATTCACTACCCCACTCCCCTCTCTTCTCTTTCTCCCTATTATTTTTCTTTTTTTGAAAGAGACTGGGAGGCTCTCTTTTCCTTTATCCCTTATCTACATTTTGAGCAATATCCTTAGATTCATAGGACTTTACAGCTGGTAGAAAACTCAGGGTGCTAGTCTACACATCCGATTTTTGTAGGTGAATTGAAACTCAGAGTGAAATTCTTATAGGAGACATTAAGATCATCTTTGTTCAGCATAACCGCATGAAATATGAAGAGAATTAACTGGAAGTTGACAGCCTAACAAATGAATGGAAATGTGAACAGTATTTTGTGACATGCTTTGTTAATCCATAACATGATATGTTTATTTTTTTTCAAATTTAGGTCACATTAAGAAAGTGGGAGCGATTTGAAACAAACAAAGAGACAGTGGTCAGATACCTTTTTCAAACAGGTTCCAGCCATGAGCGCTTTTTGAGTTTTAGCAGTTTGGAAAGTTTATCTTCAGAATTGGAACAGACAAAGGTATATCAATATGACTGTGCAATCCCATGGTACTCATTATTCAGAAGAAAAGCTGTGTTTCTATTCCTTGTTACTATTAATTATTATAATTATTCATGTAATCAGTACTTATTGTTGACCTTCCACTCTTCAACACACTGGTCAAGTTGCTTTGGGGAATGAAAACATAATATTTAAACATCAAGAACTAAGAAAGTTTTCACTGAAGTGGGAAATGGGTCGTTCCCTCACAGGTGGATACATTTAGAAAAAATCTCTCTGAAGGCAATAATGTTTGTAACTGAAACTTGAAGGGCAAGTAAGACATAGAAAAGCAAAGCGTGGGACTGCAAATAAGCATTCTTCTAATGGGAAATGGCAGAAATATAACAGTGTATGGAAATTCGGTTTTAAAGCAGAAAGGCGCAAGTACAATTGTAATGGAAAGTTGACCACATCACAAAGACACATGAAGGTCTAAAGCATTACTTGCTAGGCAACATGGAGCCCTTAAAGGTTTTTAAGAAAGAGAGCCATGTGATCAGAGCCGTACTTTAGGGAGATGCATTTTTAAGTGTTTTTAAGAAAATTGAAAGGGTGTAAGACTGTCGTCATGAGATCCAATTAGAAAGTTACTGCGTGTGTGTATTAACATGGACATGAGTCGGGGTAATGGAGATGTCAGTGGTAACAGATGCAAGAGACAGAAAGTAAAGGAAAAGATGAGGATCCCCAAGGTTCTGAGCCTAACAAACGCAATGAGAGTGAGACAGGAACCTGAAGGAGTAGCTGTCAGTTGAGGAAGATGACTGACACAGTTTAGGACAGATTGAGGTTGAGGCTCCAGTGGGACATCCAACAGAGAATAGTTAGTGGGTGTGCTTCATGAGATCAAACCTATAAGCTCAAATACCTTAGATGCTCAGAGTAGACCAATAAATTGTAGGAAGTATTTAGAGAGTTGTACGCGCTCTTTCGGTCTTTTTGCACATGTTTTGGGTTAATAGAATGACTGAGTTAATGTGTTAGCCAATGTATAAGAAAGAAGACTCATGTTCATTGGTTAATAACAAGTAATCCCTGTGCTTCTTTTCTCTTACCAGAAAGGGCTTCTGTGTCTCTCATACTGTATTATTTCTTGTATCATTAACTCACTGAGGAGTTTAAAGTCTTATAAAGCCAAAGATTTTTTCAATTCTGTATTATTTTCATCAGCCATTTAAAGAGAACATCACTTTTAATTTTAATTTTTAATTTTAATTATTTTATATATTAAAACATATCAGGTATCTTTTATAAATACAAACAGATTTTGGGGGTTGATTTTCGTGGAGGTGTTTTGCCCAGATTCCATCCAGCACTTCTGATACCCTGTGGCTCTAATCCCTTTGAATTTGTGTATCAGCGGTAGATGAAACAAGTATAACCTTTTTAGTGTTATTATTAAAATTTTCCTTAGCCAGTAATGGTTTGGGATTGATTTAATAATGTGAGTTAACATTTATTGAATGTATACACATGCTTGTCTAATCACTTGATGTTTATCATCTTTAATCTACAAAACAGTCCTGAGAAATAGGTATCATTTTGAGTCCTGTTGGATAAATGAGGAAATACAAGGAACAAAGGTGTTAATGATTTTGTCCAAGATCTCAGGATTACTAACCGGTAAGGTTGGGAATCAAACCTCAGAAGTCTGAGTCCAGAGAATAAACCTTTAGCTACTAGATTTTTCATTGAAAAACTGAGCTGCTTTACTGTTGATATGTGCTGTTACATAAACACGTCATCTAGAATAATTGTCCTCCACTTCTTTGCTCACTTGACATTGTTAATACAGCGTTCATTCCAGTTGTAGCCCTTGAGTGGTTGTGCTAAAGAACTTGAGTGCTTTCTGTCCACCAGCATGTGGTAGGGAGTTCACAGCAATACCATGTTTATTCTTCACAGCAAGGCTTTACTGATGAGGAAATGAAAATTCAGAGTTCTGTGACTCAAGATCACATGGCTAGTGAAGGATAGAGCGTGGTTTCAACTCCAGACCTGACTGACTCCAGAGTCTGTCCTTTCCTGCTGTATCCTACTGCCACTCATATGTTTTCTTCTTAGGACTTAGAGATAAAGCCTTATAACATTATTCTATTTTGGCTTAATTTGGTTTCAGTCAACATCGTTCTGTCCTTTGGATTCCTCCTCTGCATTGTTCTTTCCCAATGCATAGCTCCTACAGAAGGCTCTCAGATGGAGGGCATGTAAGCATTTGCAAACATAATTCCACTTTCTCCATGATTTTTCCTGGGCCCTGGGAATCACCAGGAGGGGGAGGGATACTATTTTATAGTTTTGATTCTGTTCTTGGGATTCTGAGAGATTATGATGGAATTCCCAGTCTTCACAACTGAATCTACCATGACTGTAAGTTCATGTATAGCCACAGTAGATGCTTATAACCACAGAATTTAATGTGACATTAGCAAATACCAATTTTTAGGATATTATAAGTCTCTCTGCCATAAAAAGGAAGTTGTACTTACCCATTTTTATTGTCTCAAATTGCTGGGTATCTCTCTGAAGGAATGTTGATATTTCTATGAGGACTTGAAGCCTTTCAAGCATGAAGATACAATAGTATTATGTAGTAACTATCTTACGTGGCATTATGTAATAATTCTAGGAGGATCTCCGTGGGAAGAGGTGGCTATCAGAAGTCTTACCTTTGAACATTATTTACGTCAGATTTCTTCATTACCTATTTTGGAGGAGGGGAGTTTATGATCAAAATGAAAACCTCCTGTGAGCTTCTCTTACATGAGAAGAAATGAGACACTAATTTTTTCACACAAGATTTTTTTCACACAGGATTATCTCTGGGATTAGCTTTGCTATTCAGTTTTCAATACATTTACCTGACAGAATTCAGGTAACAGCTCAAATTTACCAGTGCCTCAACCATATTAAATTAATTTTTGAATTGAAGTGGTTTGCTGTTAATGAAAATCAGTGTGTGAATTTTTAAACCATGTGCCACGCACTTCAAAATGAAATTGCTAATAAAATGCTAACAGTAACTTGACAAGAAAACCATTACTATCTGAATTTTATATGAAAGCCTGAAAAATAATTCACCAAAGTCAAACAACTAGTAATTAGCAAATCCAGAGTTCTACTCCAGGTTTGACTGGCTCAGAACTTACCTTCTTTTCATCACATAGTGTGTGGCTATGTAGTCAATAAGATTTAACAGCATTAAGATCAGATTATCTCTCTTTTCAGGGAATTAGTTAACAAAATGTTTCTTTATGGGAAAGTATCAGTGATACGCCATATTGACTAAAATAGTCTTCAGTTAAATAAATAAGTATTTATATTAATTGGCTTAGAACTCTCTTATCTCTAAGACTGAAAAAATCAGTCACTATTGATCATTGCCTGAACGGAGCCCATAATACACTAACATATTTGTGGGTAAGTTAGTTATTATAATGCAGCTTAAATTCTAAGCAATAAACCCAAACCAGGAAACAATGGAAAACATTCTTGTGAGAATTGTTGGATAATTATGAAGGTAGATATTTGACTGTGTATATAAAATGAAAATAATTTAGTGAAGTGTCTATTCTGGCCATGATGAAAATAAGTCGGGTCTTATTGCTAAGAATATTATATTCTAATACTCATACAGGTATGAATCCATCTATCCATCCATCTCTTCTGGTAGAGATTCTGCAAGGATGTGTAGTTTATTTGAGGGTAGAATTTAATAGCAGATGCCTTCCTAACAATTATATTATCTTTTACTAGGAGTTTTCTAAACGAACAGAAGGTATTGCAGTCCAGGCTGAGAATCTTGTGAAGGAAGCTTCCGAGATACCACTTGGGCCCAAGAATAAGCAGCTGCTTCAACAGCAGGCCAAGACAATCAAAGAGCAAGTCAAAAAATTAGAAGACACACTTGAAGAAGAGTATGTGCTTGACAAGTCCTAAACTTTCTTCTCTGAGATAAAGTTTCATACAGCCTTTCCTGTATATTGTATTCAAAACATTCTTTTAAAATCTCAAAGTGTCTGTGTATTTCAGCATGATTTGAGGAAGCAACTCACAGTTCAAAAGGAAGTGTCACCAAGACAGAAAACCATCATCTATATAATAGAGCAGAAAAAGTATGAGGGATGTGGTTTTGGCATTGTAAACTGATCTTGTTCATGAGAAAGCCATATCTATTAAATTCTGTGGCCTTCGTACAATCTCAAAAAAAGAACCAGTATTTAAGATAATTTTTTTACTGCATTATTCTGCTGTCACCAGTGAGGAAGAAGAAGAGACACTTTTGTTATGTAAATGCTAGGCTTAAATATAGATAACACAGACCCAGTGTCTCCATCTCCAAGAAGTTTCCAGAGCTTGTTTACAATGCCTCAATATTTGAATTGTCACTGATTGATATACTATTTCCAAAACTCAACTTCAAAAATTTATTTTACTTTTAAACATTTAATATTGCCTATGGTATGCTATTATGTACAAAATAAACACACAGAAAATCTGGAGGGGGAAAAATGTGTGAAGATACGGCCAACGTTCCTCAAAATAATATGGCTGCATATTTTTATTCAAAGTTCTTTACTGGCAGATCACGAACACCTATTATTCTTAAAATAGAAGACAATTTCTAAGGTGAATTTTAATATGTAAAACTTGTTTTGAATACTAGTAACACCTTGAAATTAACATTGTACATCTGCCTAAACTTTAAAATTTGTTAAATAGTCTAAAGGAAATTAGGACTTAAAACTTTGAGAACTTTATTTTAAATACTATCCATCAAGTTATGGAAAAAAATGAAACTTAGAGTTTGTTAGAAAAGAAGCTACTTTTATTAGAAATGCCCATTTGAATCTGTCTCATATGACAACTTGCAACATAACTTAGTTTGCATTACCTGTACTGATGAGAGCATTAGGCACATCCAGGGTATACATTTGAGACTGCAATATTATTTAATTTGACATTCAATGATGCCATTGCATTCTTCTTGATGTCTTCAAGTGCCTTTTGGTAAACAGGGAAATTCTTTCAGTTTTTTTTTTTTTTAACCCAAGGACTTATCCGTTTAATGATACACTGTTAGTTTCTTAGTCTTTTTTCTAAACTAAAAGCCATAATCACATGATTATATACGCATAGCTAATACAAACTGAATATCTATAGTTGAAATTTTGTTCACTAGATTTATAAGAAATAAAGCCCAAATTTTCTAAAAGCAGTTAGGGTGCTCATGTACAAGAATGTATAAGAGTCTTTTGGAATCAAGACTGTACAAACATCTAAGAATAGCTACAAATCATTATAGATTATAAATTGCAGGTTTAACTCTAATGATAAAACAGTTCCTGCAAGGCAGCATGGGATTCAGATTAAAAGCTCTATCTTGATTCATAAAGATGCATTTTATAAAGATCTTTGAGTATAGAGCATCCTTGCAGATCTCTGCTCTAAGAGCAAAAGGAGCTTGTCCACAAAATCCAGACTGCTAAAAGGCTCTGTGCAGTGGAATCTATGTGGGCGGCTTATTGAAAGTCCTGGCAGCTACTGGTCATGTGTAGAGTTTACCTAGATTATACCTGGATTCAAACCCCTTTGGACCCAGCAATATTTTGTTCGAAGCACAGTTCCTTTCATAACATAGTGTAGATACTACCTCGTTAAATGCTCATTCTCAGAGGAGATAGATAGGAAGACAGGAGGACTCAGTACTCGGGTCGAATGTGCATTTTTTTCCTGTTCCAATAGTTTCAACTTGGACATGGTCACAAGTGTCTTCACTCTCTTTTCATCTGGTAATTTAAAGGAAACTGTATTGTTGTTTTCTATTAAAATACTGCATTTTCTTTACTTAATTTGGTTAATTTTAGTATTAAAACCATGGAAATGGTGAAAAACAAGTGGGATCATTTTGGCAATAATTTTGAGACCCTGTCCGTCTGGATAACTGAGAAAGAAAAAGAACTCAATGCCTTGGAAACTTCATCATCTGCCATGGACATGCAAATCAACCAGATTAAGGTGACCTGATCACACGTTACGTTTATAATCCATGTCTAGCTTTTAAGAACTCCTTTCTTACATTTCATCAAATGCTAGTTGGCCCCACGACAAATCTCTCATTGCTATGTGACTCTATTAAAATTCAATTCACACAAAATGATGAGCTAAGAGGTCTTGATTGATACTGGGCAACACTTTATAGTTGGAATTATGTATTACTATTTTCTGACTTATGCATTCAAAGTCAGCATTGTGTGCAATATCATTAAAATGTTTTTATGGTTACATTATTCTTTTCCTTGATTTTGAATTAACCCCACCGGAGTGTTCTGTTGATTCACTTATACAACATGAAATGTATTCATCATTTACAACTGTACTTTGTAAGTATTGTTCCAAATGTCTAGCTCAAGTATTAGTGGCAATTACCCTCCCAAACCACAAGGAGGAGAAATGACTTTCTGTAGGTGAAACAATCAGACTCTACTGCTCTAATGCTTTCATGTATGAAGGCCTTTGGGCACAAACTGAGATGCCCTGATACTTTAGCTCTCCCAGCTCTAAAATAACCATGTGCATAGACTGTCATTATTCACTTCATTCAAATAGTTTAAGAAGAAAAGGACTGAAAGACGTGAATTCTCTGTCTTTGATACATTTTTTACACGACACACAAATTGCAGCCACTTCTTTTTCTATCTAATCTCATGTTTTTGGAAGGGGAAAACCCACTGCCATTTCATTCAATTAAAAATAGTAATATAAATACCAAGGTATTTCACAGTGTGGCTCAGAACAAGTCATTCCCGTGTGCGCTGCGGAAGGGTGCGATGGTGCTTAGCTAAGCTTACATTACCGTGCAGATTATCCTGGTTTATCACACATCTGTTGCACTCAAGGCTATGTGGAATCTGGTGTATGGAATCTGTTAATGTCCTGTGTGGTATACCAGGGAAAATAGATGCCAATCCACTAAGAAGTATTCATGAAATATGTTTAATCTCTAACGCTGTTTTTAAAAGTTATCATTTAACCCTTTCACTACATCCTAAGAAGACAAAGAATAGCACATTTAAATAGTTTTATCAAAAATTTTCTTTCAAAAATTTTTGACATACCCTTTTTAATTTGTTTATTCTTGCCATAATTCATTTTATTGTTATTTCAACCTTAATTCATTTCCAGGACTTCTGAACTATATCAATGATCAAATGTCATCACCTCTTTACTCTGTGGGAAATGAAATGATTACACATTTTATTTTTAAATATATAAACATTCAATTGTAGATTTCCATGTCGTTAGATTAAAAAGACATTTTAATATGCCAATATGGCATTTTGGAAACTGTCTAAAATGTATCAAATGAATATGAATAATAGAAAAAAGTTTTTGCTAGAAATAAGCAAAGATGGTGTGGAATACATTAGTACTGTGGATTTAGGCTAATAGGTTCACTTTCTGTTTCCAAACCAAAGATGATATAGGAAATATTAGAAATAAGGTAACACTTGTCATAGCATTTCACTTGAAAACAACCTTAGGGTTAACCTTTATGAAGTATTTGCATTGTCACAAGGATATTTATCTAGAAGCCCACTTTTATGTTTCATTACATGCTATTCTAAATTGACTGATTTTCCTATTCTTAGTTGATAATTTACAAAAGATACACTGGGTCCATCTTCCATCTACCCTTTTTGGATTAGAATCCAACAGTATGATTACATAGTTTGCATTTATGAATTTGTTGCTGACACGTATTGCTCTAAAATCTAAGAACTTCGGTCTTAATGAAGATTGCTTCACTGAGACACCCAAAACCCTTTTTGGCACCTAGGGGACGTAAATACATATTTGTTGAATTTATGAGTAATTTTTCTACAACATATCACCTTGAAAAACAGCAAAACAAAGAAAGGTTGTGTTCATGTTCAAATAACAAATCTCTATTAGAGATACCGCTGTAGTTATGCATATGAAAAATAAAAATAAATAAGTGATGAGCACCTGGCACTAATCTGATGTAAATTATTCCTGATTGTCTCATCTAGGCAAGTTATTTCTGACTGTTGTCTCACGTAGACATAAGTCACACATTTTTTTTTTTCCTAGGGTAGTTGTATTCTCCATTTAACTTACTTGAAACTGAGACTTGCCTGAAGTTTTGGCTTTATTTGATTGGAAGATTTGGCTCTTTTTCTCAGAGGAATCATGTTCATTCTCTTACGCATAAATAAGCCTCTATGTATATGATAGACATATCTCCTTCCCGCACCCACATCCTTAGTGACCATCAGTGCTTTTCACGTGTTAGCGAATACATAAAGGATCGTCCCGCTCCAAGTGGGAATTATAGTCTAGGTGCTTCACTGTAGAGGCCACAGCTAATGGGTAAGGCAGTGGTTCAGAGTGGAGCCCGCATCAGTAGGAGCAGCAGCGCCTGGGTATTTGTAAGAAATGCAAAGTCTAGGCCTCACCTTAGACCTGCTGAGTCTGAGTCCCTGTGGATGGGGCCAGGTGATCCTAATATATTCCAAATTTGGAAACCACTGGCATAAAGACTAGATGATAAATTTGAAAAGGCTGGTTTTAGGTAAGAGTGGAATCAGAAAAGGTTTTGCCTTGGGAAAATATGAAATACTCAACCAAGTTAGAGGGAAACTGAGTGAATGTCAATGCTAGCATTTCTATGAGTTATTGGAACACAATGCTCCCCAGATCCACTGGTTACAAGGCATAACTCACAGGATAAGCGGGAATTCTCTGTACCTTTAGAGAGACTTCTAGTTTTCGGTAAGACATGAACTACAAAAATAAAAAAAAAAATACAGGGACATCTCTCTGCTCACTTCACTGCAACAGGAGTAGGTATTTCCCTTTATTCTCTATGCAGTGAGCACGACCACCATCAGTTTGTATTTTTCAGACACCCTACACATCTCTCCTCCCCAAATAAGGTCAGGAGACATGATGTTTGTTCATAGTTGCTCTCTAATAGCCCAAGTATGTTGAAATGTCAGCTAAGAAAATCTCTCCTAATTTTCTCTCTGTGCAGATAATCTATTATTTCAGGAAGACAAGCTTTCTCAGCCTACGTTGTCATTTTTCTTGTTTTAAATATTAGGTCATAATTCAGGAAATAGAAAGCAAGATCGGCTGCATTACAGAGCTAGAAGAAGCAGCTCAGTCTTTCGCTCAGTTTGTCACCACTGGAGAATCTGCTCGCATCAAAGCCAAGTTGACACAAATAAGAAGGTACTGGGAAGAACTCCGAGAGCATGCGCAGTGTTTGGAAGGAACAATCCTGGGACATTTATCTCAGCAGCAAAAGTTTGAAGAGAATCTGAGAAAGGTAAGAATGGGTCTGTGCGTGCCAAAGTTACTATTGCCTATTGCATTTATAATGAAATGCAATACATAGTCCAGAAAGAGTAGACTAAGGGAAGATACAATTTGCCAATCATTTACCAAGTTGTCAATGATGACCAACTTTTTAAATATTCACGGGGTTCCTTTGTTGAGGTAATATAAAAATATCATTATACATTGTGTTCAGATTAGGCATTAAGGCTTATCTATTCCTTTCAAACAGTGGGGCACATAGATTTTAGATTTTTTAAAAAATATATCTATATATAGTATCATTATATTGAAAGTTATCCAAAAAGATAGGCATGCTGCTTCCTCAATAACTTTTTCTTCTTGGACATGCATTTTCCCCACCATTATTTTTGTATTTCACTAATGTTTTAGATCCAGAAGTCTGTGTCTGAATTTGAAGATAAACTTGCTGATCCAATTAAAATATGTTCTTCAGCCACAGAAACATACAAAATTCTCCAAGAACATATGGTAAGAGGAATCTGATAATTCCTGCTTGAAAACATAGTAAATATTTTTATGACAGTTAAAATTGAAAGGATTTTTATGTTACTTAGGGAACGATACAGATCAAACATACTTCACGTAACACAGGAAATATAAGTACACAAGTTAAGTCTTTATTAAAAAATTCATATGAAATGAGTATTCATTTACAATGTATTTCTCATAATTAAGACATGTAACTTTTTCTGATTATAGCTTTAGTAAATTCTGTTACTTCTTGCAGGCATTATAAAAAATTAAATGTGCATAAAAAACTGCATGTGCATAGAAGGTTTTAGATTCTAACTCACTACACCCAGATGTGCAAAGAATATGTTCTCACTAATCTTCCACTGATGACTAGTTTTTTTGGTCTGGTGCCTGAACTAGTAACTACTGTGAGGTGTTATGCAAAGGAACAGACAGATGCCTTTGGTAAAATTTAGGGGAAGGAGCAGAGGGGGAGAATCAGGCATGAAAAAAAGCTAAAAAGAAATGTGTTAATTAATATATATATACACGTTGTCCCTATATATGTGCGTGGATGCACACATATAATGTGCCTAGGGCAGGGGCTACAGTGATAGAAAGCAAACAGTTGACAAAGGAATACCTGCAAAGGGGAGTGGAATTTATATCATTTGAATACTTAAAATAAGAATGCATTTTTTTAGGGCACCTGGGTGGCTCAATTGGTTCAGCAGCCGGCTCTTGGTTTCAGCTCAGGTCATGATCTCACGGTTTTCGAGTTTAAGCCCCACGTCAGACTCTGTGCTGACAGCATGGAGCCTGCTTAGAATTGTCTCTCTCCCTCTCTGTCTCTGCCCCTCCGCCGTTCACACTCTGTCTTTCTCCGTCTCTCAATAAATAAATAAACATTAAAAAAAATAGTTAACTAAGTCAAAACTGAGTACCAGAGACGATAATATTCTATTTTTTCTAACATTTAGACTTCTTAAAGCAGATTACTTTTTTTTCTCTGTCATCATTTATGATCTGTACAATGAGGATATTGAAAGAACACAACTCTTAAGATTCTTATGAAGATTAAATGCATTTATATGAAATGTACATAACATCGAGGCACCGTTCTTATCACTCCTGTTAGCAAACATGTCAGCTATATCACTCCCCATATATTTTTGATAGAGATGATTGCATGTTACATATAGTTCTTACAAATTAAACAGAGCGTGTTTTAAAATATGTATTTGGCATAAAATGAATAATAATTTTCACAAATTATCTGCATCGTTAAGGGAAAGTTGAAATTATTCAGATATACAGCAATAAATTCTTATTTGGGGAAAAACCTTCCCATTTTCATTTTTGACTTCTATATGCATGAAGTAACTCACTGACAATGTCTTGCTGAAGATCATGGACAGAGTCATTTTTATTACATTGCTGGTTATCATGACTTAGGGAAAATTCGGGGTGGTGACGGGTCTCAAAGAAAGACGTAAGCCTCATTTCTCGGTGTTGTGCTTCCTTTGCTTTCCTTTTGCCTCATGTCAGGATCTCTGCCAGGCCCTAGAGGCGCTGAACAGTGCAGTGACCACAGTGTCAGCCAGCGCCCAGAAGGTGGCTAACAGAGCCACCTCCTCCGTTCAAGAGGCCGCGGCCCTGCAGCAGAGGTATGAGGAGACATGGAGTCGGGCCAAGGAGAGGCAGGCTGTGCTGGAGAACCTGCTGGCCCGCTGGCAGAGGTGAGCCACTTTCCTTTCCGAGTTGGCAGCATGGATTTCAACTGCCACTCGTAGGTAGGAAGTTCTGGACCAGCTGTTGGGAAACAGTCACCCCAGTTGTAAAACACATCAATTCATGTGTCTAATATGGGAACATCTTGGTCTTTGTTAGATGATGAAGATCCCTGAAAGTGGAGAGGATATATATGTACCTTTGTATTACACAGATAGAAACGTGTGTACAAATACATATATGAACGTGACGGGAATGGGCTTTTTATTCTTCTTTTGCCTTCATATCTAGGAATAGTGTAACCAACATTGTATTATTTGTAATGGTTAGTGTTGGACCCTGCAACTTTGGAAAGGTTAGTTTTCTGGCATGATAATCTTGGATTAATTCGTTTCTCACCTCTGCTTTCTTTAGGCTAGAGAAAGAATTGTCAACCTTTTTAACCTGGTTAGAGCGGTGTGAGGCAATAGCCAGTTCTCCAGAAATGGACATTTCTGCAGACAGAGTCAAAGTAGAGAGTGAACTTCAATCAATACAGGCAAGTTTATGTTCACATTTTCTCCTTCCTTGACTTTGAGGGTTTCCACACTCTTGGTCCTGCTGCCTTTCTGTTTTATTGTACACTGACATTGTTCATTAATCGCCCAAAGGGTCGCTCCTCAGAAGGAGAAGTCAGTCCCAGTGACTGTTTCCTGCCCTGAGGTTAGAGAGCAATCATCAGTCCACAATGAAAAACAAGTTCTTATTTTTTTAAAAATACACCATAAGGTGTTCTAAGAAGGGAAGTCACAGCTCTTTTTCTTAAAAATGACACAAAGATATCTGGCCATATAAAACTATTCCTACACATCTCTACACAGAACATAAGTGCTATGTGGTTTAGGGGACCAGGAGGGGGCTGAAGGCTCTGAGATCCCTGCATCTGGGCACAGTATCTGCCAAACTGCCTCACACTGTGCTCTAACATTCCTTGTACATCCACACAGTCTGGCTGTGTGTGTTTTGTCCTGCTCAGCCTAGGTCCCAGTTCTGCTTTATGATCTTTCCTGCCATCCACAGGCTATGTACTCCTTCCTCTGAAACCTGTAGCACGTTTGCTTGTATCACACACATTGGCCTCATTCAGGAGGGGAAAAAGCATGGTGACAGGCATCTGCTATGTGCCATGCTACATTATAATCCCACTCAACGCCATGTTACGAGTGTTTATCTTCCATCTCGTATTAGATGGGAACCACAATTTTTATGCACCACTCACAGCACCTCAGAGATTCGTTGCCTGATTAAAAATAAGTCATTCTGTGGCATGAAAACAAAATGAAGAGCCTTAAAGTTTCCCAGTTTGGGAAATATAGTCTCTAAAGGAAGAGGGAGACCATGTTCCTGGTACCCAGAATTCCATCTCTATTATTGTTAGAAATGCATTGTTTCTCTTTAACAATAGCTTTTCTTTGATTCACTTGACCTCCTCCGTTTCTTCATCTTGAAAGCAATTCTGCAGAAAGAAAGTTGCCTAACTCAATAGAACTCAGACTTCAGAAAACGAATTCAGGACTTAGTAGCATTTTAAATGTTTCATTAAAGGGTAAGCAAATTCATTCTCGATCGGGTAATAAAAACTCTCTTTAGGCCTGGTCCCAATGACTTCTGTTTTGCAAAGTCTTTGGACAGCAACCACCTGTGTCACATGGTCCTTCTTAGTTGATCATGCTGGGATGAGATCTACAATGTTTTCTGTTTCTTTCAGGCACTGCAAAACGAACTTGTATCCCAGGCCTCAGTCTATAGCAACCTTTTGCAATTGAAGGAATCACTATTTTCAGTGGCCTCCAAAGATGATGTGAAAATGATGAAACTACATTTGGAGCAGTTGGATGAGAGATGGAGAGATTTGCCACAGATAATTAGCAAAAGGTTGGGTTTTCTAAAAAAAAATAAATTATATCATTCTTTTTAAAAAATGGTTAGCATATAAGGTAAGAAAACAGAGTTTTGTTTGCTTTTACTTAACCAAGCTACTCAGATAAGTATAGATGGGGGAAAAATTACTTTATCATTTAAAAAATAAAAGTGCTCTAGCAAAGGAAATAGTCAACAAAACTAAAAGACAACCTACTGAATGGGAGAAGATATTTGCAAATGACATACCCAATAAAGGGTTAGTATACAAAATATATAAAGAACTTACAAACAAAATATATCAATATGTAAAGAACTTAATAACTGATACAACTCAACATCCAGAAAACAAATAATCCAATTAAAAAATGGGCAGATGACATGAATAGACGTTTCTCCAAAGATGTGGAGGCGGCCAACAGATACATGAAAAGATGCTAAACATCACTTATCATCAGAGAAATGCAAATCAAAACCACAATGAGACTATCACATGACATCTGTCAGAATGACTAAAATCCAAAACACAAGTGTTGATGAGGATGTGGAGAAAAAGAAACCCTCATGCACTGTTGTGGAAATGCAAACTGGTGCAGTCACTGTGGAAAACAGCATGGAGGTTCCTCGAAAAAATTAAAAATAGAATTACCATGTGATCTAGTAATTCCATTATTGAGTATTTACCCAAAGAATACAAAAACACACTTGAAAAGATATATGCATCCCTATTTTTACAGCAGCATTATTTACAACAGCCAAATTATGGAAGCAGCCCAAGTGTCCATTGATAGATGAATAGACAAAGAAGACGTGGTATGTATACAATGGAATATTACTCAGCCACGAAAAAGAATGAAATCTTACCATTTGCGACAACATGGATGGATCTAGACAGTATATGCTAAGCAAAATAAGTCAGTCAGAGAAAGACAGATACCATATGACTTCACTTATATGTGGAATTTAAGAAACAAAACAAATGAGCAAAGAAAAAAAAAGAGACAAAGTTAAGAAATAGATTCTTAATTATAGAGAACAAACTGATGGTTACCAGAGGGAAGGTGCGTGGGGGAATGGGTGAAATAGGTGAAGGGGATTAAGAGCACTTATTGTGATGAGCACTGGATAATGTATAGAGTTGTTGACTCGCTATATTGTACACCTGAAACTAATATAACCCTGTATGTTAACTATAGTGGAATTAAAATTTGTTTATTTATTTATTTATTTATTTAAATGTTTTATTATTTATTTATTTATTTATTTATTTATTTATTTATTTTTCCAACGTTTTTTATTTATTTTTGGGACAGAGAGAGAGACAGAGCATGAACGGGGGAGGGGCAGAGAGAGAGGGAGACACAGAATCAGAAACAGGCTCCAGGCTCTGAGCCATCAGCCCAGAGCCCGACGCAGGGCTCGAACTCACGGACCGCGAGATCGTGACCTGGCTGAAGTCGGACGCTTAACCGACTGCGCCACCCAGGCGCCCCTCTATTTTTGACAGAGAGTGTGAGAGTGCTAATGAGGGAGGGGCAGAGAGAGAGGGAGACAAATGATCCAAAGGGATTAGCACAGAGCCCGATGTGGGGCTCAAACTCACAAACCGTGAGATCGTGACTGAGCCCAAATCAAGAGTCAGACGTTTAAGGGACTGAGCCACCAAGGTGCCCCTGGAATTAAAATTTTTAAAAAAGAAAGAAAAGAACCTCAAAGTGCTCAAAAATTAGCATTTCTGATGAGTCTCAGTCCAAAATTTCAGTCTTACATTTAGGGCAAATGATCAAACTGGTTGAAATATATCGAAACGGGAAGGGTTGCTGATGTTTATTGTTTTTGCCCAAGCTGTTTATGTACAGGAAAATAATGGTAATTAGAATTTTGCTTCACATGGTATTCCTCCACTGAGGCAGTCGCAGTGTGGTGCAGGGCTGTATCAGATGAGGTCAGAGAAGTTGACTATGTGAGTCCCTCATAGACCACAATTTTGGTTTTGGAGTTCACCTTCCTAGGTGCTACAGGAAATTGCCTCCATGTTTAAGCTTGGCAGACAATGTTCTGGTTACATTAAAACCATTCCTGGCTGTTACCTAGAGAGTGAATTGTAGGGTCTTGATTTGTCATTGTATGTATGACCACATCACTTTTGCCCTCGGTTTAAACTTACTGCAAAAATACGTCATTGTCTTTCTCTGTTCATCTGCGGGACGTTTTAACTTTTAACACCTTTCTCTACATAGGATTAATTTTCTTCAGTCTGTGGTCTCTGAACACCAGCAATTTGATGAACTGCTGCTTTCCTTTTCTGTCTGGATTAAGCTATTTCTCAGTGAATTACAAACTACTTCGGAGATAAGCATAACAGACCATCAGGCAGCATTTGCTAGGCACAAGGTAAAGTGCATTCTTTTAAGATCAAAGAATTTATTCATAAAAGAGAGTCCTTGAATTATAAAGAAAAGCAATATTTTTTTCAAATATCCAACCATTTGACAGCAAGTTAGCCTTGCATTCATATGCAAATGTTTTAATAATTGAGCATATGGGTCCAGGCAATGTGTTATGCAGATCAATTAAGCAGATAAAACCACTTCAGATAAAATAGGCAATCACCTTAAGACACTTACTTCGAAAAGTGATTTCTAGGGTAAAGGGACAAGAATGTTCATTTTTAAACTTCTTGGTTTGTTTTGTTCCAATGTTGAAAACAAATGTTGCAGGATTTTTTACCTTAAGATCCAGGGTTCCTTGTCTCGCTGCTTTGAAGAATGAAGAGGTGGACACAGAATAAAATGAGCAGCGGGCACAAGCTTATTAGAGTTTAAGATCAGAAAGTAAGAATAGTATGAAAGCTCTCTTTGCAGAGAAGGGGCATTCAAAAGTGAATGGCCGAGACTAGGGGCACCTGAGTGGCTCAGTTGGTTGAACATCCGACTTCTTTCCCTATCATACTAATAGTGAATTCCAATGCTTTAATGATACAATTTTTCTGAATTACTCTTTAGCTTGAAAGTTATTTAAAATTCACGATTTATTTTCCTTATTTATTTAAAAATTTTTTTTTCAACGTTTATTTTATTTTTGGGACAGAGAGAGACAGAGCATGAACGGGGGAGGGGCAGAGAGAGAGGGAGACACAGAATCGGAAACAGGCTCCAGGCTCTGAGCCATCAGCCCAGAGCCCGACGCGGGGCTCAAACTCACGGACCGCGAGATCGTGACCTGGCTGAAGTCCGACGCTTAACCGACTGCGCCACCCAGGCGCCCCTATTTTCCTTATTTATAAATTATGTATAATATCTATCCTGGCATAAAAAAATATTTAAAAAATCAGATATTGATCAAGTATTGGGGTAGTTGGAGATAAGCTACATAATAAACTTATAACAATATTTAATGATAAAACATTTAATATTTATTGAGTGCTCACTTTGTGCCAGCTTTGCTAATTGGATTTCCCCAGAGGAATAGTACTTGCTCATATCGTTATGACCTCAAGTAGTTTTATCACTTAGAGCAAGATGCCCACTGAAGTTGGGCTCCTACCCTAGAAAGAGACAGGGAGATGGGGACACTATCTTCCTTCATGATTATATTTCAAAAGTGTTACCAAACTGAAAAGAGTTCGTTTGCCATCATGCAACAGAAAACCAAATACCATAGCACTGGGCTTTTGCAGAGGGAAAGATTTATTGCCAAGCACAGAGATAAGAGGCTGGCTCAGATTTGTCTCCCCAGAGGGTTGGGGTTGGGTGCATTTAAGGATAAGGAGTTAAGATGGATATAGGGGAAAAGGGAGGTATTCTCCTTTCTGAGCTGTGCATTCAGGAATTGTGTCTTTCATGGGACACATGTTCATTAGATGGCGGTGTGAGCATGACCAGCTGGGGGAGATCGAGGGGTATATCATCATAGAGGTTACTCTATATCACTTTTGGTCCCTTCTGCACAACTGCAAGGATTCTTCCCAGCTTGCTGTAGTCTTTGCTCATCTGTGGTCACTCAGCTTCTACAACAAAACAAGCTCATAAATCAGTCACATCAACCAGAGTTTCCTTAGGGTAAAACCATCAAGCATTTGTTAACTCAGTGTGTTGGTTTGGAAAGGATGTCTCCCATGTTCCTGAGAAACATTCTTGGGTTGTAACTGTACAGAAACTTTTAAAAAGATTTCTATCTCAAAAGGGCAGAGAATGAATTTGTAAATTCTCCTAAGTCAAGGCTCAAAGAAGCTTTCTAAAGTGTAATAGTCAAGCTGAGGAGAATATTAAGGCCATTGTGGTCAAGACTAAGATAGTAATTTCTCTTTAATGGGAGCCATGCTGAGATTGTTAGCAATGCTCTAAGAGATTTCAAACATGATTTATTGTGAGCAAGTCTCATGGAGTTCATATTCATTTCTGTAAAGGAGGGAGCTAAAACCTGTGTATTTTCATCTGCTTCACCCAGTGCTTCTGACGAGAGGCTAATCTATTCCTATTATTCTTTCCTACAACTCTGTTAGAATTAGCTTTAGTGTGTGTGTGTGTGTGTGTGTGTGTGTGTGTGTGTGTATTAAAATTTTCAGACTACAATATATTTTATATATAGTATATATATATAGTATTGTTATTTTATATATATATACATATATATGTATATATACATGAGAGAGAGAGCGAGGGAGAGAATTGTTAAAAAACAAAAATTTAACTGAGTAAATCTGAAGATCTAACTGGTTTTATTAAATAATTTGTGAATCAGGCAGTATCCTGTCCAGCAAATAGAAAGGAGCTCAGAGGGGTTGTACAAAATGGAAGGTTTTCCCAGGAAGGAAAGTGGGACAAGGAAGTTCTTAGCAAAAGAAAAGATCCTTTCAGGCAAGGTCACTTTCCCTTAGGGGTTGAGCTGGGGTCTTATCTTGTAGATTACCTCATCTTCCTTGGATGGGGGAGGAGGGAGGAGAGGACCCTTGTGACAGATTACCTCATGGCCAGAAAACTCCTGACTGACAAGTTAACACTATATTTCTGGAGGGGTCTGAAACTGCAGTTGGGTTAAGTATGAAATGCCAGTTTGGTGACATGACCTACCATAAGTGACTCCATTATGGGCCAGTGATTTGTTTTTCGACTATAAATATAAAATAGTATTATATATACTATAATATAGTATTTATATATTATATATACTAGAACTATGTATATACATATATATTTTAAATCTTCCAAATTATGCATATATATGTATGTATTTATATAAAATTTCCTTTTACTATTTCTGTGCATGATGACAGTCTTTTCCACGGAACAAATTAGTTTCAAATCAGAGTTGTGTTTCACATGAAACATATAGACGAGAAAATGGGAAATTTTAACAACGTCTCTGAAAGATTCGCTATAGATGGCCTTTAAATCCTACACCATCCGTTGCATTTAAAATGTGTCTTTGTTGTTTTTTTTTTAAGTTTATATATTTATTTTTGAGAGAGAGACAGCACAAACAGGGTAGGGGCAGAGAGAGGGAGAGAGAGAATCCCCAGGGGGCTCCATGCTGATAAGCACAGAGCCTGAGGCCGGGCTCGAACTCACAAACTGTGAGATTGTGACCTGAGCCGAAATCAAGAGTGGGATGCTAAACGCCTGAGCCACCCAGGCGCCCCCATTTAAAATGTATGTTGACACCACAAATCCTGAATATGTCCGTGTCATTAGCCACAGGGTATCTGAGCCACCAATACCCCTCTCTTCCCTTCCAGGACCACGAAGTGGAAGCAGAGAGCAAAATGGGAGACTTGCAGAGGCTGCGGGATCACCTGGCGAAGCTGGGGGCTCTGGGTCGAGCTGAGGACCTCCACCTCCTGCAGGGCAAGGCTGAGGACTGCTTCCAGCTGTTTGAGGAGGCCAGCCAGGTGGTGGGAAGGCGGCAGCTTGCCCTGTCCCAGTTGGCTGAATTCCTACAGCGTCACGCCTCTCTGTCAGGGGTTCTCCACCGGCTGAGGCACACGGTGGAAACCACGGACAGTATGAATAAGAAACAGACTGATTTATTAAAAAAGGACCTAAATCGTGCGATTCAGGATGCCAAAACATTAGAATCTACGGCCGTCAGTCTTGACGGCATTCTCGCCAAAGCCCAGTACCATCTTAAAAGTGGAAGTTCCGAGCAAAGGACTTCCTGCAGAAGTACAGCTGATCACCTCTGTTTTGAGTTAGAGAGGATCCAGAACCTTCTGGGAACTAAGCAGAGTGAAGCAGATGCCCTGGCAGCATTGAAAAAAGCATTCCAAGACCAGAAAGAGGAGTTGCTGAAAAGCATCGAGGACATCGAAGAAAGGACGGACAAAGAGAGGCTGAAAGAGCCTACGCGTCAAGCTCTTCAGCAGAGGTAGGAAGAAACCGCCGGGGCCAGCTGTGCGGTCTATTCTTTCTTTGCTCTAGAATTAACTCTCGTGCAACACTTTAACAGGATCGTATTTAGCAACTTCTTTTAATATTCTGAGGGTAAAATCAATGACTAATTTGAACTTAAGAAGTATTAAAATTCAGGGGCGCCTGGGTGGCGCAGTCGGTTAGGCGTCCGAGTTTGGTTCAGGTCATGATCTCAGGGCTTGTGCTCTATGCTGACTGCTCAGAGCCTGGAGCCTGTTTTGGATTCTGTGCCTCCCTCTCTCTCTGCCTGCCCCTCTCCCCACTGGCACTCTGTCTCCCTCTCTCTCAAAAATAAACATTTAAAAAGAATTAAAAAAAAAAGTACTAAAATTTCTTTGGTTTCCTTAAGGATTTTCCTAAGGGCTGTGTCTGTGTAAGCCACTCTAAGATCTTATTTATAACAGACTATACAGATTATATTATCTATTTTTATTTTTTTATTTACAAAAATTTTTTTTTATTATTTTTGAGAGACTGAGCAGGGAGGGAGCAGAGAGACAGCGGGGGATAGAGGATGCGAAGCAGACTGTGCTGAGAGCAGAGCCCAAAGCAAGGCTTGAACTCACAAGCCGTGAGATCATAACTTGGGTCGAGGCCAGACACTTAACCGACTGAGCCACCCAGGCGCCCCATGTTATCTATTTTTAAACAACGTTTAGCTGTGAGGAGAAGGGCCTCGTCTGCTGTAGTACAAATGACGGCAGATGATTCGAGTCGCTTTGTAGTTCTGGTGGTAAAAATCTGAGGGAATTCTTCCTGGTGGCAGCCAGCCCCTCAGAAAGACTGGAGCAAGCTCATTAGCTGAGAGTGAGGGGCGGGATATTGGCGGAAAGAAAATGGTATGAAGTGGTTCTTCAGTAGGACATGGAAATGATGTCTCTGGAAGCTTGGTAAGGTTTGAGATTTGCATTCCTTCACTTAAAGTGAAACCAGTCAGCTTGGCAGAGCAGTTTTCACCAACTGCTTTTGACTGTTTGCTCAGAGGTATGGAGAAGGCAGAGAAGTGGGCTTAAGCTAAGGTGGGGTTTTGTCAGGTGAGTTTAATAGAGAACCGAAGGGATCAGGGGGTATTTTTCTACCGTAATTTTGAAAGAAATTTTTTCCTCTAATACTATAACCTTCATCTCAATCTTATTTCTTCTTCTTCTTTTTTAAATGTTTACTCATTTACTTTCAGAGAGAGAGAGAGAGCAAGACAGCATGAACAGGGGAGGGGCAGAGAGAGAGAGAGAGGGAGAGAATCCCAAGCTGGCTTCTCGCTGTTAGTACAGAGCCTGACGTGGGGCTTGATCTCATAAACTGTGAGATCATGACCTGAGCCGAAATCAGGAGTCAGAGGCTTAACCGACTGAGCCACCCAGGTGCCCTCATGTTATTGTTCCTTCTTAAAAGTTTTTTTTTTTTTTTAACGTTTATTCATTTTTGAGAGAGACAGAGACAGAGCATGAGTGGGGAAGGGGCAGAGAGAGAGGGAGACACAGAATCCAAAGCAGGCTCCAGGCCCTGAGCTGTCAGCACAGAGCCCGACGTGGGGCTCAAACCCACGAACTGTGAGATCATGACCTGAGCCAAAGTCAGACGCTTAACCGACTAAGCCACCCACGTGCCCCTTATTTTTCCTTCTTAATAGACCTTTTTCCCCACTATGTTCTCAGGGTCATTTCTCTTCCACTTTTTTCAGGGGGCAGAGAAACAGCTGAAATGTGTTCATACCAAGGTGTCCATAATCGATAAGGATTGTGTCGATCTTGCCAAGACCATTGTGATGTCCTTCCTTTTAACTGGAATCAAGCATTTAGCAAAGGCTTACAGTTAGATAATAATGGCTCTTGAGGCTAACATGCCTTGTGAGCAATAAGCTGACTAGTGTAACAACAAACTTACAAAAAGGAATACAATTTGGGATGGAAAAATAGCCTCCAGAGGAAAGACAAAATGAGGAGCCAAGTACAGCAAAAGAACAAAGCGCTCACCCAGGGAGCCAGCAATCGGGTTGGTGCTGCAGGGCAGAATGGCTCTCCCTGGCCTAATTAGACAGGCGATCCTAAAATTGCTGGAGAAGAAGGCCAGGATTGGGCTCAAGAGCCATGTCAATACCTCTAACACTGAACTCACCAAAATCACACAGATATTATAGAAAATGTTGCACTGAATTGATGGATTTATTAAGCTCCAACCATACTTTCGCTTCACTGTGCAACCTTGGGCAAATCCCCTGTCTTCTTGTTAAGTGCAGATAATGATAATGCCTGCTCTTAACCACTTCATTTGGGGAATTAAATGGAATAGTGCATGTGCACTCACTTTATCAACTCTACAGCACTACACCAAAATGCAAGAATCTATGCGTACATGGCCACATTTTACAAGTGCTCAAAGAGTAATATATTAGGGACAAAAAATGAAGCTATTTTTATTTGAAATGAAACAACTGTTTTCTTAAATATTATTAATTTACATGAATTGGACCTCAGGGCACAGAAGGACTTTTTACCAAAGACCTTATGGTAAGGACTCACCTACTTTACCTACAAGTCCAGCCCTAGTCTTTCAAGTCTTATACTGTGAAAGCAAAATAGGAAGAGAATACAGACTTAATAGAAAGTTGATGATGAATAGCGAAAATGACTTTAAATGTTTCCTAAGGTAGAGTATGAATTCTGCAAATTTAGGCTTAAAAGGCATCATTCTCAGTTGAGGTACCTTAATTTAATTGCTGTGTTAAAAGTTTTTCTGGATATCTGGGACTCCTTGGAGGCTCAGTCTGTTAAGCTTCCAACTTCAGCTCAGGTCATGATCTCATGCCTCGTGGGTTTGAGCCCCACATCGGGCTCTGTGCTGACAGCTCAGAGCCTGGAGCCTGCTTCGGATTCTGTGTCTCCCTCTCTCTGCCCCTCCCCCACTCGCATCCTCACGCGCGATCGTGCACGCTGTCTCTCTCTCTCTCAAAAATAAATACACATTAAAAAATTAAAAAAAAAAGTTTTTCCAGATAGCTATAGGTGTGCTTTATGGAGAAGAAATATTAGTTCTTACCTTTAATAAGTTAATAATATAATAACATTTTAATTCACAGGTTGAGAGTCTTTAATCAGTTAGAGGATGAATTGAATTCTCATGAGCATGAACTATGTTGGTTGAAAGACAAAGCTAAACAAATTGCTCAGAAAGATGTGGCCTTTGCATCTGAGGTCGACAGGGAGATAAACCGCTTAGAGGTCACCTGGGATGATACCAAAAAACTAATTCATGAAAAGTAAGTAAAAATCCTCTCAGTTGTTGTTTTCAACTTTCTATTTTGTGGCATTGGGCTGTTGTCTGTTGATTTGCGTTGGTGTGATCGAGTTGAGTATCTTTTGCCACCTTAGGTATTCTGTGTCTCTCATACGTTAAAAATTTAGTCCTACAAAACTTTATCGAGGAAGATGTCTTGAAATAACAATGGTAGGTGAAACGTAGTGCTTAAAAGCAGGAGTTTCAACAATTACAAAGGGCTACTGTGAGAGTCTTAACCTCTGATTTTCTTTTTTTGTTTTGTTTTCCTTGTTTATAATTAAGGTATGATATATGTATAATAAATTTCATCCTGTTAAGTGTATGCCCTTGTATGAGTTTAACACACATTCAGTTTATGATTACACACATACTGTGTAAGTATTACTATGATCAACTCTTGTATAATCATTCCACCACCTGAAAAAATCCTCCTATGTCTCATTGTGATCAACCCGTCCCCCATGTCTAGTCCCTGGCAGCTGTTGATCAGTTTTATGTCTCTGTAGTATTATTTTTCTCAGAATCACATACAAATGGATTTTTTCCAGTTTGAATGATTGTAAATAAAGCATCTATAAACATTCATAGTCAATTGGTTGCATGTGCCTAAGTTTTTACTGCACTTGAGTAAATACCTTCTTTTGCTTAGCATAATGTACATTGTTATGTGTATTAATAACATTTATTCTTTTTTATAGCTGAATAATATTCGATTTAATAGGTGTACCACAACTTATTCATTCACCAGTTGATGGATATTTGGACTCTTTACAGTTTAATGACTATCAAAAAGCATCTATAAACATTCATGTTCAATTTTTTTATGTACATAAGTTTTTTTGTTGTATATTATAGATTATTAATGTAAGCTTTTAGAAAGTTAACTGTGTTGTAAAATTTTATTCCATATTATTGAATATTCTCTTAAATTGTGATTTGTTAGAGATTGCACAGTATTCAATTATAAGAATATATTAGAGTTTATTCAATTAATAGCCTATTTTGGGGGCGCCTGGGTGGCTCAGTCAGTTAGGCATCCAACTTTGGCCCAGGTCATGATCTCACAATTTGTGAGTTAGAGCCCTGCATCAGGCTCTGTGCTGATGGCTCAGAGCCTGGAGCCTGCTTCGGATTCTGTGTCTCCCTCTCTCTCTGCCCCTCTCTAACTCATGCTCTCTCTTTCTCTCTGTCAAAAATAAATAAGCTTAAAAAAATTAATAGCTTATTTTTAACATTTGGGTTATTTCTATTTTTTCTCCTATTATAAATAATGATGTAAAGAATATAATTTTACCTCAATCATAGTGTACATCTTTGTCTTTGGAAAAATTCCTACATGTAGAATTGCCTGCTCAGAAACATTTTATACTTATAAACAAAAACTGTCTTCTTATTTTCACAATTTTAAAAGGATTCAAATTCAATGAAAATTTATGTCATTGAAATGGAAAACAACATCCTCATGTGTATTTTACTTATTAAGCAGTGTTATTTTGTTTGTTTGGTGTGGGGGTTTTGTTTTATTTTGTTTTGTTTGCTTCCTCTTAATACACACCACTACGATGCAATTAAACAACAAAAAAAAATTAAAAAAAACAAAGATTGTTGGTATCTACATAAGTTTTAGTTGTCAAGAACATATTTTTTCTTGTCATTGAGGTCACATATTTGTTTTAATGACTGTGTGCATTCTTCATTCACTGAAACAATTTGGCCATTAGAGTTGAGTTGGCTTGATCAGCACTCCTTTGACCTCAATGGGTAGAAATATGGTTTCCTCTTGATTCCAGCAGCCATCTATGAATACATGTGTGTGGTTACATATCAAGTCCAATCATAGAGAATCCTTCCCTTTCATACATCATAATAAATGATATCTTTTCTTTAATTATTATAGCCAGGGTCAATGCTGTGGACTTATTGACTTAATGAGAGACTATCAGAACCTGAAGTCAGTTGTTTCTAAAGTCCTAGAAAATGCCAACAATGTGCTTGCAACCAGAACTACTATAAAAGATCAGGAGGATCTTAAATGGGCTTTATCCAAGGTAATAATTCAAAATCTATTTCTCTTAGGGGTGCTTGGGTGGCTCAGTCGGTTAAGTGTCCGGCTCTTGATCTTAGCTCAGGTCATGTTCTTGGGGTTTGTGAGTTCGAGCCCTGCATTGACCCTACTGGCAGTGCAGAGCCTGCTTGGGACTCTCTCTCTCTCTCTCTCTCTCTCTCTCTCTCTCTCTCTCTCCCCATCTCAGACTCTGCCCCTCCTCCACTCTCTCTCTCTCTCAAAATAAATAAACTTAAAAAAAAAGATATCTATATAAGTTTTTTAAAAATGTATTTATTTTAGTAGACTTAGTAGGTCTTATTTTCACTTATAATGAATTCTCTACAAAACTCTTGTCAGTACATATAGAGGTAGAACATTCATGCTGACAAACTCAACTTGTTTTGTTTTGTTTTGTTTTAGGAATACTGATATCCTAGGATTCTAGCCATTCAAAAAGATATATAGTTCATTCATATCGCTGGTTTCCGCATAAGGTCAAACCATGAAATAAATTTCTCAGAGGCAAATGGTTTTGAACACCTGACTTATCGCTGATTATTTTATTAATTAAAGAAACATTTATGTCCACAGCATGAAAGTGTCAAGAATGAAATGTGTAATAAACAGAAAGAATTGGATAACTTTACAAGTAAAGGAAAACAGTTACTATCTGAGCTGAAAAAAATTCACAGTAGTGATTTCAACCTCGTGAAAACAGACATGGAGAGCACTGTGGACAGATGGCTGGATGTAAGATAATCACCTGGATTGTATGAACAGTTTAAATATTCATATTTGTCTATCATATTTGGGGGTAAAGGATTATTTGGGGATGTGAATTTCATCTTTAGCTTTTAATGCTATAGGCAAAATGACATTTTTAAGAAAAACAATATTCACATAAAGTTTAGAATTAGTAAAAAAAGGTTATTTGATTTATTTTGTTAATATTCAGTGGCAGTTTTCTAGAATTTAACTTGGTAGCTTCAATCACAACAAATTTATAACTCCAAATGGTTTTTTTCCCCTCAAAACTCTGAGATTATGGATAAAAATTGAAGAATAATTTATAAATGTCCTACAGAATATTAAACTATAACGTATAATCACTTAGAGTACTAAGACTATATTTGCATTGTATAAATCAGACTTGTAGTTTACATCCTTGGGTATTTGTTCTTGCTCTGTCATTTACTAGTTGTGTGACCAGTGAACAACTTGATCTCTCTGGAACTCTACATCTCAATCCATACATGTTTTACGTTAACTTCCAGCTCAAAAATCCTGTGATTCTGTTGCCTTTCTGTTAACCTACAATGCATTACTATTGATTAAATTACTTAAACTATATTACTAAAGTTAGATATTGATAATTGTGTACTCTAATCAAATAATTAGAGAACTGCAGGAAACCTTACTTGCCTCCACTTAAAAAAAAAACAAAACAGGGGCGCCTGGGGGGCTCAGTCGGTTAAGCGTCCGACTTCGGCTCAGATCATGATCTCACGGTTCGTGAGTTCGAGCCCCGCGTCAGGCTCTGTGCTGACAGCTCAGAGCCTGGAGCCCATTTCAGATTCTGTGTCTCCCTCTCTCTCTGCTCCTCCCCTGTTCATGCTCTGTCTCTCTGTCTCAAAAATAAATAAACATTAAAAAAAATTAAAAAAAAAAAATCCTTGGTGTGCCTGGGTGGCTCAGTCAGTTAAGCATCTGCCTGGATTTTGGCTCAGGTCATGATCTCACAGATCCTGAGTTCGAGACCCACATTGGGCTCTGTACTGGCAGTGCAGAGCCTGCTTGTGATTTTCTCTCTCTCTGCCCCTCCCCTGCTCTCTCTCTCTCTCTCTCTTAAAATGAATAAACTTAAAAAAAAAAAAACATGCTTAGGGCACCTGGGTGCCTCAGTCAGTTAAGTGTCAGACTTCATCTCAGGTCATGATCTCACGGTTTGTGAGTTTGAGCCCCGTGTCGGGCTCTGTGCTGACAACTTAGAGCCTGGAGGCTCTCTCTTTCAAAAATAAATAGACATTAAAAAAATGTTAAAAAACATTCTTACTACAGGAAGAGTATTAAGCAATAGTGCTTTACTTTAGACAAAGTTGGTTGTACAAAGTTGGTTGTTGTCTTACATATTTATTTATTCTATAAATATGTTCAAGTCTAATTTATGTCCACTTTTATACTTCAGCATTACAAATAAAAGTGCTTATTGTGTTCCTTTCAAAAATAAGTATAATACTGCCCTAGATGGACCCTTATCCTAGAGAATGTTATATTATAATTGACTCCAATAATCCTGTTCTTAGTTTCCCAACTTACAAATGAAAATCAAATGTCTCAGAAATTCAGTCAACTCTCCCAATGACAGAAACAGTTTATGTAATAGTTAGCATTTATTTGAGTCAAGTGCACGAATTCCCTTATAATAATTTTTGTAAAACTTTTTAAGTGAGAATATAGTTTTTGATTGAGGAAGCATTGACATTATTTAGCAATTTGGTGAGGCAGGGAGCATCTTAAAGCCTCAGACTAATAGTGACATGGCTTCTGTTTTCTATCCCAGGTATCAGAGAAAATTGAGGAAAACATGGATAGGCTGAGGGCAAGCCTGACCATTTGGGGTGATGTGCTTTCAAGTAAAGACGAGATCGACGGATGGTCAAACAATTCTGTTCCACAGTTGGCCGAAAGCATCAGTAACCTGAATAATAGCGTCAGAGCAGAAGAATTCCTTAAAGAATTTGAGGTAAATTGACCACATCTACATACGTGAGCTTGTGAGCTCATTGACCAGAATACAAGAAAAATGTGTCCTTTTTTTAAAAGTTCATTCTTTCTTTCAGAGACGCATATGAATGTTACAAAAGTCGTAACTATCTTTTGCTATTTACTAGAGACTTGACTAGGCAATGGATAAGACTTTTTTTTTCTTTTTTTTATCACTTCTTAGTTGGGCCTCTAAACTTAAAATATTGGTAGAAAAGTAAAAGCCCATAAAATCTGTTTTTTCCCATTTTTCCATTCATTTCAGACTATGGCACCTTCCTACTGGAAAACCAAATTGAAGGCGTTTGTAATTTAATCATATTTAGATTTTTTTTTTCATTCAAACAAGATGTTTACTGAGTACTTACCATGTGCTGAACACTTACCGTAGATGCTGGGTTCTTCTACTTCCGCTCTAGAAACGGAAGAAAACTGGAGACGGGAGTGTGACAGCCTTCCCCAGAAAGTGACCTTTTAAAAAGCTCTAGTCGCCAATTTATTTTAAACTTTTTATTTCCATTCTTGCATTCATTTACTTATTCACTCATCAAATTCTTTTTTTTTTCTTAATGTTTATTTTTGAGAGAGAGAGACAGACTACAAGCAGGGGAGGGGCAGAGAGAGAGAGAAGGAGTTACAGAATCCAAAGCAGGCTCCAGGCTCCGAGCTGCCAGCACACAGCCTGACGCGGGGCTCGAACTCACAAATTGCAAGATCATGACCTGAGCCGAAGTCTGATGCTCACCTGACGGAGCCACTCAGGTGTCCCCAGATTCTTAACAAGCATGTCAGGCACTCTTTTAGACACTGAGAATAAACAGTAAAACAGACAAAGCCCCTATCCTCATGGCATTTACATTATTTACATAACAGTATGTATGTGAAATGTGCAGTAGTAATTAGGCAGGGATGAACAATGAAGCAAGGTCAGAGGAAATAGTGACAAAAGATAACTTGTTTCATAAAGCATATAGCCAACTCCTCCCCATGAGGGCAGACTGGTATTCACCATTGCATGCCTGGGTGTTGGTACTGTGCCTGGCACACCGATGGAACATGACAGATAGATGATGAATGACTGTAGTCTGAAAAAATGTAGGTGAATCAACTGTATACCTAGGCTATCTAGCCTTGACGCAAAGAGCTTTCTGGAGAGTCTTAAATCAAACACCTATTTCTAAGGGCAAACAGAAGTAGAGGAAATCAGCCCAACTTCAAGTGCAGTCAGGAGAGGGATACTACAGTCTCTTAAGATGTTATCTTTGACGTTAAATGAACATTCCGGCTCAAACAGTAGTGTATGCCTGAAGAGGGCTTGTACCAGCTCTTAAAAAAATTATCAAAATTTAAAGAATTTCACAGGCCAGGGTTAAACACAACCATCACGGAAAATTAAATTGTAGATAAATTTACAGTTAATAGAATATATATTAAATTTATTATATAAATTTATATAATATATAAATTTAATATAAATACGTATATTAAAATGAAGCTAATAAATACTTAAAACTTATAACTCTTAATTTCTGTTCTACACACAACTCTTATCTAGGCTCTTGAGTTATGGGTCCCTATTATACCTGCCTGGGGGACATGTGGTAGGATGTTGTACTGTGGAGCAATGCTTCCAACCCCACGTGCGGTGACATCGTGTTGTAGCTCAAAATGGGGGTAAATTTTGCAAGTCGGGGTCTTCTTCTTTTGGGGAGCCAATTATGTAACTGGCACACAGTACACTCCTACTACTGACCTCTGGGATCCAGGAAGCCAGTGGACATCAGCCCCACGTTCAGCGTGTCCGGCTTCAGTCACTCACAGAAGTGGGTTTTTATGTTATTGGCTGTGTGGTATGGCAACGAATACAATCAGTCAAGTGGGCTCAGCCCAGTGCCTCATAGTGAGTTGCTGCTGCAATTCAGGAGAGAAAGTGAGTAAGTGACTAGGTGTGATCTTTTAATTGTTCAGCCTGCTCCTGGAGGAAGCCAGTGGGCCTGACAATTAGTTCATCATGTCTTACTGGGTAAGCAGATTGCTTTCTGGGTAAGTAAATTACTTTCTGGACTGAAAGTTTGTTAGTGTCCCCCGAACACCAAAACATCATATTGAAGTTGAGAGGGATCCTTTATCAAAAGTTCCTTTGTGGCTCCAAATAAATAGTTATGTTTACAAGCATCTAATTTGTTCAGTAATGATTCTTGACCCATTTTTTTTTTCTTTTTTGTGTGTGTGTTAGTGTGGGTGCAAATAAATTGAAAATAAAAAGGCAAAATATAAAAAAAGGCTTTTATTTAAAAAACATTTTAAAGTTTTATTTGAATGTTTCTTATGTATTACATATAGTTCACAGTTAATTAGGCACTCCCAATGTGTATGTGCTTTGAGATCCTTCCTCAAAGGAATTTCTCTGCCGTGGTAGCCAGTGGTATTAATGCTAATGAATAAATGACAGTTATTGAAACTCCCCAGTGACTCAAGACTTTTTAGTTAGTGTTTAATTTTTTCCAGGAGCTTTTTTTTTTCCAGTAAAAGGGGATGGGGAGAAAGTTCTGCATACTCCCTCACACTGGAAGCGAAAGTTAATGATGGCATTTTTCCACATTCGTAAATAATGATAGACTCAGAAAATGAAACAGAGATTTTTTTTTTTTTTTTAACCCCGGCTTGAAGTTAGGACATCATGTCAGAGTTAACTCTTGAAATTATTAAATGCTGACTGTAATATGTCAACGTTTGGACGAGTTATGCTTTTCGTCTTTGTCTTTTATTTTGGCAGTCTGAAGTTAAAAACAAAGCGTTGAGATTGGAAGAACTTCATTGCAAAGTTAATGATCTTAAAGAATTAACTAAAAATCCAGAAACACCACCAGACCTTCAGGTAAGTATTCAGTCAGGTTTGTAATAACTAACGTATACTAGACTCAACCTCAAATATAATCTCTAATATAATCGATATGTAATACAATAACAATAAATAAATTTTATATGTCATATATATACAATATATATATTCTCATTATTATCATCATAATTCCAAGAAAACACACGGCTCTTACCATATATGGGGGTTAAAACATTAACATCTTTAGAATTCCTTGTGCTAGTATTAATAACACATGTCTGATATACATATTATATTTGTGTTGGAAGTGATTAGCACCCTTTTCCTTACTAAATTTTAGGAGTAGTATCATCCAGCTTGCCTCTTGGACCATTTTACGTCTGGACAGGAGCAGAAACCACATTTATGAATGTGGATATTCTTCTAATTCAGTTACCCAGTCGTTGGGTTAGGAGACATTGCCATCGCAAACCTCATTTCGGGGCTCCGCGTTCGGCACAGATCCACAGGGAGCACGAGGCAGGCCGGGGTCGACCAGGAAGTCTGAGCTACTTCAGCGAGGGAGCTGTAGGAACAAGTAGCATGGGCGGGCGGGCGGGGAAGGGGGGGGAGGGGGAGTGGTCTCTCGGCAGCCAGCACCACAGGCTCCAGGCTAAGTGTTCCGCTGTCTTACTTTAACCTAAGCGTTGTTTCTGCCCTCAGGGATTTCCTCTACATTTTCCTTCTTCCTGTTGTGCCTTTGTCCTTTACTTACTGCCTCTTGCTAACCCGTCTGTCATGCTTGACTATACTTACGCTCTCACCTGAGACTGCGTGTCCATCACTTAGCATCACGGGTGGATGATCTACATGTACTAGAATGTTAGAAGTTTCACCTGAGGCAACAAGAGGGAAAGGGTGCTAATAGAAAAGTGAAAAGGAGTGCTTATGCATGTTGCCTGTGTCAAGGATATAAATGGGCAACAGGTGGACTTTTGCAGAGTTAAGATGGAGGCAGGGCCTTGGGAGAGAGCTACCGTTGTCCTCTGCTTTCTCACTATCACCCCTCACCTCAAGGAAGAGGGATCGGGACACCCGTTCCTTACCTTAAAATAAAGGGAAGAGTTTCAGTGGTGTCATCTAGAGAGCATGACATGTGCCCCTGCAGTTGGTGGATGCCAGGGCTACTATCTCATTCCTCCGAGAGACCTTAAGGGTGAGAGAGAGGCTAGCCAACTGCTGATGTGTTTGCCAAAGGAGAAGTGATTATTTTGAGTGGCCTGCATCTCAGAATCATCTGTTGTGTGAATGCCAGAGTGTGACCTCTGGCCCAGAAGTGAATTATCAGAGGAAAGGAAAGGACAAAGCATCAGTGCTTGCATATCTCAGGTTATCTGGGAAGGCTTTCTAGGGAGGAACAGGCCTCAGCAGCAAGATAAAGAGATGCCCGCAGGCTGTGGAAGGAGAAAGAGCCAGAGAAGAGTGCATTGCTTGTATCTAGGCAATGTCAGTGGGAGGTCCCAGCACTGAGAGGAGTCTCAGAAAACCCCACAGAGGAAGGCCTGTGACAGGAGAGAATGCTAAATGTCACCTGGCCTAGGAGCACAGATGCCAGCTCACAATAGTTGTCAAAACTTTCAGAGCCCTTCCGCCACCTCCTGCTTGCCTGCACCTGCAGGGTCAGAAGCTAGAGAAAATGGGGAAATAGAAAAAGAGGCACTTGACACCTTTCTTCAGATGGGCTTCCTATTTGTAGCAGATCTAGGGTAGGGATAAGATAAAAGCTCTAACTTCAAGTTCAGTTTGGATTATGAAATGGGCCTAGATGTTTTCATTGTGGAATTGAAAGCATTTTGCAATTTATCATGATTATAAGTCCTTTTATGATCTGTAGGACCAGAGGAGTCAGGGGCCCTCCTGAAATAATTCCTTCGGGAGAAGAGAACTAGCTTCACTGAATGCTTTCAAGTGGGAGACAAAAACAAAATTGCTTTATGATAAAATTCTGAAGTGGTGTTTGTTCAGAGTCGTGGTTACATCCGGACATACACGTGTGAGTGTTTCTGGAGAAGAATTCAGAACCGGGTTTTAGTCACAAACTTGGTAACTCTGTGTAGGTTGAGCTCTGCTTTTGAAACGTGACCTTCCGTTTTCCTTGGGCCCTCTGTCAAAACTGCCACTTTAACATCCACTGTCAACTGTAAATACGTACTGTTTCCATTTTCCCGGCACTTAACTTGTTTGACCCCTTGCACCCACTGGTTTCCCTTCTTAGAAAAGTTGAATTAGCCTCCATGGTTAGGTTGATGTGTTTTTGACAGTTAAGCTGCACACGAACAGAATTGCTACCCAATGAGTGTCCTGGTCGCCACAGATTTTAATGAAATCCTACTTCATGTTTAGTTTATAGAAGCAGACTTACGGCAGAAACTGGAGCATGCCAAAGAAATTACCGAAGAAGCAAAAGGAACCTTGAAAGAGTTCACCACTCAGAGTACACAGGTGGAGAAATTTATCAATGATATAACAAGCTGGCTCACAAAAGTAGAAGAAGCGTTGATGAACTGTGCTCAGACGGAGACATGGGAAGGACTGAAAAAAGTAAAGGTAGGTAATAACCTATCATGAAGCATTTATACTTCCAATGGTCATATTGGTTCTCCTATTTTGTGGTGACTGGAATAAAAATAAAGACTCTGCTCTCAGTTACCTATATTAACATCAGGCCGACTAACTCATTGGATACAGCAAAGTAAGTTAACAGGTAGAGAAATGAATGCAGGTAGTAGGAAATTGAAGATGAATCATCTAAAAGCAGAAAGCATGCTTTACTTACTGTAGGGCCTGCTCATAAGCTATGCTTGCCAATACGTTTCTTTAGTAAAAGAGTAGAGCCTGTAGAAGACCTGTTCAAATTTCCATGAATTTTTCAAATTTCAATGCAGAGTAGGTTTTCATTACTTAATTATTTTTGTTGGTCAGTATGACTGCTTTTATCTAGAGAAGGATATATTAAAAAAAACACAAACAACAAAAACAAAAAACCAACAGTCGAGACAACATTCTACTTCCATGTCATCTGTCCATAGAGATAATATTACTGATCAACTGTCTGTAAAGCTTGTGAGTTGAGTTGACTGTTTCACATATGTGATCTGTTCTCTTGAACATATTTTCTTACTGTACTTAAGACTAAAGAGATGTGTTTTAAAATTAACTACTGGTGCTTTTCCTGTGGCCTGTGAGCCTAAAACAAAGCCCTAGTAGTCCACTGAAGAATGTGAACTTAGGGGGTGACTCCATTAATAGTTTCTAATCAACTGACTAAACCCAAGATCATGGGCTGGAATCCCTAAGAACCTATTCAATTTGCTTGGAATCCTAGACCATAATCCAAATGCTACTACCTCTCAACCGCTGTTTGCACTTGTTCCCAAAGAGAACTGGGCAAAATTCTGAGTCAACACAGATCTATTACAAATACTGAAAAAAAAAATCCCACAAAAATGCATACGTTACTGAGTGTATTTCAACAGCATCAGTTTCCCAAAAAAAGTTCCATAGTGGAATAGATGGAATATTTCCCTTGAATGTGATGAATATCCTTCATGGCATTTGTTTATTCTGTAGGAAATACAAAAGGAACTTCAAAGTCAGCAAAGCAACATCAGCTCCACCCAAGATAATCTCAATAGCTTGTGCCGCAAGTACCATTCCATTGAGCTGGAGAGCTTGGGCAGTGCTATGACTGGGCTGATAAAGAACCATGAAGCTGTGAGCCAGTTGTGCTCCAAAACACAGGCCAGCCTTCAGGATTTTCTGGAGAAGCACTTCAATGGTGAGCTCTGACAAGCCTTTGCATGAGTAGTTTGTTTATAAGAAAGAATCCAAACCAAATGCTGCCTGGAAACTGCCAGCAATAGTTGGAAAAAGCTTTCTAGCAGAATATCATTTTAAATTCATTTGTATGTCCAGATTTGAGCACTGAAAGTGTTGTGCTTGGGCTGTAGCCATAATTCTTTCTCTTTCTCCTCAAGAAAGTAGGGATCCACCATTTTCAGGATTCTGAAATTCATCTGGATTTTCTACATATAGCTCATTTGGGTGGAAAATTACTTCCACTGCTATGATGAAGTAACACAGTAAACTTGGATATTGGGCCATGAAACAGTGGTAGCCATGTAATTCGGGAAATTGCCAGTCAGAGGTCCCTGACTCGACTTCCCACCCAGCTGGGAAAGTGCAATTTGCACTTATGAAGATGTGAAATGGCTCTAACTCAGCTGGGTGGAGAGAGGACACAGTTCCTTCCTTTGCCATAAAAATGGCTTCAACACCCCTAGAGCCTTTGTCCCTTTGCTCTCTTACATATTCAGACAATTATTTATCTTCCTTTACCAAAAGAAAGACACAATGGGAAATCGGATATCTTAGGAATACAAATTTCTTTTCTGTCTTTTCTCTGAGGCAATTTCTCGATTCTGCCATGAACAATCATAGTTATGGAACATGCTATCGTATATTCTACATGATTATTATTTTCTTTCTGGAATATTCTGTAAGGCAAGATGCAATGAGCTGAAGGCCAGCATTAATTCATTATGGCATTCCACGAAGCTCGTTCAGTGTTTTGGATGTATTTCTCATTTTCATTACTTTCAAAAGAGTCTATGCAGGAATTCCAAGAGTGGTTTTCTGGAATAAAGGCAGCGGCGAAAAAATCATCAGATAGAACTGGCGACAGCAAGGTTCTAGAGGCAAAGCTCCATGATCTCCAGGTATGAAAGCCTTTTTCTTCTTCTCTAAACTGTACTCACATGCCTTCAGGTCAGACCTAAATCATCTCTTTCCCCAGATCTTCTGAACTTTTCTTCTTCTTTAACAGAATTAGATTTCTTGAGTCATAAAGAGATAGACAATATGAAAAGTTGAGAAAATAAATCAGAGCTACAGAATTTTTGATCCCCTTTTTCTCTCTTTTAGCCTATTGACTATTCTTTGGAATTCATTCAAAACCAAACTTAGTTTTAATTTTTATAGCAGTAAAAATATAAGTAATTGTATCTATACCATATCACTATGTGGAGGAGTTTTATTTATTTATTTTTAAGTTTATTTTTGAGAGAGAGAGAGCACGCACACATGAGCATGAGCAGGTGAGGGGCAGAGAGAGAGAGAGAGAGAGGGAGCATCCCAAGCAGGCTCTGCACTGTCAGCATGAAACCCGGCATGGGGCTCGAACTCATCAACTGTGAGATCATGACCTGAGCTGAAAGCAACAGTCAGACGCTTAACTGACTGAGCCACTCAGGCACCTCTATTGTGGAGGAGTTTTAAAATGAAGACATGGCTTGTGTTTTTCAGTAACCTACAGTCTAAATTTTGATCTAGGACAAACTCAAAGCAATAGGTATTATAGATTTTACAGGTTTTACTGACTACGAAAAATATATGAATTCAGGAAGGAGAAAGCCATTGTGTGGTAGAGTTCAGAAGTGACTGACGCAAATTGAGTTTTCGACAAGTTTTTTAAATGGCTGATATGAGCAAAGCAAGTATCAGTTAAGCAAGTATCAGTTAAGTATCATTTAAAAATATATTTTTTGGTGGGAGGGACACCTGAGTGGCTCTGTCAGTAAAGTATCTGACTTCGGCTTAGGTCATGATTTCATGGTTTGTGGGTTCGAGCCCCGCGTCGGGCTCTGTGCTGACAGCTTGGAGCCTGGAGCCTGCTTGGGATTCTGTGTCTCCCACTCTATGCCATTCTAACGCTCATGCTCTTCTCTCTCTCTCGCTCTCTCTCTCTCTCTCTCAAAAATATATAGACATAAATTTTTTTAAATTAAAAACAATATTTTTTAAATTAATGAGGAACATGAGAATTTTGTGGCCTCATTGGTGAGGACAGTTACGTAGATAACTTATGAGAAGTCAGAGTAGGAAGATCATTATAATAAAGGAAGTTGGCTTTCCAGGAGGCGTGGTAAATTTAAATGTGGAATTGTCTCCTTTAAGCTTGAGATGCAGTGGAACACCACGAAGAAACGTCTGAGTGGCCATCGCAAATGCCACCCGGGAGCACGGGGGAGAAGCAGGGCTGGCTCAGCATTTCTGCTGTGTTCTTCTGCTCTGCTGAAGCCACGCTCATGCATATGATCTCTCAAGCGGAGGTGCATACCAAGAAGAGAGGGGACCTGCAGGGAGGACTTTGTGTGCAGATCAGAAGAGGGGGAGGGGTGCAGGCAGCCTACCAGTTAGAGGACATCACACTATAACACGTGAAGAAGTACAGCCTGGGCTGGGCCAGGACAGTGAGAACGCGGAGAGGCTGAGAGCGAGACCTTAATGAGAACGGCCTCCTTTACAGCGTGGTATTGTCCACAGTTTAGTCCTCAGTGGTTCCAGTGACTGGCTGGCATCATCCTCGATTATGAGCCTTGATTCTATCCAGTTGTACATTCTCACTCTGACCTTATTTTCTTTTAATATGAAATTTCTTGTCAAATTGGTTTCCATACAACACCCAGTGCTCATCCCAACAGGTGCCTTCCTCAATGCCCACCACCCACTTTCCCCTCTTCACCCCCCCCCCATCAACCCTCAGTTTATTCTCAGTTTTTAAGAGTCTCTTATGGTTTGGCTCCCTCCCTCTCTCACTTTTTTTTTCCCTTCCCCTCCCCTATGGTCTTCTGTTAAGTTTCTCAGGATCCACATAAGAGTGGAAACATAAGGTATCTGTCTTTCTCTGTGTGACTTATTTCACTTAGCATAACACTCTCCAGTTCCATCCACGTTGCTACAAAAGGCCATATTTCATTATTTCTCATTGCCAAGTAGTATTCCATTGTGTGTATAAACCACAATTCCTTTATCCATTCATCAGTTGATGGACATTTAGGCTCTTTCCATAGTTTGGCTATTGTTGAAAGTGCTGCTGTAAACATTGGGGTACAAGTGCCCGTATGCATCAGCACTCCTGTATCCCTTGAGTAAATTCCTAGCAGTGCTGTTGCTGGGTCATAGGGTAGGTCTATTTTTAATTTTTTGAGGAACCTCCACACTGTTTTCCAGAGCGGCTGCACCAGTTTGTATTCCCACCAACAGTGCAAGAGGGTTCCTGTTTCTCCACATCCTCTCCAGCATCTATAGTCTCCTGATTTGTTCATTTTAGCCACTCTGACTGGCGTGAGGTGATATCTCAGTGTGGTTTTGATTTGTATTTCCCTGCTAAAGATCTCACTCCGGCCTTATTAAAGACTTTCAGACTCTGGGTTCTGGGTTCTGTTTTTCTTGTCTTGCTCTGCTATCTGAACTAAGAATTGCAGTCAATGCTCCCATGCTCCAGGGTCTCTGAATAATAGCAAAACGTATTGTATTACCTTTATTTCTTGAAACAGAACATTTTGGACTCAATCAGTGATGGGCAGAGCAAGCTTGATGCTGTGACTCAAGAAGGACAAACTTTGTATGCACATTTGTCTAAACAAATTGTCAGTAGCATTCAGGAGCAAATTACAAAGGCTAATGAAGAATTTCAAGCATTTCTGAAACAATGCCTTAAAGACAAGCAGGCTCTTCAAGACTGTGCTTTAGAACTTGGGAGGTAGGTTGTTTTGATAAGTGTATATTTCATCACACACAGAATATGTTTCCAAAGACTTTGAGAAACCTTAAATACAGGTTCACACTAGAACGGTAATTAATTGCTTGGACTCTGATGGTTTTGTTTGGCTTTATTTTCTATACAGAAAAATTAAGGAATTATGCATAAATGCATGTATTTTTTGTCTATTTGGTTAACTCAAAATATTAGCTTTGGCACCCAGGTTTTAGATTATCCAAGTCTTTTCTTTGTGTCCACCTCTGTTGGGTTGGAGTGACGGCAAAAAACACCTGTCAGATTCCTATGACTCAAGATTCCAATCAGGAAGCAATGTTAACAGAGGTGAATATAAAATTAGAAGAAAAAAAACTAGGGGGAAAAGGATGTCAGTATCATCAAAACGCCTTTCTAGTCACAGAGTAAATTGCTTCACTCTTGCCAGGTTTCTTAGAGAACTTACATTCTTTTCAAAACTTAGAGCCCTTGTGCTCTTGGATCATATTTAAATCATCATAAGATACACAGAGATAACTTTCCCTTCTTGTCCCAGGGCTTCCACTGCCCTACTCAATCCATTGGAGTCCCCAGTAGTAAGACACAAAATTAAGTGCATATTGACATAGGAATGTAATCTTGCTAATAATTACCAACTGATTACCAGGAAATCAATTTGACAAGATGGGGTGACTCTGCTTAGATCTCAAGACACGTGTCTACTATTTGTCATTTTGTTACTGAAATAAATGATAATTTGGATGGGCGTGTTGTTGAGTTTTCTTCCATACTTGAAAATTCATGAGATTTTAATTACCATCAACATTGTGACCTCAGCTATTTGAATTTATCTATTATAATGAGTACAGAAGGATTTCTACAAAGTATTTTCTTTTCTGTAGCTTTGAGGATCAGCACAGAAAACTGAACTTATGGATCCACGAAATGGATGAAAGGTTAAGTACGGAAAACTTTGGAGAGAGTAAACAGCACATTCCTGAGAAGAAGAATGAAGTCCATAAAGTTGAAATGTTTCTGGGAGAACTATTGGCCGTGAGGTATGGTGCAGAGATGGAATAGGTCCTTGCTGTACTAACAAGCTGTTACTTCTCTGGTTGGTTGGCTCTTTGCTTTGGTTGTTCATTGGTTGGTTGCTTGGTCGATTGGTTGGTTGGTGATGGTGGTTGTATATCTTTCTATCCCTAAATGTCTAGGATACAGATGATTGTGTGGTGTTCTCTATGGCAAAGTGGTATTCTGGAGAGGGCACAGGGATAGAGGTGAGGGGCTATCTGCATCCCAGGTCCACCTCCCTTTGCTCAATAAATTGGACAGGCCACTCACTTCCTGTATTTCTTGATTTTGCCTTTCAGCATTTTGCTGCTAGTAGTACCATACTTTGTTTTTAGAGGTTATGATAAGGATAGCAGGTCATAATAAAGGGTACTCTTCATTTATAAAAGCAATGCTTTAGACCCCAGTTTCCATACATTCTTCACATACTTGAGCAGCCAGTTTTATTTCCAATCCGTACCCATCCTCGTAACATTCTTAGTAATGCAAAAGCTATGGCCATTAAGTCCGACTGTCCTGGAGGTTCCTCTTCTCCATTGCGGTATTTGTCTCTCCGTCGTCTCTTGGCTGAGCAAACATTTCTGGCTCCTTTCCCAGGCAAAGTTCTCTGGCCTGTGCTTTTGACTTCACCAGCTTCAGGGCTTTGCTCACTGAATTCATGATCCACCCTGGCATGTTCAGTTGCTTTGTTGGTACTTGGAGTGCAGGTTGACGCCAAGGTTCTTTTTTTTTTTCCTTTTTAAAAATTTAATTTATGTTTTTAATTTACATCCAAATTAGCGTATAGTGCAACAGTGATTTCAGGAGTAGATTCCTTAACGCCCCTTTCCCATTTAGCCCATCCCCCCCTCCCACAACCCCTCCAGCAACCCTCTGTTTGTTCTCCATATTTAAGAGTCTTTTATGTTTTGTCCCCCTCCCTGTTTTTATATCACTTCCCTTCCCTTATGTTCATCTGTTTTGTCCCTTAAAACCCTCATACGAGTGAAGTCATATGATATTTGTCTTTCTCTGACTAATTTCGCTTAGCATAATACCCTCTAGTTCTATCCACGTAGTTGCAAATGGTTGACTCAAACCTCTTAACTATCCTCTTAATGAGCAGATGTACTCATCTGTGAAGCAGCAGAGGCTAACATCCAGCCTGCTTAATCAGACAAATCAGCAACAGTGATCAATTCAGTAAAAAATGTCTAACTCCAATCATATTCATTCCTTCTTTCTGCTGAGTCTTCTTTTTGGTCAAACTTGCCTAAAAAACAAACATGCAAACAAATACACAGACATAACCCATAGTGACAGCTGCTATTGGTGTGCTAGTTTGATGACTATTATAAAATTTTCCTGGAATGCTTTGGTCCCTGTGAGCCCTTTGGTCTCTGTCAGCCCTTACCACGGAGTAAATTCTTCATTGAATCTATACACGCCAAACCCCAATAGTGAGTTCCTCGAGGTCAGGGACCTTTAGGTCGTTATCATTGTTATAGTCCCAATGGCTGGTATAGTACCAGAAAAAAAAAAAAATATTTGCTGATTTAATAGAAGAACAGTATCATTCTAACTATATGACTTTCTGAAAATTACACTGCACTTTATTTGCTTTTTAAATCTTGACTCCTGTCTAGATACAATGTAACATGACCACACCTACTTCTCTCTTTCTTCCAAACTGTTAAAATGACTTTACATATTCTTCTTGAGCTGGTATTCTCTGGTGTTCCAGGACCAGAGGCTAAGAATCCTTAAGTGTGTTTGCCCCCAGGCTCTTTGTAACTGGCTACTTCTCCAGACAATTCTAATGTAGTCTGCTGCCCCCCCTCCCCTCCCCTCCCCCCCCTGCCCCCAGTCTGCTGCCCCCCCCCTCCCAGGTTCTCCAGCTGGGTCACCTGACTTCTCCCTTGCTGGCCACTTGACCCTCCCCATCCTCTGGATTGTTTTCATCATAATATTACACTCAACTATCTGGAGGGGATGCCTTTTTTTTTTCAAAGTGCCCCAGATTTGAGATTTATTGAACTTCTATCATCCATTAAGGAATTCTTTTAGCAACAAGTGATATCCGTCGTCTTGAATTATTTAACTAACTTTGTTGCTTAAGCCAACTTCTTGTCTTACCAGATTATAAGAAATGTAATTTAGAGTAGATATAATGTTGTACAAATCATATATCACAGAGGTCCACAGGATGCTCAGAAAAAAAAATGACAGACCTTGTAGGAGATAAAGTTTGTATTCTTTTCTCAGTACTCACAAGAGTTTGTGTTCACACATCTGCACTCTCCCTTTTGGTATCCTGGAAAATTTTTGATAGACATACTGATCAGAATTCAGAACTCTGTAGAATAAGGTAAAGCCAACCCTCCCACTAAGACTACACTTTCCCTTGACATAATTAATATAAATCCAAACTGAGATGCGCCAAGTACCCAGGATACAACAAGGAAACCCATCAGCACTCATATAATGGCCTTTTGAAAGAAACTGGTTTTTTGCACGTTATCTTTTGCACTGGGTCCTGGGGATATGGGATGAGTGCAATAATCCTGGCTTCTGCAGGATGAAAGCCTGAGGACTGAGACGGACAGGGTGCATGAGGTCATAGAGCAGGACAGAAACAGAATGGATACGGAGGAGGAGCCCTGTACTCTCCTCCCTCCCTGGGGTCAGTGCGATGCTGCCTGTGGAGGTGATGCCTGCGCTGGCATTTGAAAGGCCAACTAGGAAGGAAGCAGAGGAGAGTAGAAGGGTTTTCACAAAGGAGGAATCCTCGTGTATACACCAAAAAGCAGAGGGTCTGGGGACAACTCAGGAGTAGAGCATGAAGTCAGAACAGAGAAATGTTAGAGATGAGGCTGGCAAGGCAGTCCTGGGCCATTTTCTGATGTGAATTCCTTAAAATATAGGGCGGGATCTATGCACAGCATAGATGGATTGAAATCCCCGGATGTATATTGAGTGCATTCAGAGAAATCATAGGGATCAGAAATCACAGGTAGCCAGCCCTGTGAAGGTCCCCAGCATCTTCCTTTTAAAGGCATGTTAGCCGTGAGCTCTTGTCTGGCTGCTTCTCCAGGATTGACTATCTGTTGCACTCCCGAATGTCAGAATTCAACTTTTTTTTTTTTTTTCTGTTTTCTTTAGAGAGTCTCTGGATAAGCTTTCCCAGAGAGGGCAGCTTCTCAGCGAAGAGGGTCACGGGGCTGGAAAAGAAGGACGCCTGTGCTCCCAGCTCCTCACCAACTACCAGAACTTACTCAGAACGACCAAAGAGAAACTCCGGAACTGCCAGCTGGCCCTGCAGGAGCACGAAGCCCTGGAGGAAGCTGTGCAGAGTATGTGGTCCTGGGTGAAGGACATTCAAGACAGACTGGCCTGTGCGGAGAGCACCGTTGGAAGCAAAGACACCTTGGAAAAGCGGCTGTTACAAATACAGGTAAGCGGAGAACAGCTGCCAGACACGGACAACTTCTAAAGACCAATTTGCTTAGATTCACAAATATCTGAGCTGGGTCCTAATTGTTCCGTGAGCCTCTCAGTGAAGATCATGTGGGCAAAACAGAGAAATTGGAGAAAGGGATACGGAGGGATCACGCTGCCCCTTCAATAGCTTCAAAATAATTTTTGATTTCATTTAGTAAGTATTCAGCAGATGTTATGAGATGCTGACTCTACTCCAAGCACTATGCAAGTCATTGGGGAAATGGAGACAAAGATTTGTGCTTCCTTTCCAGTTCACAGTCTAGTGGGAGAGACTAACCTGTAAATAGTTACCTGCAGTAGCCCATGGAGACAGGGGCCATGACCAAAGCAAACAAGTGTGTCCACCAACCCAGCATGCAGTCAAATGAAGGGGACCTTGAAAGATGGGAGTTAGCCAGGCAGTGATGGGAGGGGGCTGTTAGGTTTCTGATAAGTGTGTCTTTATTTTTAAAATAATTTCTTTTTACTTTGAAACTAACATTCAGTAAATGTACGCTTCTAGGTTAGTGGTCCAGAGTTTTCCAAGAATTTAAATTGGAGTTAATCCTTGACTCCAAGACTCCTGATATCTGATGTTTAAATAATTAAATATCTGGGGCGCCTGGGTGGCTCAGTGGGTTGAGCGTCCGACTTTGGCTCAGGTTATGATCTTGTGGTTCGTGAGTTTGAGCCCCGTGTCGGGCTCTGTGCTGACAGCTCAGAGCCTGGAGCCTGCTTCCAATTTTGTGTCTCCCTCTCTCTCTCTGCCCCCTCCCCCCACTCATGCTCTGTCTCTGTCTCAAAAATAAATAAACATGAAAAAAAAAATTAAATAAAGCATCATTTTGCACTACGGTCCAGGGTTTCTTGTTGTGTTTTTATTTTAAAGTGAGTAAGGTTTCTCATGGGAAACATAACTGTTTTTCAAAATATGAGAAGGTTCTAATATTCCTACTGACAGGAATTCACTGTTCCTTCATAGGACATTCTCCTGATGAAAGGGGAAGGAGAAGTTAAGTTGAATATGGCCATTGGCAAAGGGGAACAGGCCTTGAGAAGTAGCAACAAACAAGGTCAAAAGGTGATCCAGACTCAGCTACAGAACCTTAAAGATGTGTGGGCTGATATCATGAGCTCCTCCGTCCGTGCTCAGAGGTACAGAGCCTATTTTTAGTGTTTATTTTCCTAAATAAAACCTCGTGGCTTAGTAAATGATGGAACAATGCTGAGAGTATCCTGTGGTAGAGTTACCAAGCATATTATTTTAGCTAGTTATATGCATACTTCTCTTTGCCTAGATTATAGTTTCTGTAATGACAAAGACAATTTTGTTTGTTTGCTTGTTTTGTGCGTGTGTGTGTGTGTGTGTGTGTGTAATATTTACATCTCCCTAATATCTCTCATGGAATCTTGCACACAACGTGGGCTCAGTAAGATCCCTCCTTTCAATTCATCAAAACAAGGGTGTATGGTCTTTAATAACTTTAATAATGTTTCCCTTTTTAGAGGAACATACAGGGAATTAATTTGTTAGCAACTGTTCAGCTTAAGTGTTTATCTTTTTCTTAATCAGAAGTAATGTCACCCACAATGGGGCTGTGGAAATGTATGTAGGCTTTTAGATTGTCCCAGTGATGGGCGCATCCCTGGCGTTTAGTGACTAAGGCCAGGAGAGCTTATGTCCTGCGGTGCGTGGGGACGTTCTCCCACACCCAAGGATCCTCCCACCTGGGATTCCATAGAGAAGACAGCAACGGACGAGGAGCAAGCAGAGAAGATACTGATTGTTACGCCTGGTGTTGTTGCAGTTAAATTTATGAGTGGAGAGTGCCACCTTCCTTTCTTTTCCACGTATCTGCAGATCATCTGGCTGGCTGGTGGGACCAATGACCTTCAGTCAGAATTCTACTAAATTACATTCCAGCAGGCATATTCTGAAAGCTGTATATACTTTTAGGTCACGGGGGACGTGTGTGCTTAATAATAAATAAATGAATAGTGTAAGAAACAGATGAATAAAAGATTAAAGCTCATCACAAAACAAAACATAACACAACACAACACTGCAGTTATCCACACCAATGCAAACGGTGAACCATGGTTATAACTACATTTTAGAGACTTTGTTTGTTTTGTTTTGCTTTCTTTAAATACAGAGCATAGGTGGTGACTCCCAAAGCCAGCAGGACTTTGAATCTCAGGAATAACTTATAATGGTCCACAAAGAAAGAAATCAGATCCCCTGGTTCTATTATTCTAGAATGAGTACTGCTGGAGTGTGAACCAGACCTCCCAGTGCTTGGCAATAGGCTGGCTCCATAAAAGGGAATATGAATGTGGGTGAATATTTTTTGGATGTTGGAATAAAATGTTAAATACAAGAAGCAGGTTCAAATCCTTGATTCTGCTTTTTTTCAGTAAGAAATTAAATTTGACAACCACATATTAAGCAGTAGCAGTGCTCCAATTATCGAGCTAAAATAACGAAAGGAAACAAAGTAGTTTTTGCTCTTTAAGTGCTCAGAGGATAGGGTGGGATGCATTCTAAAACGCTCCGACTCAGGTTGTGTTACTAAGGCACTGTGGGCTTGTAGGATAAAGCAGGGCCTGGGGGTGCTTCTGGAGAGATGAGATTGATTTGGACTTTCTAGAAAATTCTTTAAGGAAAGGATAGCACTTCAAAGTACGTATGTTGAGGTTTCTATTGGTGCAAAAGGAGCAATTTGAACTCCAGGATACAGAACTCTACAGAACTCCACCATAGAACTCCAGGATCATAGGCTTATATGCAAGGGATGCTTGGAATGGTCACTAAGATGAGTTTAGAGTAGTTTGTAAAGCTAAATAATGGCATTAACAGATTTTTTAAATCTGTTTTTAAAAAATGCCAGTCTGGAGAGCCTTTTATTTGACAGTCTGGAGAGCTATTTACTTGACTATTACTTATATGACTTATATGACTATGCTTCTTATATTATAAATATATTAAGCCCTTTTGTCCTTTACACATTCAACTCAGGAGCACTAAGCACTGTCCATTTTTAAATGAAAATCAATCTAATAATATTATGTACTTAGAAAGAATACCTTAAATTTTGAATTCTAGTCAAGAAATAGTTATCAACTGATTTTTAATAAGGTAAACTGGGTCCAAGAAAATTAAGAATTGGTATATATTGAATAAAATTTAATTGGTGCCCCAGTACTGATGTTTTAACAACAAAATACATAACTTTGCTTACTTAGGTCCATTCGCATTCGGAAGACAAATCTAGATGCCTGTATGACTGTAACATCTTACTTCAAATTCAACATAGATCTCTTTTCATTTGAGGAAACTATTGTGGGTCAGAGAAGCAGTGTTTTCATCACAGAATAGCCTTCAGTAAAACAGCTTACATGGATGCAATGCCCTCCTACTAAGTTTTCAGTAGGCATGTCAAGATAACTTATTTTTGTGATGTGTGACATTAATTCTAGCACTTTGGAGTCTGTGATTAGCAAATGGAACGACTACCTAGAGTGGAAAAACCAGTTGGAGCAGTGGATGGAATTCGTAGATCAAAAAGTGGAGCATCCCCTACAACCACAGCCAGGTCTAAAGGAGAAGTTTTCCCTCCTGGACCACTTCCAGTCCATCGTGTCTGAGGCAGAAGATCATGCCGGAACCCTGCACCATCTCGCCTCGAAATCCAGGGAGCTCTACCAGAAGACTGAGGATGAATCTTTCAAGGAAACAGCTCAAGAGGAACTGAAAACACAGTTTAATGATATAATCACTGTTTCCAAGGTTAGTATTTTACATTGGAGAAAAAACTCCAAGGGTTCAGGTAAAGAATATACTCCAGGCTGAATTATAGGGGATCTGGCTGCCCTAAAACTATTTGTATATTTAGTGAACGGTTATTACATAAAGATCATTACTCGCCTATGGATCCCCGTGAATCCTTCTCTTTCTGCAGTCTTGGGATTATTTTTATTCTTTGTTTTTCACTGTTCTCCACTTGGGATGTTAGTCCATTTGTTTTCTTTGTTAAGATTGAGCCTCAAATGTCAGTATTTGCAGTTCTTCTGTTGTTGGCCATTTGTATCTGTTGTATTAAATGCGAGTCTGTTTGCCTCCTAGATTTCAGTCGTGTACAACGTATGTTGTGCATTTCTCATTGTAGTATAAACTGCCTTTTCCTATTCTTATTCTCCAGATATAGGCTCCTTTATGTAAAATCAGGATTGTTTTCAGTTCTCTCTGATTCTTTCCTTTCCCCCATGAATTTCTTTTGTGTGTTTGTGACAATGTTAAAGAAAATTAGGGAAAGATTTTTTTTTTTCCTTTCTTCGTTTTCCTTTGGGGACTTCTCTTTGTATTATTAACACTACAATTTTTAACATGTGTGTTAGTTTATCTTAATTTTTATTTTGCTAATGGTTGATAATGGTTAAGCTCAATGACTCTGAGGTCAAAAAGACCTAAATTTTAACTCTGCCTTTGACCCTCTTTTGGATGTGTGACTTTGGGCATGTTACTTAACCTCTGTGACCTTTGTTAAGTGCTCTTTCCTACAATATAGTGATAAGAGTATCTGTATGACAGGAATGTTGAGAGGACTAAATGAGCAGATACATTTAAAGTGCTGAGCAGAATACTGTCCACAGTAATTACACTGTAATAAGACTCTAATAACACACCAATAATATACTGTATTGTTGCCTAAATAATAGTTATAATAATTATTAAATGGGTTAGTAGCGAGGGATGTTAGTGAACGTTCATTCCGCATAGATTTTTGTTCTAACCTGAAGTAAATTTAAAGGAAAATGGTTGCTTCCTTAAAGTCTTTCAGTCTAATTAAGATTTGATGTCTTCGTTCTAAGATATTAAACAGAAAGTTCAATAATAGGAATGAAATCATTAAGACACCTGTTCTTTTGTCTGACTTCATATTCTCAAAAAACGCCCAGTGTTAAAGTATCCTTTTCTTTGTGCACTAGGAGAAAATGAGGAAAGTGGAAGAGATTGTGAAAGACCACCTCATGTATTTAGATGCAGTCCAGGAATTCACGGATTGGCTCCATTCAGCGAAGGAAGAACTTCACCGGTGGTCAGATATGTCGGGAGATTCATCAGCCACCCAGAAGAAATTGTCTAAAATTAAGGTCAGAAAGCGCACAGATATTATAACTTCATTGTTTCATTGGTTCTTGAGTATGCCATCCCTATGATGAAGGTTCTATGGGTGAGATTGTTAGTTAGAATGTGTCCTATTTTCTATTTATTGATGTTTATTACCTTGCACCTCACAAATTATAAACAGAAGCAAAAAGGATAAAAGGAATTCAAGACACTTTACACTTGTGAGCAGAAATGGAACATTGTCTGCGTATACTTCCATATGCAAATTTGCTCATGGGAGACTATGAAATATAAGCCAGCTTGGAGGGCTGATGGAACCAGATACTATTTTCTAGCACAGTGATAAAAAAGCTTATAACATAACTTAGTTAAATGAATTTGAATAATAACTTGGAAATGTCATCCTAGATGTTTTCATCTGCTTTTCTAGCCAACGGTTCAACAACATAACGGAAGGCAGTGCTTTAAAGAACATTAAAAGTCTCACCTAGTTTATTCCCTTACAAGGGAGCTGGACAAGTGTATTTCTAGTTATTTGAATATTTAATTGCAATAATTGCCCCCCCCATGGAAAAAATAGATTTTAAACTAAAAATTAAGCAATGATAGGGGCAGCTGGGTGGCTCAGTCAGTTGGGCAACCATCTTCAACTCAGGTCATGATCTCATGGTTCATGGGTTTGAGCCCTGCATCAGGCTCTGTGCTGACAGCTCAGAACCTGGAGGCTGCTTCGGATTCTATGTCTGTCTCTCTCTGCCCCTCCCCGACTTGTGCTGTGTCTCTCTCTGTCTCTCAAATATAAATGAACATTAAATTTTTTTTTTAATTAAGCAATGATGAAACCCTAAATGGTTTAGTTGTGGATGAGGAAATGTTGGGAATAAATAGTGTAATTATTGTAGGAATTTAAGATTCACATTGTGTTCTGATCCCTGAACATCAGAATATAAAAGTCCTAAAAATAATAGTTGATGACAACGATAATAACTACATTTTGACAATTTATTTATTTATTTATTTATTTATTTATTCATTTATTTTTAATGTGTATTTTTTATTTTTGAGAAAGAGAGAGAGAGAGAGAGCACAAGCAGGGGAGGAGCAGCAAGAGGGGGAGACACAGAATCTGAAGCAGGCTCCAGGCTCCGAGCTGTCAGCACAGAGCCTGATGTGGGGCTCAAACTCACAAACTGAGAGATCATGACCTGAGCCGAAGTCGGACGCTTAACAAACTGAGCCACCCAGGCGCCCTGAGAATTTATTTTTCAGTGCTTAGAAAGTATGATTTAAATCTTACATTTAAATCATAGGTTTAAAAGGATTAAATAGGTAAAATAGGTAAAATCATAGGTTTAAAAGGAGATAATCACACAAAGCACCTTTTGAAATTCTTATAATCTGTGTGATTCTTTAAAATGCTTCTTTGATACATTTCTCACTAATATTTTAATTTATTCATCCATTTATTCAACCAAGGTTGTACATTCCCTCAAGAAACCTGCAGTGTAGTAGGGAACAATGATGCATAAACTGATGGTTATAAAATAGTACATCAGATGTAATGTGAGTTCACTCCACTTCTAGCTTAGGCTCTGGAATCAGATGCCAAGGCTGCATTCTGCCTCTATTGATTTTCTAGCTGTGTTGGGCAAATCACTTGATGTCTGTCCTCAAGCTTCAATGTCTTAATGGTAAATTAATAACAATAGTACCTCGATCACCTAGTGGTTTTGAGGACTTAATTAGATCATGCACATAGACCATGCACATGGCATACACTCAATAAGAAAATTCAACAGATTTGGTCAACGAGGCCTTTAATTGGCTAGAGAATGAAAGTGGGGGAAAAGTCAAGAGTGATGGTCTAGACTTTATGCTCTTCCAAACATATGGAAATGTAGGAGAAGGAGCTGGCAGGAAGAAATTGGAATTTGGGAAGGAGAAAGTGAAGCCTGGCAGAGGGTGACACTCTGAGGTCCAGGTCAGTCCAGACTGGAGGCTGGTGTGTGGGTGGGCGGGGAAGGACCTTGGAGGAAATGAGCACCTCCTCTGACCTTCAGCATCATCTCCTCCCACCCCCAAGAGTAACCGCCAAGAAGGGACAACCTCAAAGCCAAATATGTGTGTATAAGGGGTATATGTGCATATGATATTTTTAAATAGTTAAACCCAAGACAAGGAAATACATATACAAGTCATTTCAAAACACTTTAAAGTGATGACGTTCTTGTTCAAAATCCGGATGGGTGGAATTAGGGTTGCAAATATTGAAATGTCCCATTTTCTTGCCTAGGAACACTGAGATAATGCATTAGAGAATGTTTTGGGAAAAACTGATTTTTGACTACTGGCACCGTTTTAACTCCAAATTTGAAATCACCCATAAAGGCAAATTATTAAGTATTTAAATCTAATAATTAGACATAGCTCTTTTTTAAAAGCTATAGTATTTTTTCCCCAAATCACTACTTAGTATATGCACTGATAAATCAGGAAGACTTTTAGAAACCTCCTGTCAAGAAAAGGGTGGGTATGTGTATTAAATGCTAACTGTGTAAGGATTCATGTGATTGCCCTTTGGACTACGATATAACTAGATACTTTTAAATTCCCTATACTAAAATTTGGCTCTTGTGTATAAGTGCAAGAAGGTATATTTATTTTAAGCGAATCTAATGAAATATGAACTGAATTACATAGGTTCGTTCAGACAGTTTGTATTTAACATAATCTATTAAGCATGCTTCATAATTAACACTATTTTTCTACACTTATTAATTTGTAATTGATTTTCCTCTTGAAGTTTTTTCCCTAATAATCATCTTTTCCTTCGATTGAAGCCAGAACGTAAGTCATAATTTTGTATTAATACTAACAAAAACTTTAGCAACGGATATATAAATGTATAAACAGCAGATGATGAGGGCGCCTGTGTGGCTCAGCCAGTTGAGTGTCTGGCTTTGGCTCAGGTCGTGATCTCACGGTTTGTGGGTTCAAGCCGCATGTCAGGCTTTGTGCTGACAACACGGAGCCTGCTTCAGATTCTCTGTCTCCTCTCTCTCTCTCTCAAAAATAAATAAACACAAAAAATTAAAAAAAAAACCCACCAGATGATGAATTAAGTGAGAGATTTTAAGACTCTATTCTCAGAAATGCCGCTATTTTACCTAATTTGTAACACACATTTTATTTATTTTTTTTCAACGTTTATTTATTTTTGGGACAGAGAGAGACAGAGCATGAACTGGGGAGGGGCAGAGAAAGAGGGAGACACAGAATCGGAAACAGGCTCCAGGCTCTGAGCCGTCAGCCCAGAGCCCGACGCGGGGCTCGAACTCACGGAACACGAGATCGTGACCTGGCTGAAGTCGGACGCTTAACCGACTGCGCCACCCAGGCGCCCCTGTAACACACATTTTAATTTATCTTGTCCTTTAGAGTATTTGTGTACTTTCAGCCTAAAAGTTATACCTACGTTGTTAAACTTCTGGTGAGTTTCTTAAAAGTAAAAATGATAGCAATAAATGAACCCAGTCTAAAAGTTACTTTGCACTTTTGGCTACGCATGTCTGTGAAATATTCGTTGTAGTTACTATGAAAATGTTTATTTAAGGTACCGCAGTATTTGACGTTGAGGAGGGCTCATTCTGTGGTTGTGTCGGCTTAGCGTTGAGTCCTGGTGGCACAGAACTGACCTAAGCCGCTATCTTAGCAGAAGGGGATGGAAACGGGGGACAGACCGGGAGCGGAGCAGGGCTGCTGCTCTGTGCCAGTCCCTGCTCACTCGTCTGTCACCTTAAGGAGAAAGAGCACATTTACACATTTATTGGGGAAACACACCACAGGCGAAAGTTTATATCCCTTTGTGTCAAGACAATTTCACATATTCAAACAAGGCCTGATTTCAGGGGCCCTGTTCAGTCTGTTCCAGGATGCTGCGCATTCCCTGGCTTCTTTTGCCTGAAACCTCAGCGCTCACGAGGATAACTCTCTGCTCTCGCAACTTAGGGGTGGGCGGATGAATTGATTCCGGTCCCCGCTCTGTGCACGCTTGTAAACTCGCGGCCCGAGTGACTCACAGCCTCCTCGGTTGCCACGGCGATGTTCCATTACAGGAGCTGATGGATTCCAGAGGGATTGGGGCAAGCCGCCTAAGCAGAGTGGAGTCGCTGGCTCCCGCAGTGAGACAGAACACAAGTGCCAGTGGGTGTGAGCTCGTGGATGCCGAGATGCAGGCCCTGCGTGCCGACTGGAAGCAGTGGGAAGACAGCGTCCTCCAGACGCGGACCAGCTTGGAGAACCTGGTGAGCCAGATGGCCCTTTCGGAGCAGGAGTTCTCCGGCCAGGTGGTGCAGCTGGAGCAGGCCCTGGAACAGTTAGGTGCCCTCCTGACAACCTGCGCTCAGCAGCTAGCTCTCCTGGAGAGCAAGAACACAGACAAGGAGATAGTGGAATGCTGGCGGAAAGGACAAGTAAGTTGGCTTCCTGTTTTCTCCTGGTGGTTGTGCTAACACTTTTGTTTGGTTCTCCTTGTGGCCAGAAAGCAATGCTAGCTAACTAAAAACATGCCACATTCAGACTTGGAGAAGTATTTACCCAACTATCTTCACAGATCTGCTCGGTTTCCTTCTCTCAGAAGTCAGGCTGTTATAAAACTACAGATATAGGAGAGAAGGAGTTATTAGTTATTATAGGAAATGTCCACAGTCAGTGCAGACATTTTACTTTCATTCTTATGGTGTAGGAGTTTGTAATATTGTGTTCAGCCATTCAGCCTGAAAACTAGCCTGTGGGTAGAGGCATAAATAGACGGAGAGTCATGGCTGGTGTTCTGCCAGTGAATTATTCCCAACAATTAAACGATTGAAGCTATAGCTTAAAGGAAGCATTCGGTAATCTCCTAAAGCACAACTATTAGTTTGCACCCTGATTAGCTCTCCTCGGGGTGGTTTTGACAGCTGGGCCTGAATTAACCCGTCAACATAACTCCTGTGTCATGCTCGCTGGGTTGTCTCCCAGGTCTTTTTTTTTTTTTTTTTTGCTTTTGTAACGAATGGCAGCTCTTTCAGAACATGAATGTCACAGAGCCTAAAAGGGATAGTAAAGACAGAGCAGAAGCTTGAAACCCTTTCTTTTACTCTTAAATGGTATCTCAAAAGACTGTTGATATTTGTAGTTTTGTAATGCTCGGAACCATGGATATCCTTAAAAGGAAGTTTCAGTGAAGTTAACTTCTCTGTTTCTATTTATGTTATAATCATTTCAAAATAGCTTCCGCCGGTAAGAAAGTCATGTAGTATTTCCAACATTGTCTTGTTCTAAATCAAGTATTTCAGACAAATATAGCGCACGACAAAATAAGACTTTATTCTTTTCTCCTTATGATATTTTATTTATAATGTTTCTAGCCTCTGGATGCTTTTTTCCTGATGCCTGTGCTGTCCTTTAGATATAAGCACCAGAATAGAGTATAGAAAGCAATTCTGTAAAACAGAGACAAGTTGGTAATAATAGTTCCAGGTAGTCAGTGTTATTCACTCTGTTATAAAAGAAATCAGTTATAATATTTTCATTCTCTTCTGTTTCTCTTCCCTTCCCTACCATTAATATGAGTGAAATTTTTAAAAAGAAAGTTTTGGTGGTACTTAAATTATACTACTCTTCTGAGCTGTCGTTTTTTACATTGACACTATTTGTGAAAATAAGTGAGGCCTATAGAAAATCCACGTGATAATGCAAAAGTAAATGTGGGTTTTCAGTTTTACTAACAATTCAACAGTGACAGCCCTCTGCTTACTGCTTCTAGGTTTGGCTCCACGGCTCATGCTTTTGATGACAATAGTACGTTACCTCTCCAGACTCAGCTTTTCTCTTATTTTTATTACTAGTATAAGGAAGAAATGGTAATTATGCAATGGGATAGAAGTGTTAGCTACTCCTAGGGGAGCAATCATTTTACAATATATAAATGTATCAAATCGACACGTTGTACACCTTAAATTTGTGACAATGTTATATATATGTTAATTATATCTCAGTAGTGCTGGTAAAAAATGAAAAAGTAATTTTTAAATGGAGATAATACTTCTATTACAACGCATACATAGGAAAATGTTACAAAATAATGCATTTGTTAGGATTCTTAACAACATTGTTTTGCTCTTAGGGAGCAATCATAATAATCATAATAATCATAATAATTGTTGACAATCATAATAATAATCACAGACCTTCATAAGTATTTACTTTCTCTTTTGCAATTAAGTGATGATACCCAAGAAATATTTTAAAATATAAAAATGGATCACCATCTATAAATTATGTACAATCATGTTGCAAAAAGCTTATTTGCTGTTTGCAAATTTCATATTTCTTAATATCCATTGGGTTATTCATGTTTGAAATTTAGCAAATTTCTTAACTTCCATAACTTCTAAGGAAAAAATGCATTCCAGGACTTAATTGAAACAGAAATATATAACCTGATGTTTATATAATGAAGGACTCTACTAAGATGCTTTAATCTGTGATGAAGTTATGGGAATTTGTTCAGTATAAAATTTTGGCCAAAGCTTTTCACTTTTGATATCAACTACTTTATAAGTAACTAATTCGTATCTCTATTTTTCTTTTTTTTTTTTTTTTTTTTTTTTTGCGTTTTTGGTATGTGGTTAGTTTCTATAGTTACTACTAAGTTCTCCCTTAAATAAGGGATACAATATGGTGTAAAATAGCAGTTACTAGTACAGCATTGGAGTTTCAGAGAGAAACTTTCTAGGTATCATAAATCTTGTAAATAAGAGTATGGTAGACTCCTCTGGCCCAGACGCTAAGATAAATAAATAATTTTAAAACCAAGAGAACACCATCCCTCCTCTCAGAATCACAGTCTAAGTGGAAAGGCCAATGGGTTCAAAGCCAATGGAATGCTCGATTGTGATGAGCTGACAAGGTGTTGTGTGTCTTCAAATGAGAAGTCCCTACCAATAGGTGGGAAGGAGGGCAGAGAGTCCTTAGCGTAGTTGTCATTTGAGCTGAGTCTTGAGGTTTGTTACAGGTGACATGGAGAAACAGTCCGAGGACCCAAAATTAGTGAGGGACAAGAAAACACAGGAGAGAAAACTGGAGAACAGGATTCAAATCGAGAGGACATTATGCCATGCCAGAAAGAAATGAAGGATGTGTAATGGAGACTGAGTCAGATACAGAGAGAAAGAAGTAACTGAAAGAGAGTTAAGACACATAGACTGGACTTGGTTGTCTCCTGTCTCCTGGCAGGGCCAAGATGTAGCTTAGTTTTCTGATTTAGATCAGCGGGAGGAAGGCGGGGCCATTTACTAAGATGAGGAATGAAACACAGACTTGGGTTGTTGAGACGTGTGGTTTTCTGACAAATCTAGGCCATGTCTCGATCAATATCTGAGAATACTGACAGTAACACCAACAGCTATCTGAGTAGTTACTCATCTTCTTGGCACTCCTCCTTCCCCCTTAATGAATTATTGTTTTAAGTCTTTTCTTTTTATTTTATTTTTTTATGTTTCACTTATTTTTGAGAGAGAGAGAGAGACAGAGTGTGAGCAGGGGAGGAGCAGAGAGAGGGGCAGACACAGAATCCAAAGCAGGTTCCAGGCTCTGAGCTGTCAGCACAGAGCCTGATGCGGGGCTTGAACTCATTAACTGTGAGGTCATAACCTGAGACGAAGCCAGGCGCTCAACTGACTGAGTCACCCAGATGCCCGAATTTTTTTTTTTTTTTTTTTTTTTACTGTGGCAATACCATTATTTATATGGTCCCATTTAAATATTTGGGCATCATTTACAGGTTAGGCATTCATCAGTGTGCCAGGAATTGTGCTAAGTGCCTGACACTTGTGATCTCATTTGCTCCTTGTGGCAAACCCATAAGAGCCCCTCTGTAACTCCAGGGATCATGGCCTTGATTTTAGAGATGTACTTGTCAAGTCTCAAGACTTATATTTTGGGTTAGAGAGTCACAGTACTGTGATTATTCAGGTGCCTCTCTCATCTGTTAAGTTGTGAGCTCTTCAAGTACAAGAATCATCTCTTCAGTCATTTTGGGGGTCCTAAAATCCAGAAAATTGATTGTCACATAGCAGGCATTTATCAAATATTTGATGACTGAATATGAAATGAATGAATTACTAGGTAAATCGGATAGGTGGGGTATAAGACATTTTTAATGTGAAAGTTAACTGTACATATTACATAAAATCAATTGTTACGTATATTTTTTAATCCAAAGTAAGTATTTCTTTGCTTTGAAATGATTTCTCTTGGGACACCTGAGTGGCTTGGGATGTTCTTCATTTCAGCTCAGGTCATGATCTCACGGTTCGTGAGACTGAGCCCCACATCGGGCTCCATGCTGTCAGCGTGGAGCCTGCTTGGGATTCTCTCTCTCCTTCTCTCTCTCTGCCCCTTCCCTGTTCACGTGCCCTCTCTCTTTCTCAAAATAAATAAACATTTTTAAGAAGAGAAATGATTTCCTTTACCCTTAAACAATATACATGTCTCCAATGGCATAGTCAGACTGTTATGAAGCAATTGAGGTTATTTCCTCTTTTCTTTTTCTTGTCCCACTTTGAATTATTTGACAACCGTATCATTTGATTACTTGGCAACATTTGATGCTGGAATGCCTATCCATGCCTAGAGAAGGATGGAAATAAGCCAAGTGCTCTTGCCTGGCACAAGGAATCTGGAAAATAGGATGTATTTCTTTACTGAATCTATTATGTTGATTCTTCCCTCATAATAATTTATAATATGACTTACGCACATATAGTGTGAGGACGTGGAAACTACCCAATTTAAGTGCTTGCTTCTCTGTCTTGCTATTTTCTAATAGGAGATACTGGATGCCCTACAAAAAGCAGAGCCTAAAACAGAGGATCTTAAGTCTCAGTTGAATGAACTTTGTCGATTTTCCAGAGACCTGAGTGCATACAGTGGAAAAGTTTCTGGCTTGATAAAAGAATATAATTGGTGAGCATGGACCTTATTGTAGTCAAAATATTTTTATACAAAGAAGTAGTCAGAGTTTGTTTAAGGCATGGTAAATTAATCATTAACTGCATTACTAAATTTGCCTATTCTAAGAATTGCTGATTCTACCAAACTTTATTTTAATCCATTTGTATCATTTTTTTTCCCTCTCTTTAAACATTTCAAATCATGGTTTTAGCCTTTGTTTGCAAGCATCCAAGGGCTGTCAGACTAGAGAACAGATTTTACAGCAACGGTTTCAAAGAGCCTTCAAAGATTTCCAGCAGTGGCTGGTTAATGCAAAAATCACTACTGCCAAATGTTTTGATATACCTCAAAATATTAGTGAAGTTTCAACCAGTCTTCAGAAAATACAGGTAAGAGTGCCAAATATCAATGCTAATCACTGTGCTTAAGTGGATTAATAAGGTGCCTCTAGATCTTTTTATAAGCCCATTAAAAATTGTGTTCAGGAAACTCAAATTTCATATACACCCTTGCTTGAAACACTTCATTGTCTATGTAAAGAGAAACTAGTTCATTCACCCAAATGCATCCTATATTTACATATGAATAGAGATGTAGACGCTAATAAAAGTTCTTTATATGTGACAAGCATTGTTCCTGAGCATGCTAAGGTTTTTCTCACTTAATTTTCACAGGAACCATATGAAGTACATGAGAGTATTATTCCCAGTGTATAGAGAGAGTACATTATTCCAAATGCGTAGAGGTCCTAGTAATTTAATATATGCAATAAAAATGGTTTATTTCATCTCTGTGCTTTTATCGAGAAATAAGTAGAAAGTCAATGTATTTTAAAGCACAGAGCATTGCATTAGGCCTAATCTTAGCATTTTTCTTGGTAGGAATTTTTGTCAGAAAGTGAAAATGGACAGCACAAGCTAAACGTGATGGTGTCTAAAGGAGAACTTTTGAGTACTCTGTTGCCCAAAGAGAAAGCGGATGGAATCCAGGCCAAAGTTGCCACTGCAAAAGAAGATTGGAAAAAATTTCATTCAAATCTGCACCAGAAGGAATCTGCACTAGAGGTATAATAGCCGACCACATGGATGGCTTCTCTGTAGTTTGTTGTTGTAGTCATTGTCAGTTAAAACCACACCTTCATTATATCCAAATACAGTGCCAATGATTTTTGGTCATTCCTCTCTGAATATTAATAGATAACCAGATAACTGTAGGAAACAGCTCAGTTTTAGAAGTGGGAGCCTCACCAAGGAATTCAATAGCTCCTTGCCTGGTAGGGGCTGTTGTAGGCTTACACTGTCCCACCAGGAACTGTTGCTTTTTACTTTTAAACAATATCACTTAATCATTCATGTGAAATCCCTCAAGTTTGGAAGTTGTTCAAGGAGAATAAACAGAAATACCCATGTAAGACTACAAAAGGCTATGGATGGTAAGGTATATTATAACTAATGTGGGTATCGAGTAGGAGGTTTTTAGGAGTTAAGTGTGCAAAGATCCAATGGTTATGCAATTTTCTTTTATTCAGAAACAACGTGAGTTGAATTTATTAGAATCATAACACAATTACTGCCACAATGCAATTGATTTTTTTTCTTGTGAGATCGCCTGTTTTGTATACCAACTCTTCTCTTAGAGGAAAATTCAGAGGCATGGAGAGTGATTTTTTCCCTTTAAACCAATACTTCCTGGCAGAAGAGAACCTTTATTTGATTTGATCATAATTAATGCAGGGTGGGAAAAAATAATAATAGAGAATATTGGGAAAGAGAAAAAGTGTGTTCCCTCAGTTATTCCCTAGCCCGACACTATTGTAATTCTTCTTTGTTTTTTTTTTTTTAATATAGTTTTTTTTTAATGTGTATTTATTTTTGAGAGAGAGAGAAAGTGTGTGCATGCACACGTGCATGGGCTGGGGAGAGGGGGAGGTGGGGGGACAGAGGATCTGAAGGGAGCTCTACGATGACAGCAAGAGCTCAAACTCAGGACCATGATATCATGGCCTGAGCCGAAGTCACTCAACCAACTGAGCCACCCAGGTGCCTCTATAATTCTTTCTAATGGTGGCTATTCCTTCACAGCAGGTATCTTCCATTTTATAGAGAGGGATAACCATTGTGCAATGCCTAGAAATTTACTCATAACCTTACAGAGATCATTAGTGCGATGTGGCCTGAGCTCTGAAGCGTCTATTGTTGAAGGTAGTATATCTAGCCTTGATTACATGATTGCCTAGTTCAAGAGCTGCTCAGCCAGGAGGAGACGAGTAGGTGAGGAATAAGCTCTTTTGGCTTCCTTATCTTCCTTCCCTTTTTTCTCCCTCCCTACCTTTCTACCTTCCTTTCTTCCTTACTTCCTTCCCTGTTTCCTTCATTTATATTAGGAATACAATAGAAACAATATATACCAGCCACTATTTTAGGAATACAAAAGGGCTAGTCTTTTCCCTCTGCTCAGGGAGTTTACTTTCTAGAGAGAGAAACAATATGTAAAGAGATGATTGCAATATAGCATAGATACATTCAGGATATGGCCGTCACTCAAAGAAGGATGCAACTGACTCCACTTGGAGAAATCAAGAAACGTTACCAGAAAGGTGACATTTTAACTGAACCTTGAAGGCAAGACATTCTTTGAATTTGCCAAGGCTGATGTGCATTTCAGGTAGAAGGAACTGAATGTACAGGGCCAGCGTGTTGTGAGTGTCAGCAGAGGAGGACTTTGGGAAGTTTGACATCCACACGAGGTTTTGTGAGGAACAACAAAGATAAGATTGGAGATGAGGATTAGGGCAAGATGGGAAGTGTCTTGTGTACTAAGCAATTTGATCTTGACTCTTAACCAGGGTTTTTGTCTGAACCCCTGAAGAGCATTTATGTTCTCAGTTTTCCCAAGGATGTAACATAACCCATACCATTTTAGATGCATAAGAAAATTACATAGTAATTACATAATTACATAGGATGGATTCTTTAGGACACTAGGGCTCAATTCTTTCTAAAAATCCTAGCTGAAAAAGTTGAGTGAGGAACCTGCTGGTCTTCAAGCTGGAAATAAACATGTCAACTGTGACCACAGTGTAGACAAGAGTGGGGAAGCTGGAAGACCAGGGAAAGCTTCTCATAATGGTCAGGATGAGAGACCTGAGGGCCTGAATTAAGGAAATGAGAAGGACAGAGAATTTATATTTAAGGTAAAACACAACAGGATTTGGTAGCTACTTCAATGAGGGAACATGGCGAAGAAGGGTAAGTTAAGTTTGAGTCTAATTTCTAGTTTGGAAGATGGTATGAATGGCGATGCTACTATCTGAGACATGAAAATGGTAGAAAAAGTAGTTCTGGAGGGGATAGCAAAAATTAAGTTAAACAGGCCTGTGAAATATCCAGCAGGTAATGCCAAGAAAGTAGCAGCAAATATGAATACCAAGTCCCAACAGAGAGAATGGAGCTGCGGTACGAATGATAGTGACCATTTGCCAGTGCAGGCACTATGTAAACACTTCACGTGTATCAGTGCATTTAGTCCTCATAACCGTTATCTGAGGTAGGAACTCGCTTATTTCTATTGTGTGGATGAGGAAATTATGGCCAAAGGTGATTAAATAATCTGCCAGGCTCTCACTGCGAGGAGGTGACGAGATTCAAACCCAGGCACTCTGACTTAAAGTGTTGCATAAATACAGTTCTATAAATAGGGGGTTTTAGGAGTTTGTAGGTGGTCATTGAAACCATAGAAGAAATAATGGAAAACACAGGCAGAAGGAACATTTATTTATTTATTTTAAAATGTTCATTTCCTTGTTTTTGGGAGAGAGAGTGAGCACAAGTGGGGGAGGGGCAGAGAGGGAGGGAGACACAGAACCTGAAACAGGGTCCAGGCTCTGAGCTGGCAGCACGGAGCCCGATGTGGGGCTCAGAATCACGAACTGTGAGATTGTGACCTGAACCGAAGTCGGACACCTAACCGACTGAGCCCCTCAGGCACCTGAAACCATATGCTATTTCTTATCCCATCATTGATCAAACTCGACAAAATATTTGTTAATATTTACTTATATTTCTATGAGGCCCTCCCTTCACAGAGCTTGTAAGCTGGTTGTGGAGACAAGGCATGCCTGCATGACAATCCATAAAGTACATATTGACTGGCATAAGCAACAAATGTGATAGAAGTTGAGAAGTGGGTATGAGCTCTGAGGTGGATTGGATAATGATGCAAAAACTCCTTTTTGAAAAATTTGAGACTACAAAGCTCTAAAAAGATGTTCAACATTTATACAGATGCTAAGGTGAAAGATAGAATGTTCTATACATCAGGACCGGGGTAGGAGGGAAGAAGGACTAGGGGGCCAGACTGTGTTGGGCCTTGAATGCTAAGTGCTAAGTAAGACTTTGGACTTGCTATTCATTTTTTTTTTTTTTATCCCTAATGTGATCTAAAATCTGGTAGAATCTAAAGATCCAAATGAAGGACTTTGAAGTGAGCGCTGAGCCTGTCCAGGACTGGCTGAGTAAAACTGAGAAGTTGGTGCAAGAAAGCAGCAATCGCCTGTACGATCTGCCAGCAAAGAGGAGGGAACAGCAGAAACTCCAGGTAATGAGACCATGTGCCCTTCTGGCCACGTCTTTACCCCTGTCCTCTGCACAACCTTGCATTCAGGCGCACCCTGGAATTAGGTCATGCTGTCTGGAGATGCAGCGTACCCTTGCCCGATTTCTGGCGGATTTTATGTTTTCTGGCTTTCCTCGGAGGTGTGATCTGTTTCCGTCCTGTAGTCTGTCCCGTGTGTAGCCTGGAAATCGTAAAGCTTTCAGGGCGCACCAATTGCACGCCATGTTTATTTCCACGTTCTTTGGGCCAAAGCTCCGTCCGCGGTGTGCTCTCCCCCAGCCTCTTAATAGTAACTTGCTTGTGCTTTTCAGTCTGTCCTTGAGGAAATAAACTGCTACGAGCCTCAGCTCAACAGGCTAAGAGAGAAAGCTCAGCAGCTGTGGGAAGGACAAGCTGCCAGCAAGAGCTTTATGCACAGAGTGTCGCAGCTGTCTTCTCAGTATCTAGCTCTAAGCAATCTAACAAAGGTAACGCCTGCCATGTGCTGTGTGTGCGTGTGGTACCGGGGCCACCCGTCTGTGCAGGGTGTCCGCTGGGTCAGGGATAAGGCGTGTGAGTGTCTTTCCCAGCCTCCCAATTCAAGTCACGCATTCGTGCAGTAGATCTTCGTGTGATTGACGAGAGCTAGGGAGGCTTCAGAGATTGAAGAGATTTTCCAAGCTCTATTATTGCACAAGATCGTCTCCTCAACACTGAAATGGTATGTTTCCCAGAGCTTTTATCTTGAAGACTCAAAGTGGAAACGTAAGGCAAAATTCAGAGTTTGGGGCCTAAACAATCTTAGGTTAAATTATGTTAGAAAAACAGGAATTCAAAGCAGTTTAAATTTTAGTAGACTACATTATAAGGAGTTTGGATCTTTTTTTAATTCGTCTGAATTCTTTATGTTATTAATGGTTCTCAAGGACATGTTGGTGGAGAGTTTCATTTCGGATTCTAGAGCAGAGCTCAAAATTGGCAATGATCCGTATAACTGATTAAATACGTTTTCTAACAGTTTAATGTAAATGGGATACCACTATGACCTAATTTAGAACATTCAGCAGGTGTCATGCAGGCCCGTCTCGAACTTTGTGAGCTCAGGTCTGCCTTGAGCTTTATGTGGCTTTAACATTTGTTCCCTGTATTTTCTCTTTTGCATTTCAGATCTTAGAGTGTAGGGAACCTACTGTAATATGGCTTCATCTATTTTAGTGTGGACTTATTTCTGGTCTGCTAATTTGGGTCCTCAATAAAGCATCACTGACACAGTTATAACTAGTAGGGGTCTTGTTGTAAATAGTCTATGCTTACACCCATTTTTTCTATAAATAAGTTACTTTTTTGTCTTTAGAAAATCTGGCATATATCTGAAATTAGAATGAATTAAGGGCATCTTTATATTCCTTTGCATTTATTTACATAGCAAAAATCAATAGATACTTGAATGCTTTAAGAGCTATAACCATAAAAAAAAGAGCTGTAAACATAGTCAAAATCTTCACTGTGTTGGATATAACCTTTAGTTAATCACTAAAATCATATCCACGGTCCCAATTTTTGAAACATAGAGCTATTACAAAATCTCAGACAGTTGTCTTTTTGACCTGGTCACAATGTAGGTCATACGGGTACGGGGTATCCATTGAGCCAAATGTGGTATGGGAAAGCTAAAAAGTACCGTGATTCATCTCCCACACAAGGCGTTAGGAAGTGATTTTGCCGATTCCTGAAAAACGTCACAGTTGTCATGAAGAAGAGTAGTGACTAAAGTGAGGGCAGTCAATTGTAATTATTCTGCTTTTGGCCCAGTTATTCCAGTCACAAAGGTATTTCCCGCATCTCAGGTTAATACAGACTTGCGTCATATTTGTGCAGCATATGGACCCATGGCTGGTTGCAACTACTTGAAACCAATGGTTAGCTTTACAATTTGAGTGTCTGTAGGTTGTAAGGTGGAATGGACCGCTGGAAAACGATTTCTGTCATTTCCAGGAGAAAGTGTCAAGATTGGATAGAATTGTCGCAGAACACAATCAGTTCTCCCTCGGGATTAAAGAGCTGCAAGACTGGATGACAGATGCGGTTCACATGCTGGACTCTTACTGCCACCCAATATCCGACAAAAGTGTGCTGGACAGCAGGATGCTCAAGCTTGAGGTGTGCATCTTCAGAGAAGTGTCTCTAACCTACAGAATTTGTCTTAGAATTTCTCAAGTCTCCATCTGTTTGGTGTGATTATGTCCCACTGTCTCCACAAGAAATCCAGGAATGCTCCGTGGGTGTGACCCTGTATGCAGAGGGGTGGCCTTGCCTAAGCATCCCTGAATCATTTGGCCCCGGACATATTCACTTCTAAGTACTTTACAAAAATTAAACAAAAATAGCAACCAAATGTGGTTCCTTCTTGGATATAGTTAAGAGGCGAGTTTCCCATTACATCATAGGATATTTGTTCTTCGAAAATATTTCGATGAAACTTTTTTAGAGCAAGCCACTTCCCATTTTGGTCAACTCACTTGTCTGCCTGTATCGTTCAGTCAGTTCTTCTCCCATCCCAGGATTTTAGTTTTATTTCACATTTGTGATAAAGATAATAATCTGCAGTCATTCACCTTCCATTCATATACTGGGTGTCTTATAGGACATTGGCTCTCTGTCTTGAGACCAAGGATTCAAAAATGAATAAAATATGGTTATTGTCTTCAAGGATTTCATTGTCCGAGGCTGGGGGCTGAAGCAGAGAAGACAATTATAGCAGATTGGGATGTGTTTGTGGTGTTACAGACACACAGAAGAGTGGAACAGGCAGGAGGGATTTGGTTGAGAACTGGATTAGATTTCTCAGGAAGTCTCCTATCTAAACCGAGATATGAGACTGTACCAGCCTAAGCAAAAGCCAAAGAAAACAAATAGCATTGTGTGAGAGAAATTGCTAGCAGTTCCTTCTGGCTGTGGCAAAAACTGACAGCCATGAGGAGCTGAAGCTGAACCTGTAGGGGTTGTCGGGGTCCAATTAAGGAGAGGGATGAAACCTTGCCTTCTAAGTGATAACGCCAGTTTTAGCCCTTTGGATTCAAACTTCTATTTGTATAGAAAAAGAAGAGTGCCGTGAAGACCTCGAAATATGTAGATTAATATATACTGTGAATCAATCCACTTCTTTGGGCTTGTTGTGCCAGAGACCTCAACATGATAAAGCCCTTTCTCCTGTGACCTTTGAGAATCCATGAATTCTATTGTAGTCTATTTTTCTCTTGTTGAAAACCAGTAAAACAAAATTTCAGTGGAAAGAAGGGATTATTCAGAGAAGAATCAAGCCCTAAGAAGCTGAGGCCACTTGGGGACCACCGGGTGACCGGTGATTGGTTGCTGACACTCACCAGCAAGTGACTCTCCCACCTGCCCCCCAGTCAGCCTGAGAGGTTCATGGCTCAACCTGATTGCATGTCCTTCTCCCATTCAGGATCTCTGAAACATTTAAAGCCACAAATGCTAAACGTGCAAGTGACAAAGGGCTTCTGTAATTTGCTCTTCTAGGCCCTGTTATCAGTGAAACAGGAAAAAGAGATCCAGATGAAAATGATAGTGACCAGAGGGGAATCTGTCCTGCAGAATACCTCTCCGGAAGGCTGGCCTGCTATTCAGCAGCAGCTGCAGAGTGTGAAGGATATGTGGGCTTCCCTTCTGTCCGCGGCCATTCGTTGTAAAAGGTAAGGGGAACCACAGCGAACTATCATAGCGCCAAGCCGTTACCAAAAGATCAACAGAACAGCACGGTACCCCGCCTTTCCTGGGGTTTTCTTGCCCTTCTTCTTTTCCTTCCCTCTGTCCCTCCTTTTGTTCCTTCCTTCCTTCTTTCCTTCCTCCCTTCCTCTCTCCCTTCCTTCCTCTCTCCCTTCGTTTCTTTCTTCTTTTCTTCTTTCTTTCCTCTCCTTTTTCTTGTTAGAACAAAAGAAACTTGTAAGTACAATATTGCGTTTAGGTTGGCCTGCAATACCATGCCTACACTTTAATATAACTACATATTTCTTTTTGTTATTGTTCACTGCTTCACAAGATAAAAGATAAACAAATGTGTCATCATGTAAAGATATATTATTTATAATTTTTAAACATTTATTTATGAGAGAGAGAGAGTTTATCTATCTATCTATCTATCATCTATTTATCTATCTTTGCGTGGCAGAGAGAGAGGGGGACAGAAGTCCTGAAACAGGCTCTGCGCTGACAGCAGAGAGTCTGACTCGGGGCTCGAAGTCACAAACGTGAGATGATGATCTGAGCCGAAGTCAGAGGCTCGAGGCTCAGTCAACTGAGCCACACAGGGGCCTCTAAAGATACATTATTTAAAGCAAGTAGTTGATTTGGGAGGTAACCCCAGGAAACACCAGGAGGGGATGGGAGGGAGAGATGAGAAGGGAAGAGCAGCTGATAAAGGGGATATTCTCAAGGCGGTTCCCGCAGTGAGCGCAGGGGACAGCTGGAACTTGATCCGCTGGGCAGTGCCTGGAGCCAGCACAGAACAAGTGGCTCAGAGTCACCCACTGAGGACAGAACTAGAATGTTTGTAAACAAACTTCCATGAGTCAGGAGGGCAGTTGAGGGCTACTCCCAGGGGGGGCAACAATCCCAGGCACTTCTCACCTACATTGCCCTCCAGCTGAGCGAGCTCCAGGGACCAGAGAATGCCCTCCCGCCCAGGAGGAGGTGACGCTGGTCCTCAGGGGGCAGCACGCTGCCGTGGTGTGGTAGGAGGGTAAATACGGGTGGAGCTCCGAGTGTCTGCTACAAAATAACCCAAAGCGTGGTAGTTAAATTAGGCACAAATGATTAATGGCGTTGAAAACATAACATCAGTAATTGAGAGAAGGAGTGCTTAATTTACCTGTAAGAGAAATAATCAGATTAGACCAGTTCAGAAAACGTTACCCTATTTTTCCATTGTGATTTTCTGATTTTTATTTTTTAATTTTTTTTTTAATGTTCATCCATTTTTGAGACAGAGAGAGACAGAGCACGAACGGGGGAGGGTCAGAGAGAGAGAGAGGAAGACACAGAATCCAAAGCAGGCTCCAGGCTCCCAGCTGTCAGCACAGAGCCCGACGCGGGCCTCGAACTCACGTGAGATCATGACCTGAGCCGAAGTCAGACGCTCAACCGACTGAGCCACCCAGGCGCCCCTGATTTTTATTTTTATATTCTTTTATTTAATTTATTTTGACAGACAGAGAGAGAGAGAGAGAGAGAGAGAGAGAGAGAGAGAGAGAAAGCATAAGTCGGGGAGGGACAAAGAGAGGGAGAGAGACAGAATCCCAAGCAGGCTCTGCACTGTCAGTGCAGAGCTAAACAAGGGGCTCGAACTCATGAACTGTGAGATCATTGGCCTGAGCCAAAATCAGGAGTCAGATGCTTGACTGACTGAGCCTGCCAGGCACCCCATGATTTTCTGATTTTTAAATCTCATGCAAGATAGTTACTGTGCTTTTTCTTATTTGCTTCTTCCTTCCTTCTTTTATTAATTCCTTTTTTTTTCTCTCCTCTGGACGTCCTGCTCAACTTGACGGAGTTAAGTATTGGTCCTCTTCCTCCCTAGAGTCTTGACTCCGGAAAAGCTTCCCACAAGGGATCTCTCCCAGTTTGGCCCTCAAGCCTCTCCCAGGGTCTCCCATGACCTGCTTACTGATTCCAAGTTTTATGTCCAGTCCCACTTTTCCACCTATCAGCCTGGACTTAACTGTCCCTTGCTTCCTGAGGTTATGCTTGCCGGGGACCCAGACTCAGATTTGATCAGCCCTTGCCTTTCCACCCATCCCGAGCCAGCTCCTGCCTGTCCTGATCTGTGGGCTCCCTGCTGGTCGGGTGGACAGAGCAGAGCAGATAGAGATCGGGCAGATTGGATTTATGTGGCTTCTCAATGTAGATTGTTGTCCTTTCGAATACCTTTCAGTCAACTTGAAGGAGCTCTTTCTAAGTGGACAAGTTATCAGGATGATGTTCGACAGTTTTCCAGTTGGATGGACAGTGTGGAAGCGAGCCTAAATGAATCTGAAAGGCAGTATGCAGAACTGCGGGAGAAAACAGCCTCTCTGGGAAAAGCCAAGGTGGGAGCTGGATTTCAGACTCCATTTGTCCTCCAACAGGCGTTTTCAGAATGCCTTAGTTACGTAAAAATATGATTAGCTGCATGCTAGCGCTGTGTACATAGGTAAACTGTATTTGGGGCTTTACTATAATTTCTAATGGCTTCTTAAACCAGACTTTTGTTTGTGGCTATTTTACTAGTGAGTGAAAATTTTCTCTTCCAGGAAAACTTCAGATATCCATGTTTCATGATACATTTAAAATTTGGCAACTTGCAATATCTTATCTTTAGCCTGCTCATCATTAGGAAGTAAAAATGATTTCTTCTTATCACATCTTTTGTATTTCTACTGTCATACATTTTTCTGATGCTTATATTAGTGAGGTGCTACACATTTTTTAGATAGGTAGACAGAAGATAGATATTGGGGATATGTTCTTAAACCTTTTTTATTTTATTCATTTATTTATTTTATTAAAAAAATTTTTTTAATGTTTATTTCTCAGAGAGACAGAGACAGATTGTGAGTGGGTTAGGGGCAGAGAGAGAGGGAGACACAGAATCTGAAGCAGGCTCCAGGCTCTGAGCTGTCAGCACAGAGCCCGAAGTGGGGCTGGAACTCATGAGCTGTGAGATCATGACCTGAGCTGAAGTCAGACGCTTAACCGACTGAGCCACCCAGGCGCCCCTATTCATTTATTTATTTTTAAATGTTTACTTATTTACTTTTGAGAGAGAGAGCGCGCACAAGAGAGTGCATGCATACCAGCGGGGAGGGGCAGAGAGAGAAGGAGAAACAGAATCCAAAGTAGGCATAGGCTCTGAGCTGTCAGCACAGAGCCCAATGTGGGGCTTGAACCCAAAGCCGTGAGGTCGTGACCTGAGCCACAGTCGGTTGCTCAGCCGACCGAGCCACCCAGGCGCCCCAAATCTTTTTATTAATAGTGGTATTCAGACATAAAATTTTGGAGCCCTTTGATTTATATCCTTATTCCAGGGCATATTTATTGGATGACCTGTTCCACCTCAACCTTATCTATGTCCTAAGCAGTACTTCTTCCTTCTACCCCCAAATCCTTCACATCCTGATATTCTCAGTCTCAGTTCATTTGTGTCACCCCTTGCTGAGTATCTTGAACCGGAAACTTCATCATCCCCAGCTCCTGCTTCCTCACCCCACTTTGAAAGAGGCATTCGATCCTGCTGGTTTTCTCCCAGAAGTGTCTCCTGACCACAGTCTATCCTTCTTTTCCTCAATTGCGACAGATTTCTAATTGCTCCTTTTGTCTCTTGTCTCCATCTCCTGTTACCTTCAGACAAAGGTGAATGTCTCACTTTCCTGCCTGGGAGCCCCATTGTCCCATTGTCTGTAGTCTCTGACCGATCTTCCTCATCTGCTTTGTAAGAATTTTAATAATCTCCTTCGTCACCCTCATTTCCTTCGCTCCCCCACCCTCCTTGCACCCATGTACTTCTACTTCCTGAAAAGGCCACATTAGACGGAAGAGATTCCATGCCTCTGCAGGAATGATCTAGCTCGGCCTCAGCCACCAGCAACCTTCCACTCCACTTTCTGAATTAAAACAAGTTGTTTTGTTGTGATACCTTCACCAACCTAAGCTTACTTAGTTCTCCTATCCTCTGTTGTTCATATCTTTTTATCACTGGTACAAAATATATGATTATATCCCGCTCTCCCTCAGTGGCTAAAGGTGCTTAATATTTCTTTACATCCTATGCATTGGGCTCTGTGGCTGACACAGAGCAAATGCTTAATAAAAGTCATCTGAATGACTAAATGGCCTATGTGATTTATGCCAGATCAGTTAACATTTTAGAGTCTCATTTATGCATCCGAAAATTAATATAATCAAATATAATCATAATTATCTACCTCATAATATTATTCTAATGATTTATTGGCTAATTAAATTATTCACTTATTCAATAAATATTTGTTGAGAATTTGCTGCACCCTGGCATTGTGCTCGATTCTAGGTAAATACAACAGAGAAGCACTGCGTTCTGGTGGGAATGCGTACACCCACCCGAGTGCGTGAATAAATACACAGTTAGAACTGATGATGAGCACATGAAAAAAAAGTGGCACGCTGTGAAAGAGTCATCTGCACGGAGCTAACGTGGATTGTTTGGAGTGGAAGGAGGGACAGAAAAGTCCTCTTTGAAACAGCAGGCTTGTAGACGATGCCAGAAGGAATGTAGTGCAGAGAAATCAGTCTGGGGAGGAGGTGGGACAAGAGCAGTCCAGGTAGAATAATCAGCACATCCTCAGGCCCTGAGGGGGAGAGAATCTGGCTCAACAGAGGAACTAAAAGAAAGGCCACATGTTGCCGGAACAGAGGATAAACAGGGTGAGTGCTGTTACGTGAGCTGGTAGAGGAGCAGGGACCCATCCACACATTGCCATGTGGGCTAGCCTGATGGTTTGCACTTGATCCTGACAGCAGCGGGAAGATAGTCGAAGATTTAAGCTAAGGAGTGACAGGACTCCATTTATAGGCTTAAAATCTTCTATCACTCAGGCTGCTGTGTGGAGTATGAAAAAGGAACGGAGCAAGAATTGGTGGCGGGGAATTTGCCCAGCGGGATATTGCACGAGTCCAGTAAAAGATTGTAGCAGCATGGGCTAGAGTGTTTGCAGGAGACTTGAGGACAAATATCAGGATATAACGTGGAGACAGAACTAACAGGATCTCCTCATAGATGGCATGACAGAGCAGGGAGGGAGAAAGGGTGACTTCCAGTGGTCTGAGATGGCCATCTGGATGGGATGTGGTGGCATTTACTATCTGAGAGAAGACTCAAGGAGAAGGGGATTTGGGGGTTGGTGGGGCTTGGGAAGGTATGGGAATGGAGTGGAGATCAGGAGACCATTTTTGGACAAATCAAGTTTAAGATGCCAAAGTCGATTGGGATCAATCTCTCAGAGCGAGTTCTGAGCCAGATATCAAATATACTTACACACACGCTTTATACACACGTATAGACGGATGGACCTATCGAGCTACCTGTCTGTAGATAGAAAACCTGAGGTTACTTGTCAACAACACAGTTAAATTGTCTTAATTTCAGCAGTGTTACTGATGTGTCGGTATACTTGGTAACTCTTTCTTTTCCTTTAAATGTTCTCTAGTTACTAAGTGAAGAAGTGCTGAGTTACAGCAGCTTGCTGGAGGCCATTGAACTCAAAGGGGCTGGCATGACAGAGCACTATGTCACCCAGTTAGAGTTCCAGGATCTTCAGGAGCGATACAGAGCAATCACAGAGAGGGCCAAGGTATTGCTACCCGTGTTCCACGCAGGTGCACTGAAATAGGAGGGTTTAGACCTATGCCTACTTAGAGACTCCTTTACTTTCTGGAATGATGCTTTGTGAAAGCACAAAGAACAAATGAATGTTAGTACTTTGAACATTGGCAGAAACCAACAAAAACCGTCATTTGGTGTTAGTACATGAAAGTTGAAGAAGGAAAATGATTCTCGATAAAAATTCCCAGCAATTAACCAACTTAAGAAAAAATTTGGATAGCATCACAATAAAGATTTATAAGTGTTTTCATATGTCTGGTGATGAGAGTCTTCTGAAGCAGTAAATAATCACCAGTAATATTTATCGTTCTGCATTTAGGTCTCACAAAGAAAATAATAACTTTTAAGCACATCTTACTTCATTAGACAAAGAACATGGAAAATTAAATCCACACGCGTCCCAATCCTCACTTAAGGCACAATATAAGAATTTCAGTTTTCTTCATTAGCAAAAGTGTCTTCTTATGACAAGTAAGATTCATTCATTGTTTGGCAAACCCATGTTGCATTTCATAAGGAATTCAGAGATCGATAGTTAATTCCACTAAATAATCCTCAAGACCCCTTTTCATCCTGATATTATGTGTTTGTATTTTTTACTTAAAGCTAAAGTTTCATTCTTCTAGGAAATCGTATGCCAGTGATTTAATAATCATGTCTTCCTGAAATTCCAAAAGTGAATTCTTATACTACGTCAACACTGCATGTGGTGATGTATTCCTATCTTAACCATCTTAAATGCTCATCACAGGAAGCAGTAACCAAGTCGGAAAAACTAGTTCGCCTGCACCAAGAGTATCAGAGAGACCTACAGGCATTTGAAGTTTGGCTGGGACAAGAACAAGAAAAGCTTGACCGGTATTCAGTTCTTGAAGGTGATGCTCACACTCATGAGACAACATTGCGGGATCTTCAGGTAAAGTCTACTTCATCTTACAGGAATTTTCATCCTGAATATGGAATTATTATTTTAAGCAATGGGAAGTTAATAGGACCTTGAATCCTGTAAAGAACTGATAGCCATTAAGGGAGATCCTGAGTTACAGCATTCTGGGATCTCAGTCGTATATGCTATTTGAGATCCTCAGGTGGACAATTTAGAGCAGGACTGGGACTTGAGGAATCTGGTCAGCTACTAAGGTGGCCGCTGTCAGCAATGGCTAATGGTCTAGTTGATGGTGTTGACTGGCCCACCTGCCTGTTGCTCCCTAAAGGATGAATTGTAACTGGAGCCTGGCAGCAGGAGTCGGTAGAACATGACATTCCTCGAAGTCAAACTGATGGCACCATCTAGTTTCAGCCGAAAGCTCCCACACTGCTGAAGGAGAATTAGCTCAGGCAGGCAGGCTGCAGTGCAGGGCGAGATGAAAGACCTAGTGGGGAAAGTGGCCCTAACTCATTTACTTATTTACTCGGTCAGCATCTATTGAATACCTAATGCTGTGCAGATGCTTTCCTAGCTACTGCACATAAAGATGATTAAAATATGATTCCTGCCCTCAAGGAACTTGCACTTTAGTGAGAAATAGTGAATCATGAAATGAAAAATGAACAATGTCATAAAGAATAGACTGGTTCAAGGGATCTTATAGGAACATCAAAGAGAGCCCCGCAATTTTACCTAGAGAGATAGGGAGGGGTTAGGAGGTGGCCCTAGAAGGGACCAGGAGGCACACAGAGTAGAGAATGGAGAAAGGCCGGTGAGACAAATGCATGTGCCACCAGCTGTGTGTTGGAATTTATTGACATAGTATCAGCCCTGGTGGCTATCAGCTCTGGAACCCTGAACCGGTTCCAGATTGGGCAAGAGGTACCTATAGTTGCACAAAGGGAAAACAACAGGGTCTCGGAGGTTATCACTGGCATGTAAAATTTCTGGCTATTTCACTTAAGTCCTGGGGAGTGTATAATGGCAGGAGCACAAGTCTGAGATTAGAAAGTTTGGACTCTAATCCTTGGTGTGGGACCTCACACTGGATGACTTGGGGCAAGAGAGAACCTCTCCCATTCAGGGTCCTCCACAGAGCTGTCCGAAGGAAGGGTTAAATGAGATGGGAGCAAAACTCATTTAAATGATGCTCCACTCATGAAATACCTATGAGGGAGACGTTAAAAGGGTCCTAATTTCATTAGCTTATTTAAGGATCTAATCGATTCTCTTTCAAAATAGTAAGTACTCTGGTCTGCCACGTGTAGCCGTTGTCATTTCCTCTAGTGGGGTTGGCTTTGTTTTTGCTAAATGACCCCTGTCAGCACTTCACTTCAAATTCTTGGCAAGCACACACCAAGCTCTCTAGCCTTCTGTTTGGGACCTGGGACAAATAAGTCACTTGTCACCAGCAGATGTTTCTCTTGTTCTGTTTGGAAGAAAATGTTTCACTTCAGTCAGTGGTAGCGCAGCCTGAACTGGGTACCTGTTATCACTCCACATGTTGGTTTTTATGTTGTCTTATTTCGAGTTGCCACAAATCTTAAAAAGGAGAAGAGATGTTAGTGGTGGAAACAGCTGATGGAGAACCGTGATATTTCATCTGCATGGCAGAACTTCCTCAGCGTCCTGAGGTCCTACAGTACGCATGGTGGTGTGGCCAGCTGTCTGGGCCACATTTACAAGTTATTTTCTATAAACTGAAGGCTTCACATGGGTCATCGCACATATGGATTTGTAAAATATTGAACCGTATTTTTCCTTCAGAATAAATACTTGAAACATGGGATATATAAGAATTTACCCAACATAGTGATGATTCGTATGATAAATAAAACTGTTATAAAATATGGAAAAAGTGATATAGTGGGAAGATTAATAAATTTAGGGCAAGGACCAGTAAGCTACAACCTATGGCCGTGATACTTACATTTTAAATAAAGTTTTACTGGAACATACCCTTACCCATTCACTTATGTATCATTTATGGATACTTTTGTGCTGCAGTGGCAGAGGTAAGTAGTTACAGCAGAGACTGTATGGCCTGCAAAGCCTAAATGTTTACTATTGTGTTCTTTATAAAAAAAAAAAAAGTTTGCCAATCCTCAGTTAAGAGAAAGTATTATACAAAGTTAAGTTTTTAAAAAAACTATGAATTTTGGAATAAAATTTCTGTTGGTGGACATTTTGATTAGTATTTCACCATATATCTTGTTCTTTTCCACTTATAAAACATTCACATTACAACATTCTTAGAGTGGCATCATAGCTAAGAAAAAAAGTATCCATTTGTTTGAACCATATGACATGGCTATCTTTGTAGATTAAAAAGATGGTCAGCGCAATTTCAAATGGCTTGAACTTATATTGAAGATTTAAAAAATACTACTGTATTTTAACTAAAAATGTTGGTACTTCTAACATTCTTAATGCGATTTCACTGGGTTCCTTTCAATTTTAGATGATCAGATCAAGTAACGTATAGATTCCTTATACATTAGAAATACAAGTATATAACATTCTTTTGCGAACCTCCTTAAGGAGATGAGGTTTTCTTTCTATAAAAAGTAGTGTTTGCTCTTTAAGGCTTGGTTCATACCAAATTTGTAGGGTAAATATTTGGGGCTTATGCTCTGGTGGAAGAAAAGGTATTTTGTACCTGCGAGCAGCTACGAGGCAGTTATGAAGATTGGCCTCCCAGATTTGTATGCCCTGTACTCTCCAGATCCAACTTCTCTTGACCATCACGTTCCCTAGAACAGCACTGGCAAAGGATCTCTCCTAGCAAAACAAAGGGTGCATGGTTCCTTTCTCAGCCACAGTATAGACTGACCCCATTGATGTCAAAGCAAGAAGCCTTAGGCCTTTTTGTAGTTTATGAGCCATAAGAAGATTTGGTTATTCTTTTAAATAAAACCGCTTTAATCACAGGTATTTTTGCCTGAAAGCTGAAAAGCCAAATTTCAGAAACTTTCTAAGATGGTGAAGACAAATGTTGGAGTATACGTGTGTGTAAATTTGTGTATTTGTGCATTAGGATTATTTTACTGGAAATACTTCTGAGTCTTCTGACTTGAGAAATGATGTTCAGTGTTAGGTGCACATTTCTTATAAGATCGAGAATAAAATAATGATTTTCTAATGTGAAGTTCAAGCTGGCACTGTTGACTTCGGTGAGACATGATAACTTGTGCAGGTGTAAAATATGAATGAGATGTGACAGCCACACGTTTCCCCCACAGGAGCTACAGGTGCACTGCGCCGAGGGGCAGGTGCTGTTGAATTCGGTGCTACACACCAGAGAGGAAGTGATCCCATCCGGCATCCCTCAGACAGAAGACCGGGCTTTAGAATCCCTCCGGCAAGACTGGCAGGCTTACCAGCAGAGACTGTCTGAGACGCGGACTCAGTTCAACAATGTGGTCAACAAACTGAGGCTGATGGAACAAAAGTATCAGCAGGTAGACGAGTGGCTCAAAACACTGGAGGACAAAGTGAGTCTCAGGGCTGGACGTCAGTCTAACCGGGCAGCCAAGGAGATACAGTTACATCAGATGAAGGTACAAAGTCTATCAGTTCTTGGTCTTTGTCAAAGTAGCAATGACCTTGCATAGTGTGTTTCTTTAAAATATTCAGTAACTTTTGTCCAAGGTTTAAATTTTGCAAAATCTCTTTCTGCTTACAAAAATGGATTACTTTATGGAACATTTTTCTAACAGCAAATGCTCAATAGAATCCTAAATTAGTCTTTAATAAAATATAATTTAATGAAATAGTTTGTATTTTCTTCCCATACCCTATTACCTTGCTTCGTCAAGATATATGAATGATAGTATTGAAATCATTTAAGTTTATGGCTATGATTTGAAATTGCTCTAATGTAGTGCATTGAAATAATACTTGATAATTAGTTTTATTCTAACTTTTATGCAAATTCAGTAGGCATGATCAAAATAATACTTAGGCCTTTGGAATTTCTTATCGTTATTCATCCAGTTTAAAATTTATCTACAACAGAACAGACAACAGAAGACATAAAAATATATGTGACTCTGTCTTTTTAAAAAAAAAAAGTTTTGGGGCGCCTGGGTGGCTCAGTCAGTTAAGCATCCGACTTCAGCTCAGGTCACGATCTCGCGGGCCGTGAGTTCGAGCCCCGCGAGTTCGAGCCCCGCGTCGGGCTCTGGGCTGATGGCTCAGAGCCTGGAGCCTGCTTCCGATTCTGTGTCTCCCTCTCTTTCTGACTCTCCCCCGTTCATGCTCTGTCTCTCTCTGTATCAAAAATAAATAAACGTTAAAAAAAGTTAAAAAAAAAAAGTTTTGAGCCAGTCTAATACATAAAGTATTCAAACTCATAAAGAGTATGGTTTTTATCGTGCTATTATAATACAATTTTTCATGAAGGTTATATATGACACATTTTCAAAATTATATCAGAATAAATATATTCTAAACATACACTAGAATCATTTTATATATTAGTGATGATTTTATATATATTTTTTTCTTATACTGAAGTGTAACATATACAGAAAAGTGCCCGAATAAGAAGGGTATAGTTTTTATATTATTTTTCATAAGGGACATATAGTATATTTTCAAAGTTGTGTCGCAGAATAAATATATTCTGAACATACACTGACATCATTTCCTATTATGAAGATACATACATTTGTCTTGCACCCTAATGCCTAAGATTGACCCGGTTCCTGCAACATTTACATCGTTTCAGAAGTGGCACGAGGAAGTCATCGCGTACAAAGATGAAGTTGAGGATGTGGGCGCCAGAGCTCAGGAGATGCTGGACGAGAACCATGTGAGCAGCAGCATGGGCTGTCAGGCCACCCAGCTCGCTTCCAGATACCAGGCCCTTCTTCTCCAAGTGCTGGTGAGTGCACCACCAGCTGCTCACGACCGGCCAGCACATTCCACAAGCAGAAATGTTCTCCCTTCCTTCAACTTCTGGTGAAGACACACATTTATCAAGAAAGGCCCTGGTACAGGTCTCTAATTTCCTGTCCAATTCTGTTTTTCCTTTTAAAGGAACAGATACAATTCCTGGAGGAAGAGATCCAGAGTTTGGAGGAATCAGAATTATCCCTAAGTTCCTATTCTGATTGGTACAGCTCTACTCATAAAAACTTCAAGAACGTGGCCACCAAAATTGACAGAGTAGATAAAGCGACGATGGGGAAAAAAATGAAGACGTTGGAGGTAGGCGGGCATACGTTGGACTTGTCTCCCAACCTCTGTTTTTGCACCCTGTTGGCCCTTTCCCCCGCACAGGTATTGGGAGCATGTGTGCTCATCCTGTTCCCCAGGAGGAGTGATGGTCTGTGGCTCACGCTTCCCTCCAAATATTATGTTGTAATCTCTGTAAGGCCAAAAGTTGGCTTTCGTTGATTTGTGATGTGATTTCACCTGAATGACTCAGACTTTGTTGCTCACGTCTGAATTCCAGTTTGAAGCTTAATTAAAAAAAAATTATCTCAAATTCATGGCACCAAGTATTAACAAAAGAGTTTTTACTCAGATCTTTAGGAATACTACTGAAGATGAGAAGAAGATCAGGTTTTTGTTTTTGTTGTTGTTGCTTTAAGTCTCTGATTTGGAAATAATATATTGTTCAAGACTTGTTAAAACCTATATTGAAGTAAGGAAAAGAGGACTCTGATTCCTGGCAGGTCACATCAGGTTACAAAACTTCAGCAGTGTATTTTAAGGGGAAACTCGAGAATGGAACTTGAAAGCCTTTTCTTTAAAAGGAAAGAAATAATGCTAACTCTCTATTTGCTTCCTGCTCCCTCTCTTCCTCAGGGTTTGCTAAAAGACATGGACAAAGGCCACAGTTTGCTGAAATCAGCCCGAGAGAAAGGAGAGAGGGCTCTTAAATACTTGGAGGATGGCGAGGCAGAGATGTTAAGGAAAGACATCCATGAGCATGTGGAGCAGTTGAAGGAACTGACCAGCACCGTCCGGAAAGAGCACATGACTCTGGAAAAAGGCCTTCTGTTAGCAAAGGAGTTCTCGGATAAATACAAAGCACTAACTCAGTGGATATCAGAATACCAAGAAATTCTACACACTCCTGAAGAACCCAAAATGGAATTATATGAGAAAAAAGCTCAGTTATCTAAATATAAGGTAGGATGTCGTTCCTCATCGACAAATGCTCGGGGAGGTCACGCCTGTAGGACTGGGTGGAGGAACATGATTCCTGGTGTGTGTCACCCTTCGTGGGTGCTGGAAAATGTCCTTAACATGTCTGTTCTACTGGCAGTGAGTGATGTAGATTTATTTGGCTAGATGTGCTACATCAGGCTTAGTCCTCCATTCAGGAATCATACCTGCTTGATACTCAGATTGTATCAGTAAATGGCGATCTTTTCTGATAGTCTGATTCAGGTATATGGGTACCCGAGATAAATCTTCCTAGCATCAGGACCTCATACGTATGAATTTTATCTCTTTTGTATGGAGTCTTTCCTTCATGTTGTGGTACCCAATGCCTATAAGCTGATCTGTGGTAAATGGAGAATGAGATACCACATTTGTAAGAAAATAAATTCTAATTAACCACCAGTAGCTTCACATTTTAGAACTTAATTTTTGAAAGAATAAGTGGTGATATGGATACAGCTATACATGACATATAGATAGATATAGGTATTTCACTTGCTCAAATGTTGAAACAGTTCATTGAGGCTTATATGTAGAATAATATGTGTGGAATACATTTGACCCAAATTATTTGGCAGCAGTTTTTAAGAGTTACAGTGTGGTGGCTTGCCTCACAGTTTTTCCTTCCCGAAGCGTTTCATCCTCCAGCCATATGTCTATTCCCGTCCTGGGTTTTTCTGCCAAGGGTAACAGTGTGCCTTTGAAAATGCCACCTAAGCATCACAACCGGTTTTCCTCCCTCCCCCTCACTGAGTTCTTGATATATTTAAATAGCACGTTTAGCCTGTTATAGCAATGTAGTTGCTGGAATCCGTCCCTCTAACTTCACATCTAGCTCAAGCTGCAATTAATTGCATGAATTCAAAGTCAAATGATAACACCTCACTGCCTTTTGTATTGAGTTTTTTTTTTCCTCCAATGGAAGAAATGAGGTGGAAAACAGAAATATGAACGATGTTAAATTTAGCCAAGGGTACGTCTTTTCCATACATCCCTCTCCACATGTGAATGGCTGTGTGATGTGTTACTTTTATTCTGTATTTTAAAACTTTATTAATCATAAAGATTATTCTCTAATGTTTCACACTTATTGATTTATAAAAATATCTATGAGATCTTTATTTGAGGTAGATAGTCTCACACACGGCACAGACATATGTATATATTTACTTTGATCACATAGATGAGCTGGCTTTTTTTTTTTTCTTTGTCATTCAAGTCACTTCAACAAATGGTGCTGTCCCATGAACCATCAATAAAATCAGTGAGAGAGAAAGGTGAAGCTCTCTTGGAGTTGGTGCAGGATGTCACTTTAAAGGACAAAATGGATAAACTTCAAAGTGATTACCAGGACCTCTGTGGTGCGGGAAAGGTAAGGTGAAACCAGAAATTCAATGAAAATGTGACTGGGGCACCTGGGTGGCTCAGTCAGTTAAGCGTCCAACTTCAGCTCAGGTCATGATTTCGCGGTTCGTGAGTTTGAGCCCCACGTCAGGCTCTGTGCTGACAGCTGGGAACCTGGAGCCTGCTTTGGATTCTGTGTCTCCCTCTCTCTCTGCCCCTCCCCTGCTCGTTCTATCTCCTCTCTCTCTCTCTCTCTCTCTCTCTCTCTCTCTCTCTCTATCTCTCAAAAATAAATAAACATTTAAAAAACTTTTTTAAAATAAGTAAAAATGTGCTTATTTGCCAAAAAGGAGTTTTGACTTTATTTCTCAGAATATTAAGGGCTCGTATGAGTCAGGCTTTTTCCTTTTATCCAGATAGGGATTTATTTTATTTATTTTTAAAGTTCATTTATTTATTTTGGGGGGTGAGTAGGGGCAGAAAGAGAGAGAAAGAGAGAATCCCAAGCAGGCTCTGCCCTGTCAGCTCAGAGCCCGACTCAGGGCTTGATCCCAGAAACCGTAGATCATGACCTGAGCCGAAATCAAGAATCAGACACTCAACTGACTCAGACACTCAGGTGCCCCTCAGATGGGGATTTTAAGTTGTATGATGATTCTTTGTGTTTTTTCTGCTCCTAGTAATTTTTTGAAATATGTAACTGTACTTACCGTATGAGTTGCACTGGGTTTTAAAAAATATAAGGCAGTCATGAGTTAGATTTTTGCCTTGAAGTTCATCTCCAATGTGTGCCTGGCTTTACAGGAGCACGTCTGCAGTCTTGAGACGAAAGTCAAAGACCATGAAGATTATAACAGTGAGCTCCAAGAAGTAGAAAAGTGGCTGCTGCAGATGTCAGGCAGACTGGTGGCGCCTGACCTCATGGAGACAAGCAGTCTAGAGACAATTACCCAGCAACTGGCTCACCACAAGGTACGCTTGTCTCTAAAGCGCTGAAGAATGCAGGGTGGCTTTAACAGCTGTGCTCTTGTGTGTGTGTGTGTGTGTGTGTGAGAGAGAGAGAGAGAGAGAGAGCGCGTGAGCACACATCTCTGGATCATAACAACTGTACTTAAAGAATCAGGTCTGAGTTTCAAGAACATCTGATAACTGAGAACAGTGGAATTCAATATTTAAGTGAAGCGACAACAGTTCAATCCTGGCTTTCAACTTCTAGACACATCGTGGTGTTTTTCCCAGCTAATAGTTTCGCCCCAGCCCCCCGAAGAATTTAATCTTTCTAAAGTAATTTATCAAAGGAAGATATTAGCTTTATTTTAGAAAAGTGTGGCCAAAGATAGGGCACAGGAATAGTAATCATAAAGTGTCTGGATCCTGGCCAGACTCTGTTCTTCCTAGCCAGGGGAACTTAACCTCTCTGAGACTCCTCCTTTTGCTGTTCTCTAAAGGGCAATAAAGATACCAGCCCCGTCACGGAGCTGTTGTGGTGTCATGGTCGTTACAGGAGATGATGTACACGAAAGCATTTTGTAAACCACGAAGCACGGTTACTGATATGCACTGTTCTGATCTTTATTATTATGTATTGGTAGTAATTATATGTGCCAGATGACAGATGTCATGCAGTCACAATTTTATGGAGCAACTTTGGTGACCTTAATGGGAAACTGAATTTTAGTCACGATGTGCTCAATATCTAGTGTGTCTTAAGAAAGCCAGTTAACCTCTTCAGGCTGCAGGATGCTTTATATTGAGGAGGGAATTTTATGTAGCAAATAAGAATAGAAAAGCAAGTACACAATATATTCTACCAGGCACCGAGGAAATGCCCTCAATAACCTCATGGTGCAGTGGTTCTATAACAACTCAAAGACAAACGGTTCTTTTCGATATGGTGTGTATGCGATAACCATTAACCCAGCACCAGTTCAGAACATGGTGGACTGTGGGCTGCTGAGATCCCATTAGAGTTTCTCTTAAGTATATCGACGTGTCAACCCAGGAAACCTGGTGTTGGAATGTGCCACTTGTCGCTAGTATTGTATCGACGTAAGGAAATTAAAACCTGATTTGAAAAAGTTGGTTCCCCCTCTGTAAGGGATCTGTGAAAATGCTCACTGGAGACCACGTATGGGGATGGGGGTGTGTACAAGCTGGAGTCAGGAAGAGTGGGGTCCAGAGCCTGGGGCCCTGCCATTTACTGATTCTATGACTTGGAGCATGTTATATAACCTCTCTGTGCTTCAATCTCCTTAGCTGTAAAATGATGATGATAATATACACTTATTAGGAATATATACAGTTCCTAGACTATACCAGGTACTTAATAAATGGTGCATGGTAAGTATTATTTTTATTAGTATAGATACTATGTAATGTAAGTTAGGTATTATATAACTATAAATTACTAATAAGGTAGTCAGTTATTATATCGTAGATAATATATTAGTAATTAGATATTAGTAAATTAGATTAAGTAGTAATTGGGTTATTTTAGATGTAAATTATACCAGAGTTATAATTTATAGAGCTGCAAAATGTGTGGACACCCATTTTGCTGATAATAATACCATGGAACAGATATCTCTGTAAGTGTATAACTGAGGTCATCCATGAATTCACTCTCGTCTTAACGGTTACTGCATCATCCCTATATAACTTAATCTATTAAACTCATTACCTCTCCCCATGAGAGTATTGTTAAAAACAGATTTTTTGTTTGTTTGTTTGTGAATCTGGTCACCAAGGCAACATGCGAAAGTCTTTCAAAAACATCGTTAAACAGTGAAATGATTGATTTTAAACTTTTTTGATAAATTGGTTATTTAAAAACTGAAGGTGAAATTATGAGAACTCTGTATTTTTTTCCATTTTTGCAGGCAATGATGGAAGAAATTGCAGGTTTTGAAGACCGTTTGAACAACCTTAAAAGTAAAGGTGACAATTTGATCAGCCAGTGTGCAGACCACCTTCAAGCAAAACTAAAACAAAATGTGTACGCTCACCTGCAGGGCACTAAGGACAGTTACTCAGCTGTCTGCAGTACAGCTCAGAGGGTGAGTACCCCTAGAATATTCTAGAATGACAATGAATTAAAGAGGAAGTCTGTATAATCTAGAGCTTTTAAAAAATAACGTTGATCTTCAGTCTTCGGGATAACTTTGTTGCATTTCCAGATAGGAAATAGGACGATAAGTTTCATAGCCTCTGTGTGGACACACAATCACATATCACACATTTGATCGATGTGAAGATACTCAGTTTTCCCAATCCCTTTATTTCATAGATTGATTGTGAAAATTTTTAAAAATTTTGTTTTCTTTTGATTTGCACACTATCAATACTTATAATTTGCCATTTATTCTCTGACACCAAAGTAAGTTTATTCTGTACTTTTCACAATAATTGTTTTCTGTTTAACTCTATGCCACCTAGGTTCTAGTCCAATTCAACATTTCTATGAAACCATGTAGAACTTGGATAGGGGAGGGGGGCCTGGGTGGCTCAGTCGGTTAAGCGTCCAACTTCAGCTCAGGTCATGATCTCACAGTTTGTGAGTTCGAGCCCCGCGTCGGGCTCTGTGCTGACAGCTGAGAGCCTGGAGCCTGTTTTGGATTCTGTGTCTCCCCCTCTCTCTCTCTCTGCCCCTCCCTGGCTCACACTGTCTCTCAAAAATAAACATTAAAAAAAAAAGAAAGAAATTGGATAGGGGTACCTGTGTGGCTAAGTCAGTTAAGCATTTGACTCTTGACGTTGGCTCAGGTCATGGTCTCATGGTTGTGGGATCAAGCCCCACATTGGGATCCTCACTGAGCATGGAGCCTGCTTGGGATTCTCTTTCTCCCTCTCTCTCTGCCCCTTCCCCCACTCATTCTGTCTCTCTCCCTCTGTCTCTGTCTCTTCCCTGCTCTCTCTCTCTCACAAAAATAAATAAATAAACTTAAAAAAAAGAAATTGGATAAAGGAGTTAGTATCAAATTTGGGACATAACTTAATGGGTGTTCTTTTTTTTAAAAAAATTTTTAAACATTTATTTATTTTTGAGACAGAGAGAGACAGAGCACGAATGGGGGAGGGTCAGAGAGAGGGAGACACAGAATCCAAAACAGGCTCCAGGCTCTGAGTGGTCAGCACAGAGCCCGACGTGGGGCTTGAACCCACGGACCGTGAGATCATGACCTGAGCCAAAGTCGGACGCTTAACCGACTGAGCCACCCAGGCGCCCCTTAATGGGTGTTCTTAATGGAATTCTTAATGTTATAGAAATAGTCTAAGATGGATAAGAATCACTCTTCTAACAAAAATTAGTTAAAATCAATGAATTGCGTTTTATCATTTCAGAATTTTTAAGTGGCATGGCAAAACGTCCATTATTTTTGTTAGTGGGCTAGCCAGTAAAAACTGGAGGTGTACACGTGACATGGGAAGAATGCTCTGTCTTCATCATGATTAAAAAAAGATGCTAGGTGACATTAGTGGACTCACTGAACTTGAAAAATTCACATTCAAAAAATTAAGAAAGGAGTGGCTAGGACTCAGTTGGTTAAGCATCCAACTCTTGATTTTGACTCAGGTCATGACCTCAGGGTCATGAGATTAAGCCCGTGTCAGGCTCTGTGCTGAGCCTCAGGAGTCTGCGTAGAATTCTCTCCCTCTCTCTCTCTCTGTCTCTCTCTCCCTCTGGCCCTCTCCCCTGCACACCAGAAAGTTCCATGCTGTTTTATTTCATTTCACTCCCTTTTTCCCTCTATGTCATCATCTGCAATTATTTGTTAGATTTACTTAATCCTTCAATAGAGATTTTTTTTGAACACTGATTTTGTAGCACGCATTTTCTACACATTAAGGATATTGTTTAATTGAAAAAAACTGGTAAATTTTCAAAGACAAACACATAATTTTAAAATAAATTTTTAAAAACTGATGAAATTCTAAGAACATAATCAGAACCTTGTGATTAATGTGTGTAAAATGATAAAGAAAACTAAACACCTTATCTCTTTTTAGTTCTGCTAGAATAAGAATAAATAAGAGACAGTTCCAACATCAGATGAAAATGGTGAATTTAACAGATGACAGAGAAAAGCAGAATTCATTGTTTCTCTTGTGTTAAAAGAAGAAAAGCCATGCTAACTTCATTTCCTTCTTTTTTCTTTTCTTTCTTCTTTGTTTCTAATAGAATAGTTTGTTCAGAAAAACATTATAGGTATATTTCACCTTGATTCCAAGGAGACACGTAATAGTTTCTTAGTATGTCATTATGGATAAAATGGAAATTGGTTGGCTGGTTGAGGATTAATGAATTGAGTAGACATACTAGAAGATGTTTGGATTACTATGGATTATTGTTGTCCTGGAATACAACTTCTAAAATGAAATGACGGCATCCAACTTTCCCATTCCCTATGTTACAGTTTAGTTCCAACTTGACCATATTCTTAAAGCAGAAGTATTTGAGTTAGAGAAATACTGGCTGCCTTTTCATGATGCGGTGTTTTATTTTTACGTTTAGTTTCTAGCTTAAACAAAACGTACAATATTTATTCGATGGCGGTGGTGGGAGGGACTGCAAAAGCTCTGATTTATGTTTGATAATTGACTTCAAAGGTTTTACGTATTCTACCCATTTCTACTGTTACATTAGTCCTGCCCACATTCTCTTCCTCTACTCAAGATATTATAACACGCAGGTTGAGAAGTGATAAATTAAAGATGGCCATTGAGCTTTGCCATATTTTGGAACATAAGCAGACTCCTTAGATGTGTATATGGTACTGGGGAGTCCTGTGGATAAAATCCATGTAAATGGCCCGGTCAGTGTCTTTCATTTGAGTCCAGTGATCTTTACAGAGATCAACAGAGATTTCCTGAACATCCTAATAACCGTCCCATGATTGTTTCGTCTCAGGTGTACCAGAGTTTGGAACATGAACTTCAGAAGCATGTTAGCCGACAAGACACTCTACAGCAATGCCAGGCCTGGCTGTCTGCAGTCCAACCAGATTTAAAGCCAAGCCAGCACCCACCTCTGAGCAGAGCAGAAGCCGTGAAGCAGGTAGTAGAGTCCTGAAAGTTTATGTCATACTGTGATTCACTCATTCAGTGAAATTGTGTTAAGTATTTACTATGTACCGAGTTGTGCTGACTCCTGAGGGCATAAAAGTATAAATAAAATCTGAGCTTCACTGTCGTCGAGTTCACGTTCTAAGCTAGGAAGATGGACACGATACTGACGGTCAGCCTGGTAGAACAGAAAGAGCACAGGCAGTGTAACTGAGGCATCAACTTTAATAACTACTCAGCAGGGTAACCGTGGGTAAGTCACTTAATTTTTCTGAGCCTCAGGGTCCTCGTATGTAGTCATGATTGGAAGTATATTTACTTCTGAAGGTTTTGAAGAAATTCACGTGTCATACTGCAATGTACATGATTTGTAAACAGAAAGGAGGGGTGATTTTTTTTCCCCCACGGGATATTTGGCCATGTCTGGAGACAGTTTTGGTTGTCACCACAGGGAGTGTTGGGGATGCTGTTGGGACCCGCCGGGGAGACTGCTGAGCCCTGTGCTGAACAGGGCAGCCCCCACAGCAGAGATGCACTTGGCTTCAAATGTCAATAGTTCTGAGTTTGAAAAGGCACAGAGACATAAATCCAACAAATTAGGATGTAGGGTCCACTCCCCTGTGAGGTCTTCATGGTCTCCCTCCCCACCCCCCACCCCCACCTCTTTGACCTTTGCTCCCACTGGGTCACTCCACGCCAGTCTCAGGGTTTTGCATTTGCTGTGGATTCATCACCTGCAATGTTCTTTCCCCAGGGCATTACTGGCTCCCTCCCTGAACCAATTCCATTCCTCAGAGAGCTCTTGGAGGTACACTCCCCAAAGGAACAGCACCTCTTCATCCTACTTCCCTACCTTTACTCTGCTACATGTGTTTATTGCTACCAAACATCGCATTGCATGTTCATTTGTTTATGTATTATCTGTCTCTCTCATAAGAACATAAGGTCCATGGAAACAAGGGTTTTGTTTTGGGTACTGCAAACACAGTGTCTAACATAGAGCTTGCAGAGACTTTGAGTCTCTTCACAGAAACACATCTCTCTGTGTTTCTGTGTATAGATTAAATATCCACCCGGAGAGGCCTTCCTTAGGGCTATGGAAAGGGAAGACCACTGCAGGAAGTTTATGCAGAGGAAAAAAGCCCAGCCATCTTCATTTTTACTAAACTGGAATGAAGCTTACAAATGCACGATGACCTTTTCTTTCTGTCTCTAGAATGTGAAGAAGCAGGCTAGAGTAGGCTACTGATTCTTCCTCTGAAATGGAAAACAAGCTAGAATGTGAGCAGAGAATCTGGAAAGATGGTAGAAGTTTCTTGTGTGTTCTCTCTCCCAGACCATAATTACGTTGAGAAGCAGCCGCTGGGCAGATGGATCCCTGCCAGTGTGTTTTGAATTCCTTCCTGCGAATCACTAATATGCATCATTTATAACAAGGGTGAAAATATTGAGCATAGCAAGGTTATTTTTGGAATGTCAACAAGATACTACAAATGGTACAAATATTTGCTCTGTAAACATGGCATGTTTCTCTTTCACTCTGACAAATTTGGGGTTGTTTCCAGGTCAAACACTACAGAGCTTTGCAGGAACAGGCAAGGACTTACTTAGATCTCCTCTGCTCCACATGTGACTTGTCAAGCTCTTCAGTGAAAACCACAGCAAAAGACATCCAAGAAACAGAGCAAATGGTAAAATGTTTAAAAATCACATTGTATTGGTCTGTTTTATTATATTCTCTTGCTTCGATGTTAGAAGTCAAAGAAAATATTTCCTTGGGTTATTCTTTCTATTGGATTCTACAGCCATTATAACAAGTAGATATTTGAATTTCAACTAAGTCATAGAAAGTAAGCACAAGGATACCGATGCCACTGAATTGGAACATTTAGTTGCATTGAACCACTCATCATTAGTGCCTCTTTCCGCTCCTCTTTTCTCAATTACCATTCTCTCTTCTTTTCTGATTTTTCCACTCCTTTTTGTTTTTCTTTTCTTTTTTTCCAACTTTTTCTTTAGATAATACTAAATATGAAAAGGATCCCTGATCCTTGCTTTATATTACGGATAGGAAAGAGCATGCCATCTGTCCAGGCCCTTCTAATCCATCCACGGTGACTGAGGGTGGTGTCGAGAAGGATTCTGAAGCTGTGTCTGGGCTCATGTTGTGAGAACAACACGTTGTGAGAAGTCAGCAGTACTTGTCCTCAGCAGGTGCCAGCATGGAAGCTGTGTGTTCGCCAATGCTGCCTTAAACGTGTTAAGGCCACATGCTTGGGTTTAAAACAAAAAACTTAAAAAAGAGTCAGGTTTGATATTTAATTGACTACATATTCACAGATTAGAAAAAGGATATAAAGGAAAAAAGTATGGGAGAAATTAAATAATTAATAATGTAGATACTAAAATCATTAGAATCGTGTGTGGTTTTTTTTAACTTTTATATTGTCAAAACAAATCTCTCCTTAAATCCCTATGAAAGATGATAAAATTCACATATCTTCCTAAAGACATTATTTACTGAGGAGCGCCTGGGTGGCTCAGTCGGTTAAGCGTCCGACTTTGGCTCAGGCCCTGATCTCACAGTTCGTGGGTTCGAGCCCCACATCAGGCTCTGTGCTGACAGCTCAAAGCCTGGAGCCAGCTTCAGATTCTGTGTCTCCCTCTCTCTCTGCCCCTCCCCCACTCATGTTCTCTCTCTCTCTCTCTCTCTCTCTCTCTCTCTCAAAGATAAATAAATGTTGAAAAAATTAAAAAAAATTATTTACTGAAATAAATTATACAGTTTCAAAAGTCAGTGAAGGCAATCTAAAAGTACATCCAACACTTACTTGGTGTCTTGTAAGTATCAAGAAATGCACGATCAAGAGCAATATAAGTCTTTTCTAGTTAACCCCAAGACTGAATTCATGAGTCAGTCAAGCAGATATGTCTACTGAAATGCCCAATGTAAAAAAACAGCTTTGACCTAATACATTGTTAAAACTTCCAGAGCTTTACAACTAATTGAAATCATATGGCATAAGTCTTAGACATTTAAAGTCTTCAGAAAATCTTAATATAAAACCTACTTTTCTTGTCTCTGTGTTCTCTCAAGATTGAGCAAAGGCTTGTCCAGGCCCAGAACTTAACTCAGGGCTGGGGAGAGATCAAGCACATGAAGGCTGAACTTTGGATTTACCTCCAAGATGCTGACCAGCAACTACAGAACATGAAGAAGAGGCACTCAGAACTGGAGTTAAACATTGCACAGAACATGGTTTCCCAAGTGAAGGTAGGAATTCATGGGGTCCAGGGGAGATAAAGGCGACTATGACCTATGACCGGCTTATGTCAGTCACTCCTTCAACATTAGTATAGCTATTTAAGGAAGGAGATAGAATCGGAATAACCTTGATTCGAAGCCAGGAAAGGACAGACGAGAAAGTAAATATTTAAATATATTCTCAGGGCTACAGTTAGCTACTTGGATTGAAGGACGTTTACTAGGTAGTTCGTTTCTGAACAAAACAGCTGTGGTTTAGCCGAAAGAGCCAGAAGACTCTGCCACTAAACAAACGTGAAGCCTTATTATTTACTAGCCTTTCGCCACAATGTTGCTAAGGCTGTAGGATTGTAAATGTATCAATTAATTAAATGTATCTAACCTATAAAATATGTATTAATATATGATTAATGTGAAATATATGAATAGGATTTATATTATAGTTTAAATGTAATAGAAAATTATTTAAAGTATATTAACTTGATTAGAAGTTGTACCAGATTTTTGACAAACTTTAAGATTTAGTTTTGTCTGTGATAGTGAGCCATTTATATTTTCTACAGGAACATTGTTTGCATATGCAGAAAAAAAAGAATAGAGATACATTTTTTTCTCAAAAAATTTTTAGAAAACCAGGGCTGCACTTAAAGATAAAATACTGCCTTTTTTCCCTTAATGACTGCAGTATTGTTTCACATTTATCAGTTTCTCTTTATACTTCTCAAAATAACATAGCAAAGGAAAATACCACAGTTACCCTTTGATTCTTACATACTTGAAAATATTCGTAAAGAGCTACGACTTTTAGATTTCCTTTTGTCCTTCATGACCCCTTCATTCTGCCTTCTCCAGCTACTTGAAGTGTGTGCAAATAGTATGTCTATGTCTCACTCTGTGTTTATTGGGGGCATGGGAGGCTTATTACATCTAATCTATTTTGTTGTTGTTATCCTTCAGGATTTTGTTAAGAAGCTACAGTGTAAGCAGGCATCAGTGACCGCGATTACAGAAAGGGTGAATAAGTTAACCAAGAAGCAGGAGTCTCCTGAACACAAGGAAATAAGCCATTTAAATGACCAGTGGTTAGATCTGTGCCTTCAGGCTAACAGTCTGTGCTTGCAAAGGGAAGAAGATCTTCAGAGAACAAGAGATTACCATGACCGTATGAATGTTGTTGAAGAGTTCTTAGAAAAATTCACTACAGAATGGGATAACTTAGCCAGGTAACAGCATTTCTCTAGCGGCTCACCAAAACGCTAAGCCGGAAATGTCCTCCTTTTTATAAAAATCAAAAACGTCTTACAATTTAAACATCCTATTGTCTGTTGTCGTAAATACTGATGAAACATTATTAAGAACCTCATGTTGTCCTGTGGATACAGAGTCGTGGTTTTCCTCACTTGGTGTTAACGTAACCAGTGAGTAAAAGGAAGATGTTTGAAAAAAAGCACCATTTTCTGCCATGACCTGAAGAGACATTCCAAAGACTATTACGCGGTGACTTCAAAGAATATTCCAAGAATATGTCTAGTTTTGTTTAATTATCAGCTATGAGACTATCATCAATTCATGAAATGAATCCTTCTTGAATCTCTGTATTCCATAGGTTTCTTATCATTTCTGTAAAGTGTTACATACTATATAATTCAGTCAAGTTTCCTTGTACTTTTGGAATTCTAGAAATTAGTGAACAATCCAAATTCAATCAATGTGTGTCCTTTGTGATTTTGTAGCAATCGAACCCCTCTTACCTGTTTGAAAAGGATTTCCTTCTTCCCCACATATACTGGGTCATCATATATAAACTTCTGATCACTGTAATTGTTAAAATCCACACTTCTTCTGCCTAGATTTATTAATTTGTAGCAATTAAAACTGAACACATTATTCTAAAATTTTTAGCGTTATTTATTTTGGAGAGAGAGTGAAACAGAGCACAAGCGGGAGAGGGGCAGAGAGAGAGCGAGACACAGAATCCGAAGCAGGCTCTAGGCTCTGGGCTGTCAGCACAGAACCTGACACAGGGCTCGAACTCACGAACTGCGAGATCATGACCTGAGCCAAAGTCAGACGTTTAACCGACTGAGCTACCCAGGCGCCCCTAAAAACATTATTCTAGATATAAATTATAGTGCTTTTTCTGGAAGGAGGTACACTATTTTCTGATTTGTTTACCTTTCCTTGATGTTCAGCATTCTACAAGTCTTTGAGACAAATCCAGCCAGTATCAGTGAAAACCCTTAATTTGGGTTTATAATAGGCTCCTCCATCTGGTTGACACAGGTACCTCAGACTTCCTAAGTCTCAAACAGAACTCGTCATCCTACGTCCCAGCCCTGTTCTTTATGCTTCAGAACTCATTGTTTTGTAATTGAAAGAGACTTATAAGATTTCTTTTATCACATGTGTTTTGTAGTCAAAGGGTTGAGAGTTCTTTACATTTCACACTTACTTTTAAAGATTCCTGATGACAAGCAAACAATACCTAAGTACATAGATGAGTAGCTATTAGAGTTATTGGTTATATCTTACAGATTAAACTATCTAGTGCTTTATTGTTGGAGCTTCTTCTCATAGGAGAGCATATAATTCATGAATGACTTATTCATTTCTTTTAAGAATGCAGTAGATTGGTGTGCTTGGGTGGCTCAGTTAAGTGTCTGACTCTTGATTTTGGCTCAGGTCATGAGATTAAGCCCCGTGTTGGGGCTCAACGTGGAGCCTGCTTAGGATTCTCTCTCTCCCATTCTCTCTGCCTCTCCCCTGTTCATTCTCTCTCTCTCTCTCTCTCTCTCTCTCTCTCTCTCTCTCTCTCAAAAAAATGCAGATCAGTGCTAGTCAATATGTAGTGTTTACACAAATCATCCGGGGATGTTGTTAATATGCAGATCATGTTCAACTGATGAGAGCCAGAGGTAGAAGCTACAAGTTCAGGTCAGATGTGATGGGAGGGCAGCATTAGCCTGAAGAAGAAGCACAGAGAAGTATCTAGGCAACTTGTTTTGGTGCAGCTTCTGATATAGAAATATATGAGACATTGGATCAGATGGACTTGACAGATATATTTAGAACTCTGCATCCCAAAGCAACAGAGTATACTTTCTTCTCGAGTGCACATGGAACATTCTCCAAGGTAGATCACATACTGGGTCACAAAACAGCCCTTCATAAGTATAAAAGAATTGAGATCATACCATGCACACTTTCAGACCACAATGCTATGAAACTTGAAATCAACCACAGGAAAAAGTCTGGAAAACCTCCAAAAGCATGGAGGTTAAAGAACACCCTACTAAAGAATGAATGGGTCAACCAGGCAATTAGAGAAGAAATTAAGAAAATATATGGAAACAAATGAAAATGAAAATACAACAATCCAAATGCTTTGGGATGCGGCGAAGGCAGTCCCGAGAAGAAATATATGGGTCTTATATTCCATAATAATCACAGAACCTCTTCAATAAACCGTGAACTGAGCTGCTGTAAGCTAAGAACACCCACTTAAAGAAAATGTTGAAGTGTAATTTAACATGGTAGGAACGACCATAGATATTCACTGAAACTAATTTGTCTTTGTATCTTTCAATGTACTGACAGGTCCGATGCAGAGAGTACAGCTGTCCACCTAGAAGCTTTGAAAAAGTTAGCGCTCGCACTGCAGGAGAGAAAGCAGGCTGTGGAGGATCTGAAAGATCAAAAGCAAAAGATGATAGAACATCTGAATTTAGATGACAAAGAATTAGTCAAAGAACAGACAAGTCACCTCGAACAGCGCTGGTTTCAGCTTGAGGACCTCGTTAAAAGGAAACTCCAAGCGTCAGTCACCAACCTGGAGGAGTTAAATGTGGTGCGGTCCAGGTTTCAGGAGCTAATGGAGTGGGCAGAAGAACAGCAGCCCAACATCGCTGAGGCCCTTAAGCAGAGCCCCCCACCGGATATGGCCCAGAACCTCCTCATGGACCACCTCGCCATCTGCAGTGAACTGGAGACCAAACAGATGCTCCTGAAATCGCTCATAAAGGACGCCGACAGGGTGATGGCTGACCTTGGCCTAAATGAGCGGCAGATCATCCAGAAAGCCCTTTCTGATGCACAGAGACATGTGAATTGCCTCAGCGACTTAGTGGGCCAGAGACGAAAGTACTTAAACAAGGCCTTGTCCGAGAAAACCCAGTTCCTCATGGCGGTGTTCCAGGCAACCAGCCAAATTCAACAACATGAGCGAAAGATAATGTTCCGTGAACACATCTGCCTGTTACCGGATGATGTGAGCAAACAAGTCAAAACATGCAAGAGTGCGCAAGCCAGCCTCAAGACGTACCAAAACGAGGTCACTGGACTTTGGGCTCAGGGTCGTGAATTAATGAAAGAAACCACAGAGCAGGAAAAGAGTGAAGTACTGGGTAAGCTTCAGGAATTACAGAGTGTCTATGACACCGTTTTACAAAAGTGTAGCCATCGGCTCCAAGAACTAGAGAAAAGTTTGGTTTCTAGGAAACATTTTAAGGAAGATTTTGATAAAGCCTGTCACTGGCTAAAACAAGCAGATATTATTACATTTCCTGAAATCAACCTAATGAATGAGAGCGCTGAGCTGCACGCCCAACTGGCCAAATACCAACACATTCTTGAACAATCTCCAGAATATGAAAATCTCCTACTTACGCTGCAGAGAACTGGGCAGGCCATATTGCCATCGCTGAATGAAGTCGATCATTCCTACCTCAATGAAAAGCTAAATGCTCTTCCCCTGCAATTTAATGTAATCGTTGCCTTGGCTAAAGACAAGTTCTATAAAGTCCAAGAAACAATTCTTGCTCGGAAAGAGTACGCTTCCTTGATCGAGTTGACAACCCAGTCTCTGAGTGAACTTGAGGACCAGTTCTTAAAGATGAGCAAAGTCCCCACTGACCTGAGAGTTGAAGAGGCCGTGTCTCTTCAGGAAGGCTGCCGAGCCCTGTTGGGAGAGGTGGCCCGCCTCGGGGAAGCGGTGGATGAGCTGAACCAAAAGAAAGAAAGTTTTAGAAGTACAGGACAGCCTTGGCAGCCAGACAAGATGCTGCACCTCGTCACCTTGTACCACAGGCTGAAGCGACAAACGGAACAAAGGGTTGGCTTACTGGAAGACACCTCCAGTGCCTATCAAGAGCATGAGAAGATGTGCCACCAGCTAGAAAAACAACTGCAGGCTGTGAAAACGGAGCAGTCCAAAGTGAATGAGGAGACGCTTCCCGCAGAGGAGAAGCTCAAAATCTATCACTCGCTGGCGGGAAGCCTTCAGGACTCAGGAATCGTGCTAAAACGAGTGACCGTGCATCTTGAAGATCTGGTTCCACACCTTGACCCCTCGGCTTATGAGAAAGCCAAGCAGCAGATCCAGTCCTGGCAAGAGGAGTTGAAAGTCTTGACTTCTGCCATTGGCGCAACGGTGACCGAGTGTGAGAGCCGCATGGTGCAGAGCATAGACTTCCAGACAGAGCTGAGCCGCTCCCTGGACTGGCTGAGGAGCGTGAAGGCAGAGCTAAGTGGGCCGGTGTGCCTGGACCTGAGCCTCCAGGACATCCAGGAGGAGATCAGAAAGACCCAGATTCATCAGGAAGAGGTCCAGTCCAGCCTGAGAATCATGAATGCCCTGAGTAACAAGGAGAAGGAGAAATTCACGAAAGCCAAAGAGCTCCTTTCTGCAGATTTTCAGCACACTCTTGCTGAGCTCTCAGAGCTGGACGGAGACGTTCAGGAAGCTTTACGCACCAGACAGGTTGGTTTACTAGGGCCTTCTCGTCCTGTTTTCCACTCTGCTTATTTGTAAACCGTTGTGAGAAATTCCTTGGTTTTTATTTTGGGTTAAAATCGCTTCGTTCCGGACTTCTTTTTTGATACTACAGTGAGTCATCTTCAACCTGACTTTTAAAAAGGTCCTGATTGTTTAGGTGCCTGGTATTAATCTCACGGGATTCCACATTGACTTTTCCTTAGTTATAACACATACCTCAGTTGTCTCTCACCTTTAGAAGAGACGATACAAGATAGCACTAATATAATCATATGAATATAATAATATAATCACGTATGAGTACACTCATACTAAAATCAATTCATTAGCAATGAATAAGTAGAGATGCCTTTGTTAACCAATCTGAAGCCTGGTATGTCTAAGATTAGCGCTGGAGGCATTATAGAGAGCATGCAGTCTTGACCCCATGCCGAGCCACGTTTCTTGTGGGGTCTCTCACCAATCGCCTCATCTCTTCACCCTTTCCTCCTCTGCTCTTCCTTCCCTGCAGCACAGCAAAAGCAAGCCTCGAAGGTTCATCATGACTTTATTTGGGGATAACAAAGAAATGGGAGTATGCACAGAACTTCTCAGTTTGACCTCCCAATTGCCCCTTGTTCTGAGGCCCGCAAATTCTGTGTGTTCAAAAATAAGAGATCTAAGAGCTCCCAGACTATTCTGTTCTGACTTATCCTTTGGACCTTTTTTTTTTCTGTCCCACATCTGTCCTCAGCCCCTGATTCTATGGGATTTCAGCCAGCCATTTAAGTAAAAGATGATCTTCTTCAGGATAACATAATAGCTAAAACTTTAGGGTGAAGCACACCTGAGTTTTAATCTCAGTTACTTCATCTTGGGCAAATTACTTACATCCCTTAAATCTCAGTTTCCGCTCCGGGGAAGAGGGATAATAATATTTCCCTCTTGGACTTCTATTCTCTGCGTAGGGCCTGGTGTAGACACAAATAGCCCACAGTGAATCTTAGCTATCACGTAACTTTATTTTCCACATACATTAAGGTTAACACTAAATAGATTTTTTTTTTTTTTATTTTAACATTTGGGTAAAATCTTACTAAACGTCATCAGCTAAAGTTCTGACTTCTCAAACTATAGTCTATTTAGTGTATTTTTTCCCTTTCATGTTGATTCAAGGTCATTGTTAATTTTTTTTTTTTTTTTAATTTCCCTATAGCTATAGCTATAGAGCATTTAACCTAGAGTGAAGAATCAGGACAGAAGTTACCTGGAGTTTTCATTCTCGAGAGACATCTGTTCTATAAGCTTGCATCTGTTGATCTGATGATTTTTGAACCAAAATCTCGAATCTGTTAAGGTGATCTTGTGATTGATAGTCTTAATTGATTCTCTTGGCCCATTAACTAAAGGTTGTGGTTCCAGGGGCATTTCTAATCTCTGCCATTGATTCTTTGCTTGTCCATACACATTCTTTCCTTCTTAAATGCCAATCTTGTATGTACTTTCTGTGTCTGCTTGTACAATGATGGCTTGTCTTGTCCAGTCACAGCTGGCTGGTTACAATGTTTCCTTTCCTTCTGGATTTGAATGGATTTCATTTTATGGGGTCCGCTTTCCATTCTTAAACTTTTCTGTTTCAGTCCCTATTCCAGACTTATGGGCCATTATTTCACTTCCAGAAATTGCTATTTAGTGTGGTGAATGCTAGTTTGGACATTTGGTGTTGTACTTCCTTCTCCCCGCCCCCATTTTTATTGAAGGTTAACTGACAAATAAAACTGTAAGATATTTAAAGTATATAATGTAATGGTTTGAGATATGTAAACATCGTATACAAATTTCCCCCATTGAGTGACTTAATACATCCCGCACCTCACCTTTTTGTTTTGGTGAGAACATTTAATTCCTAATGCCTTAGCAAATTTCAATGAACAATCCAGTGTTGTCCACTGTCGTCACCATGTTACACATTAGATCCTCAGACCTCATTCGACTTAAAACTAAAAATGTGCACCATCTTACCAACATCCCCTATTTTTTTCCATCCCCCAACCCCCCAGCAACTACTTGTCTGCTTAATTTCTATGATTTCAGCTTTTTTTTTTTTCCTTTAGATTCCACATGTCAGTGAGACCATGTGGTATTTGTTTCTCTTCCGTCTGGCTTATTTTGCTTAGCATTATACCTCCCAGGTTCATCCATGTTTTCTCAAATGACAGGATTTCCTTGTTTTTTTTTTTTTTTATTTAAAAAAAAATTTTTTTTAACGTTTATTTATTTTTGAGACAGAGAGAGACAGAGCATGAACGGGGGTGGGTCAGAGAGAGGGAGACACAGAATCTGAAACAGGCTCCAGGCTCTGAGCTGTCAGCACAGAGCCCGACGCGGGGCTCAAACTCACGGACGGTGAGATCATGACCTGAGCCGAAGTCGGACACTCAACCGACCAAGCCACCCAGGCGCCCCCCAATTTTTTTTTTTAATTTTTTTTTTTACGTTTTTTTTTTTTTTTTAATTTATTTTTGAGACAGGGAGAGACAGAGCATGAATGGGGGAGGGCCAGAGAGAGAGAGGGAGACACAGAATCTGAAACAGGCTCCAGGCTCTGAGCTGTCAGCACAGAGCCCGCGCGCGGGGCTCAAACTCACGGACGGTGAGATCATGACCTGAGCCGAAGTCACCCACTTAACCGACTGAGCCACCCAGGCGCCCCAAGATGTCCTTGTTTTTTAAATAATGTTCATAATACATGTTTTCTTTTCTTTTTTGTAGTTGAAGTATGGTCGATACACATTACATTAGTTTCAGGTATACAACATAGTAATTTGACAAGACTATATATCATGCTATGCTCACCATGAATGTAGTTACCCTCTGTCAGCATTCAACACTATTAGAACACCACTGGCTATATTCCCTAAGCTTTTTACCTTTCATCCCCACGACTTATTCCATAACTGAGAGCTTGTACCTTGCACTCTCCTTCACTCGTTTTGCCCATCCCCCCTACCCACGTCTCTGGCAACCATCAGTTTATTCTCTGTATTTAGGGGTGTGTCTCTGCTTTTTGTTTGCTTTTTCATTTGTTTTGGTTTTTGATTCTACATATAAGTGAAATCATATGGTATTTGTCTTTGTCTGACTTATTTCACTTAGTCTAATACCCTCTAGCTCCATCCATGTGGTCGCAAATGGCAACATCTCCTTTTGTTTTTACGGCTGGGTAGTATACCATTGTGTATATGTACCACAGCTCCCTTATCCATTCATCTGCTGATAGATGAATTTATCATCTATGGGTAGCTTCCATATCTTGGCTACTGTAAATACTGCTGCTATAAACATAGGAGTGCATATATCTCTTGAGTCAGTGTTCTCATTTTCTCTGGGTTAATATTCAGTAGTGGAATTACTGGATTGTATGGCATTTCTATTTTTAACTTCTTGAGGAACTTCCACACTGTTTTCCGCAGTGGCTGCACCAGTATACATTCCACCAACAGTGCATGAAGGTTCCTCTTTTTCTAAGTCCTTGGTAACACTTGCTATTTCTTGTCTTTTTGATGCTAGTCATTCTGACAAGTGTAAGGTCATATCTCATTGTGGTTTTCATTTGCAGTTCCCTGATGATTAGTGATGTGGATCATCTTTTCATGTGTCTGTTGGTCACCTGGATGTTTTCTTTGGAAATATGTCTATTCAGGTCCTCTGCCCATTTTAATTGGATTATTTGTGTGTGTGTTGGTGTTGAGTTGTTTAAGTTTTTAAAATATATTTTGGCTATCAGCCCCTAGTTGGATATGCCACTTATGAATATCTTCCATTCAGTAGGTTGCCTTTGTGTTTTGTTGATCGTTTCCTTTGTTTTGTAAAAGCTTTTTATTTTGGTGCAGTCCCAACAGCATATTTTTGTTTTCGTTTCCTTTGCCTGAGGAGACATATCTAGAAAAACGTTGCCCAAGCCAGTGTCAAAGAAATTACTGCCTATATTTTCTTCTTGGAGTTATATGGTTTTAGGTCTCACACCCAGGTCTCTAATACATTTTTAGTTTATTTTTGTGTATCACATTTTCTATAGCCATTCATTAGTGAATGAACACTTAGGTTGTTTCCCTACCTTGCCTAGTGAAAAATGCTTCTCTCGACATGGGAGTACAGATATCTTTTTGAAATAATGATTTCATCTCCTTTGGATAAATACCCGGAAGTGGGATTGCTAGATTATATGGTGGTTCTATTTGTAGTTTCTTTAGGAACTTCCATACTGCTTTCCATAGTGGTTGTTATTATACTTCCAGCCAAGTGAGGTATTATCTCACTTTGGTGAATATTCAATCTGTCACATCTTTCAAAGCATATATATTTTTACAAGAGAGAGAAGTTTCAGATAGAGTCAAGATACCACTAATACATTTCTTTTTTTTTTAACGTTTTTTTAATTTTATTTTTGAGACAGAGAGAGACAGAGCATGAACGGGGGAGGGTCAGAGAGAGAGGGAGACACAGAATCCGAAACAGGCTCCAGGCTCTGAGCCGTCAGCACAGAGCCCGACGCGGGGCTCGAACTCACGGACCGCGAGACCATGACCTGAGCCGAAGTCGGACGCTTAACCGACTGAGCCACTCAGGCGCCCCAATAAATTTCTATTGCACTTCTGGCCTTGTTTATTTATTTTAACTGCCATAATAAAATCTTAATAAGAATAGCAGAAGGAAAAAAAAAAGATAATAATGAATCACAGCCACCCCCCTCCCTCACAAAATCCACCAACGTATCAATTCATTTGTACACATATAGCCACTTGACTGAGGACTGGAAAAGAAATGGAAAAAATTAAACTATTGATGGCAAATACATTGCAATTGAGAGTTGACTGTGTTTGCAATTACTGTCTTTCAGGCTGCCTTGACCCAAATATATAGTCAATGTCAGAGGTACTATCAAGTATTTCAAGCAGCTAACGACTGGGTTGAGGATGCTCATGAAATGTTACAACTGGCAGGCAATGGCCTAGATGTGGAGAGCGTAGAGGAAAATCTCAAAAGCCACGTGGAATTTTTTAGTACAGAAGATCAGTTCCATAGTAATCTGGAGGAGCTCCAGCACCTGGTAGCCAGCCTGGACCCACTCATCAAGCCAACTGGAAAAGAGCACCTAGCACAGAAAATGGCTTCCCTGGAAGAGAAGAGCCAGAGGATAATACAGGACTCACATGCCCAATTAGATCTCTTGCAGAGGTATTAGAGTTGTTTTAGTCTTTATATTTCAGTGAAATGAAGTTTCACATGGAAAAGAATATACCAGTGATGTACATTAGCACCTAAATTCCTTCTTCTTAAGTGTCATCAGGCATACTGACATCAGAGCTCTGCATAGAAATGTGTGAGTTTATGTTGCTTACTGGCTTTTGTCTGACTTTTTTTCAAGATGTGCAGATCAATGGCAGAATTATCAGAAAGCAAGGGAAGAGGTTATCGAATTGATGAATGAGGCAGAAAAGAAATTGTCTGAGTTTTCTTTACTGAAGGCTTCTTCCAGTCATGAAGCAGAAGAAAAGTTGTCAGAACACAAGGTTAGTATTGCTGTTGTGTGAAATGTCCTTTCTATTGTAATTGTAATTATCATTGTCATATGAGAGTTTTAGAAACCGGTCAATAAATTTTCATTTCCACCTGGATGCATTTAAATATGAGAAGAATGTTAAATATGAAAAGGATTCATTTAGCCACATTCCATAGCTTTTTGAACTTAATTAAATGCTATCACCTTTTAAGGATTCCTGTTGAAATGCATAGCTAGGTTTATAAAAAGACCTTCAGAGAAATTTGCTTCTGATAAGATGTGGCACATAATAAATTTCTGTAAATACATTTTGGTAATAATATAGATAAATTCAAATAATATTCAGACATTAATAACTGAGTCTCACTCCTATATCACAGCAGTATCAGGTGGAATATAATATACTTAAATATCAAATTCAGTTCACTTATATTTTTGCTGCCTTATGAAATTGGGAGAATGTTATGTCAAGTAGCAAATAAACTTTTCTTTTTAACAAATAAATAAAATACATTAATATATCAATTTTTAATAAAGACACAAATTCACCTTACCTCTTTGAAGAACTCAAGCCTAGGGGCGCCTGGGTGGCTCAGTCGGTTAAGCGTCCGACTTCAGCTCAGGTCACGATCTCGCGGTCAGTGAGTTCGAGCCCCGCATCGGGCTCTGGGCTGACAGCTCAGAGCCTGGAGCCTGCTTCCGATTCTGTGTCTCCCTCTCTCTCTGCCCCTCCCCCGTTCATGCTCTGTCTCTCTCTGTCTCAAAAATAAATAAACGTTCAAAAAAAATTAAAAAAATAATAAAGAATTCAAGCCTAAGTCAATTAAAACTTAAGTGTAAAAGTAAAAGTTACCAGAGGAAAATAAATATATGTGGGAACATTTCCTTTTGCAGGTAATTTGGGGATTTGCTGAAATCCGCAGAACTTTTGAAAAATCAATCTCTGCTCATAATGTCTCTTATGGTCTCCCTACTTCAGGCTTTAGCGTCAGTAGTTAACTCCTTCCATGAGAAAGTTGTGGCCCTTGAGGACAAAACTTCACAACTGGAAAAAACCGGAAATGACGCAAGCAAAGCAGCCATAAGCAGGTCAATGACAACCGTCTGGCAGCGCTGGACCCGTCTCCGTGCTGTGGCTCAGGACCAGGAGAAGATACTGGAAGATGCAGTAGATGAGTGGACGAGCTTTAACAATAAGGTAACTTCCATGACTGAGGGGTTCAAATAGTTGTTTCCTTGCTGACGACGACGTAGTTTGAAAAGCAGTATTTTGTCCTTTTCTTGAAATTGGCTTTATGAAAAGCAACAAGCCTTTCTTTTTTTAAGTCTCTGTTTTAGTGCCATGAAAACCAAATTATGAAACAAAATACATCATGCAATGTGCAATTTAATTCTAAGTTGAGGTCTGATTATTATAACGAGAAAACCAAGCAGTTAAATTTTGAAAGGAATGTAAGTCCAGTTGCCCCCATTTGCTACGCTTTTAATGAAATCTTCTTACCTGGCCCTGAAAAAGCATAAAATACTTTGTCTTTGTCATGAAAATGAGCAAGAATTTAACTCATTTCCCAAATCTTATATTTAATTCCTTTTGTGTTTTGAAGTAGGTTTCAGTGTTGTTAACTACATCTTCCTTAATGACTCAAGGCACATATTCATGTTAACAGAAATATTGGAAAGAGTTTTTCTTTTATCTGTTTCGTTAAAAAAAAGGAAAACAACTTTTCTGTTATGCAGTCTCTGATCACCCTATTATTTTGAGATTAAATTTTAAAACCCAGAATAAGAGGTGGTCTTCCTTTCCATGTTAAGGAGATTGTTCACATTTGGTCCCTGAAATTTAGAGTTTATACCATCATCTTTAAGTGCTTCCGTGCCCTAGTGGCAAATATGGCATTTATTGGAATTGGTCTGTCTTTTCAGTTTAGTTTTGAGCTTAATAGTATATGCGTCTGTCATCAGGTTAAAAAAGCCACTGAAACGACTGACCAGCTGCAAGATAAACTGCCGGGAGGTTCAGCAGAGAAAGCCTCAAAAGCAGAGCTCTTAACGCTTCTTGACCATCATGACGCACTCGTTCTGGAACTGGAACAGCAGCAGTTGGCTTTAGGCATGCTGCGGCAGCAAGCGCTGGGCATGCTTCAGGACGGAGCCCCGCAGCCTCCTGGAGAAGAGCCACCCACTGTCCAGGAGATCACGGCAATGCAAGACCGGTGCCTGAAGTAACTATACACCTGCTCTCATTCTCTCTTACTAAACTTGGCCATGACCCAAAGGGATAAGTGTGGTATTAGAGTCTGGGGACGCTCCATCATGCCGCCTGAGAACCGTGGAGAACTATTCCCGTCATCCCTGCTTTTCAGCTTTCTTAACTCTTTAGTCATTTATCTGACAAATAAATACTAGTAGGATTTAGAAACATAGTGATGAGCTGTACAGATCCAGTGTCTACCTTCATGCAGTTTACCCTCAAACAGCAGAGACAGACAACTACAGAGGCGTTTAGGTAGAGCATGGGAAGAGTGGTAAGGGCAAGCTACCCTAGGAGAGGAATCAAGGGAGGCTTCCTGTCAGGAGGAGTACTTACACGGAAGACTGAGCGCACTAGAACTAGTGAAGTGGGAGGAGGGTTTTGCAAACAGGGGAAGAGTATGTAAGAAAGCTTGGAAGTGAGCGTGTCACTTTGAAGGAGCTGTTGGGTGATGGGACAATTCATGAGAAATGAAGCTTGAAAGGTAAACAGTCGAGAGCTATCAAGAACTGCATTTTGATCAGGCTTGGTAACTCATTGGCTAAGTTGGAGGGCAGGGAGATCAGAGCAAGGATAATACCAAAGTCCAGATAAATAATAGCTATTTACCAATAGTGAACTTAGTGGAAAGAGAAAGTTAATCTGAATGATGCATAATCAGCCTGATTCACTTGTTGAGCCAGAGAAGAAATGTCAATAGATAATTTTATCCTATATTAACTAACGTTACTTATTCATAGCCTATATTCACCTCTTGTACTTACAAATGAATTCAGGGTAATCTGATTTCACTTATTTAACTTTAGCCAAGCTTATGTCAATTCAAAAGGATGTTGAACATTATTAATTGCCTAATTTCCAAAGCTTCAGACTTTATTTAAAGACTGGCCTCTAATAGCCAGAAACGTTCCAATTACACATTACTTTTAAATGCTGATGATTCTGCACCATTTGAGTAGATTTCCAAAGAGGGTATAAAGAATCAAACAGTCTCCAGTTGACTTTAGATAGGAAAATTCATTGCATTGTAGTGGCCTGGGAGTGTGTCACCTCTCACCTTTCTAGGGATAAATCATTCACTTCACATGACATCTAATCTTCTGTTGCATTTGAACTAAAATTAAGCATTACTGAATGTTATCTCACAACTTGAGGATGTGTCTTTACATGCAAAAAAGATATGAGGCTTTACTTTTTTTTTTATGTCTGCTTTTGCTAATATGATGTCATGGATTAGGGATTTCCTTTCATTTCAAATCCACTTCTGTTTTCTCCCTTTAATGTTTCCAAAGCATGCAGGAGAAAGTGAAGAATACTGGAAAAGTAGTAAAGCAAGAGCTAAAGGAGCGAGAAGTTGTGGAGACCCAAATCAATTCTGTGAAATCTTGGGTTCAGGAAACAAAGGAATATTTGGGGAATCCAACAATAGAAATAGATGCTCAACTTGAAGAACTTCAGGTATAAAACTCTCCTCATTCCCTATACCCATCATTTAAAAATACTGTCCTGATTTTAATGAGATATATTTATGCTGAAAAAAATGTTTATTTATTTATTTTGAGAGAGAGAGAGAGAGAGAGAGAGAGAGAGAGAGTGTGCACATAAGCACATGAGCCAGGGAGGGGCAACCAGAGAGGGAAAGAGAGAGAATCCAAAGCAGACTTTGTGCCATCAACACAGAACTTGATGCAGGGCTCAGTTTCATCAACCTTGAGAGCCTGACTTGAGCCAAAATCAAGAGTTGGATGCTTAACCAACTGAGCCACCCATGTACCCCAAGAGATTTGCTTATATTCAATGAGTATTGAATTAAAACTTTTCATAAATGCACTATATATGAGGCTTTTAGTATTATCTCAAGGAACTTTCTTTTGTTCCTTAAAAAGGGGACATGCTTCTCCCTAGAGACTAAAGAATAGTTTCATTTTTTTTTAAAGATGTTTCTCTAATTCCACACTTCACATATTGTTGAAAAATACACAGTCTTGTCTCTGTACCCAGAAAAATGAATTTCCTCATCAGGCTTCCAGAAGTTTCTTACTTTGATCTTTTCTTTAGCTTCTCCTAACAGAAGCCACAAATCACCGACAGAGCATTGAGAAAATGGCTGAAGAGCAGAAGAATAAGTACCTGGGTCTTTATTCCATATTACCTTCTGAACTCTCCCTCCAGTTAGCTGAGGTGGCACTGGACCTAGGAACTATCCATGATCAGGTACACGTACGGTCACAGAAGCATGCCTTTCCATTCTTCTGTAGTTCTTGATTTTCACAACCAGGTCTCCATGTCTTCGTAATCATGTCTTCCGTATAAAACAACAATATTAAATTAGGGTTCTTCTGTGGTGGCAAGAAGCACGTCGGATGATCACAGTTGTGAACAATAATGTTATACGATTAAAAATAACTTACCTAGTTCACCTTTTCCTTTTTTTTTTTTTTTAAATTTTTTTTTTCAACATTTATTTATTTTTGGGACAGAGAGAGACAGAGCATGAACGGGGGAGAGGCAGAGAAAGAGGGAGACACAGAATCGGAGACAGGCTCCAGGCTCTGAGCCATCAGCCCAGAGCCCGACGCGGGGCTCGAACTCACGGACCGCGAGATCGTGACCTGGCTGAAGTCGGACGCTTAACCGACTGCGCCACCCAGGCACCCCATAGTTCACCTTTTTCTTAAAAAAAAAGACACAATTTTTTAAAACAAATATATTTCAAGTACTCAACAAAAATTCTTGAGTACCCAGGACCTGCCGGGTACACTTCTAGCTGTTATTTTGGGTTCAGCAAGATGTAAGTTAAGTAGGTGAAGATAGTTGGAGAAAGGGAAAATCAAAGTAATAAATACATACATACATACATACATACATACATACATAAATAAATAAGGTAGAACCAGGGAAGAAGTTACTACCCAAAATGCACGTTGGTGTATCCTATAATGTCGCTAGAGGAAGGCCCATCAAATAAACTCTAGCTTTTAAATAACCAAAGAAAGGTGTGACACATAATCTAATCCATGTCTATGAATTTTAAAACAAATAGTTTTTTCTTTCTTTTCTTTTCTTTTCTTTTTTCTTTTTTTTTTTTTTTTTTTTAGACAAAGAGATACACATAGTCATTCATAGGACTGAGATCAGAGGGACATTTCTATCATAGATCCCCAAAAGAGGGCACACTTTTACATAGTGAAAATGGCTTTGGGTGCATCTGTATGGTAACATAATGGTTTTTTAGGACCTCCTCGGTGACATAGCGCCACAGTTAAGGTAAAAGCAGTCAACAGAGGACAGAGAGAAGGTATCCCACTAATTCTAAAGTGCTACACGAAATGCAAAGTAGTATTCCCTCGCAGCAAATTATAAAATTCATACAGGTGCACAGCATCTTTTGGACCCTCTAATGTATAAAGCAAAGTGTTTTAAAAATTTCATGAAAACTCAGTGCCCCTGCATCTAAATGTCTAAATAAACTAAAATGTTATTTTCTATTTTAAGTATTTAATTGGCCTGCTTGGTTTTTCTTCTTAGACATTGGAAGGTCTGCTGGGAAGGATGACTTCGCAAGTTCAGATTTTTAAGAAAAAGTTTAAATTTAAGTTTTCTTTCTCGCTGGATAAATTTTCTCTATATTAGAGTTATCCTCATGCATTTCATTTACATTGGCACTCAACTCAAAATAATCAAGTCCAAAAAAAGTATTATTTTAATGGTGTGTTTTCTCTATACTCAAGTGATTTTTTAAAACCTTCACTTATATAAAGAAAATGTTACTTTACCATTTTCTCTCAAGCATTTCATTATAGGCAGAAATATCAGTGTTATCAGATCATTAGAAACTTGTAAACATTAACTGTTCCTTTTTCACCTTTCTATTGGATATGCTTAACACTGTTTTGATATATTATTGGGATGTACTTGGGAAGTTGGAAAAAGAGTTAACAGATCACCAACATCTACTTATAAAAAAGGTGCTTGGAAACAAATCCAGGTGCTTCTAATTATCTGGAGGGGTTTTCCATTTTATGGAGACAAAGGCCTAAAAGAATTTGTGTTCTGAAGTTAGTAAATGGAGAAGCTGAGATTCAAGCTCTGCCATGTACACTTCTATCTAAAATGAGTATTCTGTAAACATTTGATGTGTAGCTCACTATACATGCGACGCTTGTTCCTTTGCTGAAACAGCAGCAGTAAGGGGTGGTGAATAGCAAGGCCACAGGAAAGCCATGAGAGCCAGTAACGGCATGTGGCTGGTCTGACAAAGTGCACCGATGCCAAAGTGGCATTAACCAACTCAAGAGTCTCTTGTCAACATCTTAAGATTGAGGCTTTTAATAGCAATTATGCAGTTTTAATCATGGTTGGTTTCGTTGTTCTCACTGATTGTTTAGATCCAGGACAAAGTAAGAGAAGTTGAACAGAGCAAGGCCATGAGCCAGGAATTCAGCCGGCAAATTCAGAAGATAGCCAAAGATCTCACAACTATCCTCAGTAAGCTGAGAGCAAAGACAGATAATTTACAACAAGCTAAGATCGACCAAAAGGTAAGGAAGGAGAAGTGGAAATATAAGAGGTGCTACTGAATGAATTCCATATATTTTGGAGTTAGTTTATTTTGGGGATATAGACAGAGGAAAAAAAAAAACTTTCTTGATTAGCAAGCGTCAGTAAAACCAGATAGTAAAGCATATATATGCTATTATACAGATAATAGCATAGATAACTTACATCATATACCTCATCATTCCAATGGAGCTGTATTAATAAATGTACCTGCACATGCAGGGAAGAGGGAAGAGTGTCAAAAGACCAAATAATTATTGGGGAATATAAATATATAAATTCCAAAACAAAGGATGACCTTGGTGGTGCTCTCACTCTGCTGATGAGTTAAGTGACTAATCCTTTAGGGGTGGGGCAGAAGGAAATATTAGCCTTCTCACTCAGCCTCATAGGAAATAAACACCAGCATAATAAAACCTCCTGTCTGCTCTGTCTTCCTTTTTTTTTTTTTAATTTAATTTTTTATTTTTTTAATTTACATCTGCTCTGCCTTTCTAACTGAAGAAACAGAAATGACTTGATCATGTAGAAATATTCCTTATAATACTTGGCATTTACAAAAAACATTTAAAATATCACCCTTTGATCTTGGAAAAGCTGGAGAAATTTCTGTAGTCTAATGTTCTTTTATTTGGATTACCATCTAGGTGCTAGGAGAGGAATTAGATGGCTGTAATTTAAAATTAATGGAACTAGATGCAGCAGTACAGAAATTCTCGGAACAGAATGGCCAACTGGGTAAACCACTGGCCAAGAAGGTAGGAAAACTGATGGAACTACACCAGCAGACCATTAGACAGGCTGAGAATCGGCTCTCCAAGCTCAGTCAGGTATGTCTTCCAGGCCAGGAATCAAAATCCTCTAAGGTAGAAATTAAGTGTTTGCTTTTTCTTTTGAAAAATAAAAAGATAATATTGACAATGATGAGGGTGGTTTAAGGGTAGATTATTACATACCACACCTGTTTAGTCTCCTAAGATTTACATGGAAACTTGCCTTTGTTTTATATCAAACCATATGAGAAGTTCATTGACAAAGGTGGTCATATAGATGAACTTTTGGAATGAATATTTTGTAAACTAGAAAAGCACTTTGTGAAATGAATACTCATCCGTTAACACATTTTATAAAATCAGTTTGGGGTGTATTCAACTATCTTAAAGTTATAGATATATGTGTGTGTGTGTGTATATGTGTGTATATATATGTATACATATATGTTTATATATGTATATGAAATAAAATACATAGTGCATGTAAATAATATATATAAAGATATAAGACATAGATATATCTATATGTAGATAGATAAGTTCAGGTCACACATTCATCATAATTATTGACTGTAGACTCGCCTTTACAAATTAATTATGTATTTTTTCTGTAATCAGGGACAAGTTAAATCAAGATTGGCAACTAATGAATTACAGTACAGAAATCTGGCATGCTATAATCCCCCCACCACCTCCTTCATCAGTGGAGGTGGAATAAATATGGAAGGGGGGATAGAGAGGCACTAGATAGATGACCAAGGGATAAGAACAGAGCATATTTTTAAAAGAAAGATTATTCAAGCATATTAAGAACTTGAATTTTATCCTAAAGTCACTGGGAAGCCCTTGACAGATTTTCAACAAGGAGATGATTGTTTGTGATACCTTTAAATATCACAGCTGTTATAACAATCAACCCCTAGGATTATTGTATCTAAAGAGAAATAGAAGACTAATTTCTAGCTCACAAAGCAGAGTTTACATATGTTATCTGAATGTTAATGATTTTTTCAGGCAGCATCACATTTAGAAGAATACACTGAAATGCTTGAATTCATTTTGAAGTGGATTGAGAAAGCCAAAGTCTTGGTTCATGGAAAGATTGCATGGAATTCTGCCAACCAACTTCGAGAACAATACATTTTCCATCAGGTAACTTTGGGAAAAATCGTTTTCAAAGAGTGACTAAGAGAGCAATTTGATTTAACTGGCTGGCCTGACAGAAAATGTTGAGGGCCATGACATAAAATTATTGTAGGTGCCAGATAAAAAGAAAGCTAAGGTAGCCCTGATGGCTTGTCCAATGGTTTGAAAGAAAGTGGCTACCCATAAGATTTCATAAGACTGTATAAATAATAGATATCCTCTATCTCCCTAGACTTTTTTTTTTAATAGGAAATGTTAACTCAGTTTTCCCCTAGACTTTTATTTCTCCAAGACCCAAAAGAACCACCTTTGTATAGGTCTCTCTTTTTTTGCAGCTTCTTTGAAACAATCATACGTAGGGATGTGGTGGGAAATTCTTCCCCATGAAGAGATATGACGTGTGGAAAGATTATAGGCTCCAGACTCAGACTGATCTGAAAACCAAGCTCTGCTATTTAGGGCTATGAATTTGGAGCAAACTACTCTGCTTCCCTGAATTCAGTCTTCTCATCAGTAAGATAGAGATGTAAATGATACTTATATTGCAGAATTATCGTGAAGATTAAATGGTTTAACATACGTGCAAATATCAAGCACACAACCTGCCACGTGGGTGCCTCATTCTTCTCAGCATTCTGCCTGGTCTCAGTTGTCTGATTTTCCACAGGAAGTAGGGGTCAGCTGGGAAAGAGCAAAGAATCCATATCACATGGTGGCTGTGTTACTTCATTTCCTGAAGTTTTCTTCTGGTCACATCATCCAGGAAATTATTTCATCCTTTTATTATCTTAAGCTTGAATTAGATACAAACATCTAATAGCCCAGTTAGTTTATGGTACAATACAGAATGATTTGTACTTAGGTTGCATGGATATCCTCAAGTATTTTAGATCTCTCTCTTTTATTCCGATTTATGCATACTCCTTATTTTTAATGTTTATTATTTATGGGGGGGGGGGTGGAGAGAGCACGCATGAGCAAGCGGGAGGGGGCAGAGAGAGAGAGGGGAACAGAGGATCTGAAGCAGACTGTGCGCTGACAACAAGTTGCCCAATGTGAGGCTTGAACTCATGAACTGTGAGATCATGACCTGAGCTGAAGTTGGGCGCTTAACCCACTGAGCCACCCAGGGGCCCCAGTATACTCCTATCTATACTCCTATTCCCTTTTCCATTCCCGTATGCAGGGTTCTAGATCAAAGCCTTATTTTCTCCTCCTTGGAATGTGTTAACAGATGCTAATCAGTTTCCCTGCGTACATAATCTTTCTTCTCATCAATCTTTATACTCTTCTGGAATCTTTAGTAAACCACTCCCGTCTTCTGCCTGAAGATATGCTTATATATTAACTGACAAGACTCAAGATACAATTGGTTGTAAATAATGAAAAAATATTCAACCTCATTAGAAATCTAGAAATGAAAATTTAAAAGAGGAGAGAACACTTTAACCATCAAGTTAACCCCATTTAAAGATTATGTAAAGTTCATATTTAAAGAAGTGAGAGCTCTCAAACACTGATGGCTGCTTGTTAAAATCTTTTTGAAAAACAATTGGCAAAACGTATCATGAACATCAAAACGTTACTACTCCATAATCCAAAATGTAGAAAATATGCAGTATTAATAACTATAGTAGAATTTTAAAGCAAACTTAAAGGTCAAGGTCACTTTTCTGAATGAATTTTTAGATATAATAGAGTATAATGTAGTCTCTAAAATGACCATTAGGGTTTTTTTTTGTTTTTGTTTTTAAATAGGTCTTGCATTCACTTATTGTTTCAGCAAATATTTATAGAATGCTTTCCAAAGCTAGGAATTTCATTAGACCTTCAGAAAACAAAGAATATTCCCTGTCCTTGCCCCCAGGGAGTTGATAACGGAGACAAAAGATAGATCTAGACAATTGCCAACAGTGTGATAAGTGCAGGAAATGAGGGTTCGAGGTGTTGATGGAGCCCACAGGGGGGTGCTCTGTCCACACTGCCCAGAGTCTAGGGGAAGCTTAAGGAGGCCTTCTTAGGAAAAGGTAATTCTGGGCTGAGTCCTGAACAACAGGCTGCCTACTTGCTTGAAATGCATTTTAAACAAAAATACATGTGGACATCCCAATAGTAAGAGTGAGGGGTGCTCTGTTCCGTGCAGTGGAGGGCGTAGTACGGGGAAGATGTGTGGACGAAAGCTGGAAAGAGGCATGAGAGAGAAGAATAGAGAGAGAAGAAAAGTATTGAAAGGCCTGTTAAGAACTTGGGCTTTACCCTATAGTCACTGTGAAGCCTGTGACAGATATTCTGTAGGCAAGCAACAAATCCCAGCTTGTATTTTAAGAAAGATGAGTTAGCAGCCTGTGGAAAACAGACTGAGGAAGGTAAGACAGGATGGAAGGCAGTGGCAGTGATATGCTAGAGAGTGACAAGGACTCTTTAGAGGTTGAGAGAAGAGAGAATCAAGGGCTAATACTGAGCTAGAGTTATGGACTCTGGAGAGGAGACTCTTGGATGTAGGTGGAAGAGAGGGAGCAGCCAAGGAGGGCTCCTAGGTGTTTTGACTTGGGCAGTTGGGCAGACTGAGTGCATTGGGGACAGAGGACAGACACCACACATCCCACAGACGCTCAGGAGAGAACTCAGTCTGTAGATACTCTTTTGAGAGTTCTCCCGTGCCCACCTTAGGTAAAGCTCCCAAAGGTTAGCCAAAAGCAGTAAACAGAGAGAATACAGGTGTTCCTAGTGTCAGGTGGAAAAGAAAGATGGAAAATTATAGTATATTATGATCTCAATTATCCAAATATATACCCAAATGTAACAGCAGTTATCTCTTAAAGTTACCTCTGCCATATTGTGGAATATTTGATTTTCTTCTTTAGATTTTCAGTATTTCCTTTCCTTGTGAGGGAAAAACTGTACTGTATTTTGAAATTAAAGATCTGTTGCTCAAGGATAGTATCCCAGCTTCCATTTCTCTTCTTTACACATCGCACATTCCGGGAACTGAACATTTTGTGCTCATTCACCTCTGTGCCTTTGCTTATGCTGTTCCGCCTCCCAATCCTCCTGCAAGTAATATTCCGTCATCTCTAGTCTTTCTTCTCTTTCACTCTGCTCATATAATGCGCATTATGTGGTTAACAATCCATGTGTATTATTAGTCCCACTGGAGGATACTATCCAGAATGACCAGGGCTGTGTTTTATTCCTCTTGCTAATCTCAAGTAGCTTCTACCCTCTTTGTTTCATTTAAAGCAACTGTTCAAAAGTTTTTTTGTTTGTTTGTTTGTAATGCTCTTGTGTTTTCATTTCTTAGATCGATAAGTGTCTTAGATCTTAGACATAGAATATGAGAGCTAGAAAGCATCTCTTGAGTAAATAGGAGGAAAAGTAAGCTCAACATCCTGACAAGAAGGCCTAATGTGTCAGAGCACAGATATCCCTGAGATACTCGTGTCCTGACCCTCATCAGGGAGCAGCTTGGGGTGGTTGACAGAGCACGAGCCTGTCCAACACTTAACAACATGTGGCCTCAGTAAATGGTTGGCAGTTCCTAAACTTTGATTTCTTTTTCTGTGAAATGCGGAGAAGCATAGGTGGGGAGTAGGCACAGGGCTGGGAAGGTTAGATACAAGAAGACACATGGAACCTACACGGTGTGCATGGGCACTGAGACCTGGCACTCCCTCCTAGTCTCCTGGCTTACACCACACCAGATTGGTTACCTGTATGCCTCTGCCTCCCTGTCAATGTCATGACTATTGGCAATTCCCTCTAGACCATGCTGGAAGAATCTGAAGAAATCCCCAGCAATCTGGAAGCAATGATTGAGAAATTACAGTGCCTTGCTAGCATCTACTCCACAGAAAAAATGTCTCAGCAAGTGGCAGACCTGGGACGGGAGTCTGAGGAGCTACGACAGACGATCAAAATTCGTTTGCAGAATCTCCAAGATGCTGCCAAGGTGAAACTAATAATAACAATAGCTTAAATTAGAAAGTCTATCATTTTAAAAAATGGTGGGTCCATAGTGGAGATGTAGTACTCGCCTCTGATATGCCTTCTTGGCTGTGAGGTTATTCTTCTCCCATGACTTTGAATTTCCAGGGCTTCTATATTGACATTCATATTGCTTTTACTCTGTAGGATATGAAAAAATTTGAAACTGAGCTAAAAAACTTACAAGTTGCTTTGGAGCAAGCCCAGACAACCCTGACTTCCCCAGAAGTCGGACGTCTTAGTCTCAAGGAACAACTTTCGCATCGACAGGTAAGCAAGAATAATCTAGAGGAAGTGAGTGGGGAATCTGTCTATCTATCTATCTGTCTATCTATCTATCTATCTATCTTTAAAAAGAAGATAGTGAGGGAAAAATGACTTCTAAACTCAGCTATAGTCTTAGGACTCTACACATTACTTAAAGAAAATCTCCTTGGAAAATGTTTATAACGTATGCCAGAGCTATAATTTAGTAAATGTCTCTTGCTTATGAAAGAAGCTATTCAGATGGAAACATTTTAAATTTTTTGCGCCATATAAAATGTGAACCTGTACTTTCAGCATCTGCTCTCTGAGATGGAGTCACTCAAGCCAAAGGTCCACGCCGTGCAGATCTGCCAGAGTGCCCTCCGGATCCCCGACGATGTGGTCGCCAGCCTGCCGCTCTGCCATTGTGCCTTGCACCTGCAGGCAGAGGCCAGCCGATTGCAGCACACGGCTATCCAGCAGTGCAACATCATGCAGGCACGTGGGGCTGTGCCCGCCAGCGTCCCTCGCGGTCCCCGCGCCCACAGAGCCACAGCGAATGAGTCATGGGCTGCTTTTCTTAGCGTTGTGTGGGCTCAGCCATCAAAACACACCCAGAGTGTTAAATTTGACAGATTGTTGTGGTTATATAAAATAAGGAGATGAAATGCTATCATTTGGATCACCCGCAAGAGCCCGGGGAAAGCTCTATAAAAAACATCCTTTGGTGACAGCTATCTTGTAGCAATATATTTTAGTAAAGAATGACTTATACAAGTTAATTTTATATTCAGTTATATATTTTTATCTCTTATTATTCATCGGAGAATCCTCTAACACCTTGTAAAAAGCCTTTACTGCTAGTATAGATTGCAGATTTTTTTTTTCATATTTCAGCTTATTGATGCAGTAAAGGCATTTTCTTGCCTGAAAAGCAAACCCCCGTGTAACTCTCAGCCTCTTCAGCCAATAAGAGAAGAGTCATTTACGAGGAAGGAATGATGCTACCCACCTCCTATGCCCTTTCAACTAATATTTCACCTGCCTTATCCAAAAGTTGCCTACGTAGGTTCTCATTAAATAGCTAAGGGTTTACTTGGTCAACTATTCTTGCACCTTGGATTATCTTGTAATTTGTTGCATAGTAAATTCCTGAGGCTAGAAGTCATGCTTCCTTCATTTTTTAATCTCCCACCCCAGCATTTAGTCAAGTGCCTCACATATAGATTTAGTATTTCTTAGGTGGAAAAATGAAGTAATCACGTTTTTCATACCGCTTCCCACCCTGACGTTGTTCTGACTATGACATTGCCATTTTCAGCATAATTTGAATAGGGAAAAGAGAGAGGATCTAGCCACTTAGCTGCTTTGAGTCCATCCATAATCCTGGCGAACTATTTTAGAGACAAGGCTTTGAAAGATCTGCATAAAGTTGAGGACTCTCATCATCCAGGGACTTGACCCATCCTTTCTTTATTCCCTAGATGCCCAGGTAAATATCACCTAACGCCATAGACAGCAGTACAGAATGGCCCACAGTGATTGATACAGAAAGATAACCGTGCGTCTTTTTTTCTTTCAAAGGAGGCCGTGGTACAATATGAACAATATGAGCAAGAAATGCAGCACCTCCAGGAGCTTATAGAAGGAGCTCACAGAGAGATTGAAGACACACCCGCGGCCACCAGCAACATCCAGGAGCTGCAAGCCCAGATTTCTCGGCATGAGGTGAGAAAGGAAGGCAGGCAAGACACTGGCTTGGTGAGAAAATGTGATTGGTTTCTAGTGAATCAGAGAGAAAAGTTTTCCCTGGCCCGCACACAGTGTGCTTCGTTCTCAGGTAGCCCCTTTGACGGTCTTTGCATCTTGAGGGCTGTTTTTGTGGATCGTTTCCAAGACCCGGGAGCATGAGTCTTCCCCTTGATGCCAAAATTCTTTACGTGTTACTGATGACATATCTCACCTGGGATCCACCGTCTCCTGCACCCAAAATTCTCACGGTTAATACACCAAACACAGTCCACTCTGTCTTATAAAACCTGTTAGAAACAGTAGTTCCTAAGACTTTGCTGCTTTGATCACCCTCTTTAAACAGAAGAGGTATTTCATATTAAAATCAAAATCACTTGCACTTTCAAATATAGGTTATTTCAGTTCCTACCACCAAAATCAGAGTGTAGTCTTTTTTTTTTTTTTTTTTTTTTTTTTTTTTTTTTTTTGCTGATTCCCAGATTATGACTGTTAGTATCTTCCCCATTTTCAAAAAAGGCTTCTTTCTTGTATTTATGACTTCATTATGACCTGAGGACTTGGACACCCCTTGTACAGACTTGGTCTCAGAGATCAGAGACCTTGACTGTTTGGGCCCATTGATTCTTAGCAGTGAATGTCCTTCTCTGACCTGTCAATTCCTATATGAGTTATTTTCTCTTTCCCTTGGGGACTGGCTCATAGCATCATGAATCGGGGGAAGCAACGGGATGAGAGTATCTTAATTTCTCTGTGCCAAGGGTAGATATTTAGTTTATTCTTTATGGGCTCTATTTTAACTTTGTTGTCATAAGAGCAACAAACTATTTTTTTCCAAACTAAGTATCATAGTGAGTTTCTCAGAAGAGTCAATTGTTGCCTTTGAAGAGTAAAATATCCCAGTCTCCAAATGCAGTTCTTTAATTTTCTGACATGTCAAGTGCATCAGTAACTTACACTTATATGTGATTTACAAAATAATGTAAATAAATATCACACCTACATTTACTTCTATACTATAGATAACATCTACGTTAACTATTGATTTCTTATGCCGTTGGTTACGTGAAATATGTTACCCAAATATTTGAGACCACTGTTTATACAATTCATACATTAGACTATATATTATAAATTAATTTTGATACTATTTTTAATCTCATTTTATATGATCCAGAATTTTTTTGTAACAGCTTTTCTATCATAGTACAGAAAGTATATATTTTTAAAATCTTATCTGAAAGAACATTATTATCATTACTATAGTGTTTTTTGGGGGAGGGCTTTTTTAAAAACAATTTACAAAGTTGTTACATTATCTTTTATAACAACTCTGTGAGGTAAGGATTTTTTTTTTTAATCATCTCCATTTTACTGATAAGAAAACAGAAACTGTTTTATTAAAACATTTTTTTAATGTTTATTTATTTTTGAGAGAGAGAGAGAGAGAGACAGAGTGAGCGTGGGGAGAGGGGCAGAGAGACAGGGAGACACAGAATCCGAAGCAGACTCCAGACTCTGAGCTGTCAGCAGAGTGCCCGATGCGGGGCTCGAACTCACAGGCTGTGAGATCATGACCTGAGTGGAAGTCAGACGCTTAACTGGCTGATCCACTCAGGTGCCCCAAAACTGGTATTTTTAAGTAACTTCCAAGGCTCCCAAATCTGTGCCTCCAAATTCCATAGCTTTTCCAGTGCAGCAGAAACTATTTGGACTATGTTATTGCACAGAAGAGAAGAATAATGGTCCAGGAAGATACATGACTTGTCCAAGGTCACATATTTTTGGCTCTCAGTACGTTCAGCTGAAGACCATCCTCCAGGCTCCTGTTCAGTGATCTGTTCATTTTGTCACATTTTCTCTTTCCAGTTCTAAACATGAGTGTAGACATTTGCAAGTCTTGTCATGTGACTTAGAATACATTATCATAATAATGGCATAGTCATGTGAGAGTCTCATTGTATGTATAAAACAAACACAGGAAGGAAAGTGCTGAGTGGAGAAAGCCTGATTTATGATAATGTAAAAATTTGGAAGCCCGCTTTTTCCTGTATTTTCTTTTTTTTTTAATGTTTAATTTATTTTTGAGAGTAAGAGAGACAAAGCACGAGCAGGGAGGGGCAGAGAGAGAGAGAGAGGAAGACACAGAATCCAAAGCAGGCTCCAGGCTCTGAGCTGTCAGCACAGAGCCCGATGTGGGGCTCAAACTCACAGACTGAGAGATCGTGATGAGCGGAAGTCAGATGCTTAACTGACTGAACTGCCCAGGCGCCCCAGCTTTTTCCTTTTTTTTCAATCTCCTTTTAATGGAATTTCAATTTTGAGGTGAATCTAGTATCTAGAAGACTAGCTGTAATTCATAAAATTACTTGATAATATATTCACTTCTAAAGAATTCACATTAAAATTTTTTTTAATGTTTATTTATTTTTGAGAGAGAGAGAGAGAGAGAGAAGGAGAGAGAGAGAGAGAGAGAGAGAGAGAGGGAGAATGCATGAGCTGGGGAGGAGTAGAGAGAGAGAGGGAGACACAGAACCAGAAGCAGGCTCCAGGCTCTGAGCTGTCAGCACAGAGCCCAATGCGGGGCTTGAACTCATGAGCTGTGAGATCGTGACCTGCGCTAAGTTGGATGCTTAACCAACTGAGCCACCCAGACACCCTTTTTCTGTAATTTTTTAAATGCTGCATTTGATTTGAGAAAATTATCCTGCCACTTTTAAATCATAGGAGAGAATACTCAGGCCTCTTTTTTTTACCTTATATACAAGGCCTTCTCCTGAGGGCGGGAGACTGGTCACAGAAGGCAGCTTTCCTCAGAACAGCCACTTTACCTGACATTCCCATCTATTTATGTTCATCCTTGGTAATCATTTTCAGAAATATCCAGTAAAAGTTAAAAATACATAGGCCTCCTGAGAATAGTGAACACATGAACCCATTAGGGCTCCATTTTAATTTAGTAGATTTAACCACCCACTAGTTGTTACGATTTAGACAGGTTTTATTATTACAGAAGAAAGTCTAAAGAGCTATTTCTCCAAGGGGGTCATATGAGATGACTACAAAATGCCTCCTAATCAAAATCTTTTGAAGTGAAGACCAGAATTGGATTGTTAACAAACAACCCAATTAAGTTTTATACACAAGAAGGTTACAACTGCAGTTTAGGAGATGGATGTTTGCTGCCAGCATGGGCACGCCTCTGCAGGGTACAGCAGTAGGGGGCCATGACCTTCCACGTAGGCAGAAAAGGTGAAGGACTGAAACTAACTCTACTTCGCAAAGATTCTTCAAATCTACCCCAGTGGGGCAAGCCATCATAAGAAGGTTTAGTGATTTTTCCTATGAAAACATGGAGTTCAAGGAGTCCATTAAGCTGGTAGATGCCTTCTATGTGTGCATGTTAACTAATTATAATAGAGTAACCACAAATTAGGCACTAGGCCAGATGTAGTAAATAGCTGTTTAATCACTATTTTAAAAAAAGCCCTCTTAGGTTTAATTAAGTACCTGCAACTCTAAAAGGTAAAAAGTGATCATTTCTACTTTCTAAATTCTTACTTTAAGGGCATCTGGGTGTCTCAGTTGGTTAAGGGTCCGAGTCTTGATTTTGGCTCAGGTCAAGATCTCACGGTTCATGGGGATCGAGCCCCATGTAGGGCTCTGAGCTGAAAGCATGGAGGCTGCTTGGGATTCTCTCTCTCCCTCTCTCTTTTCCCCTCCTCCCTCTCTCTCTAAATAAACTTAAAAAATAAATAAGTCCTTCCTTTAAATATTCTTGTGCTGTAGTAGAAGTCAAGAAGACGGGCTGCTGGCTGAGTTCTGCTGGATCATTTTCCCTTCCACTTACTCAGTTTTGGCTGGGACAGGAGAAACAAAATGACAGTAACAGAATGATATGTATGTGTGTCTGCTCAGTGTGGAGTCCTACACAGGGCTCAATCCCCTCACCATGACATCATGACCAGAGCCAAGACCAAGAGTTGGACCCTTAACCAACTGAGCCACCCAGGTGCCCCTGTTGTCATTTTGTTTCTGAACTTCCAAGTTCAAACCTCTAGTTTGAATGTCAATGTGTTTAAGATGATAGTATTTATATACATACATATACATGCATAGTATGTATATACATGTGCATGTATGTATATAGGTATATGCACACTCTTGTTTCAAAGAAATTGACATTTAATGTTTTTGTTGCAAAATGCGTTATGGACAAACACTCAATGACAGCTTTTCAGGCAAAGGAGCCAAATAAAAGGAACAGAAAAAATGGAATAGTTTGGTACTTTAGGATTAAGGTTTTGGAATATACATCTTTATTTTTGATGAACACATATGCATCTTTTAAATAAGAAAGTATAAACTTAACATTTTAGAATCACCATTTTAGATTATTATTTTTTATTTAGTATTTTAGATCTTTAAGACGATTTTTAATTTATTTTTATTTTTTTTTATTTTTTTTTATTTTTTTTTCAACGTTTATTTATTTTTGGGACAGAGAGAGACAGAGCATGAACGGGGGAGGGGCAGAGAGAGAGGGAGACACAGAATCGGAAACAGGCTCCAGGCTCTGAGCTGTCAGCACAGAGCCCGACGCGGGGCTCGAACTCACGGACCGCGAGATCGTGACCTGAGCTGAAGTCGGACGCTTAACCGACTGCGCCACCCAGGCGCCCCCGATTTTTAATTTTAAAAATTAAACAGTTTTTACAATTTTTTCAACCACAAATGAACTTAAATTTGAACTGAGCTTCAAGTTCAAAGCTCTAATTTGAAACATTAGAAACACGCAAGGCGCGAGGGGAAAATGTGATGAATGTACAAAACTTTATGTGGGGAATAATCTGCATAAATAATTAGGGTCTCCTGTGCGCTATTTAGCTGCTCTACAAAAAAAGACTCCATGGGCCACAGGAATTGACATGCAGTTTACTTTTGTGACACCGTCTGTAACCGATGACTGCTCTATCTGATACACAGTATGGTCAGAGCTGAGCATTGCATTTTTTGTAGTTTTAGTCATCACATGACCTAATTTCCGTGGCATGAACCATCTGGCAGTTTCAGATTGTTTAGGCATTTTAAAGAAAGTTGCCAGTTCTTAAGGTTACATAAGTTCCGGCTTGCACCCGGAGCCTCTCCCGGGCTTAGGAGCCGGGCCGCGGGGCACTCCTTCCCGGCCCGCGCGCAGCCGCTCTTCCGGCCCCGCCGCGCCGCGGTCGGTCGGGCTGCGGGTGCGCTGCCGGCAGCCCCCTGCGCTCGCACGTCCACATCCTGCCTCTCCGCCGCGGCCCTGCCGCCGGCTGCCGCAGCTCTGTGATTTCATTGGCCAGCGCTGGAGGAAGATGAACGCCACTAGTTCTGTTTCCTTTTGATGCTGCTCTGACACACGGTGGGGTGGGGGGGAAATGTTTCCCCAGGAGCTGGCTCAGAAAATCAAGGGCTACCAGGAGCAGATCGCCTCTTTGAACTCCAAGTGCAAGATGCTGACGATGAAAGCCAAGCATGCCACCATGCTGCTGACGGTGACGGAGGTGGAGGGGCTGGCGGAGGGGACGGAGGACCTGGACCGGGAGCTCCTCCCCGCGACCTCGGCCCACCCCTCTGTGGTCATGGTAAGTAAGGGTCAAGGCCGGGTTTGATGGGAGCCGGCGCGCTGCGCTCCCTTCTGACTGGCCCCCCTGGCTAGCGGTTCTAGGTTCCCTCTCCGTGGCTTAACTTAGGGATCGCTGCTAGGTCTTGCAGATCAGAATGAGGAACAGTCTCAACTCTCTGACTACATTTGGGCCAAGGCCAGTTTTTGATGCCTATACCCTAAACAGTGACAGTTAAAATGAAGCTGTTGGCTTGAGGCGGCTGAATTATTTAATATGTATAAGGTTGGCCCTGCATTTGTTTATAATTCAGCAATCACACTGAAAGGCTCTGAGCTTCAAAAAAAAAAATTCCTTTGCACAGTTTTGTAGATTTCTGGGAGATAGGAGAATCACGCTACACAAATTTTTTGTATATGTTTTCCAAGCTAAAACACTGGCCAGCTAGATATGTTTGTGTATTCTGTTATACAAATGTTTAATAAAATATAGAAGAAAAGCTGTTATTAGAAAAATAAGAAAATAGAAAATCCAAAGTGTAGCTGTGGATTAAAATAAGTAGGTTCCATTAATTGCTGTTCTGCAACATTATTTCCTTATCACTTTGTATCTAAAAATGCATTAGTTGTTTTGGGAATGACAGTGTTTTCCAGTGCTGCATATTTTCCACACATATGTGCTATGCCTCAGATAGTGTATGTACCTGGACTCTTTTGGCAAAATATTACTTTGGGCACAGTTATGTCCCTAGGACATTTGGAATCCGAGATGTCCACAAAAGACTCAAGTTTGATTTTGTAGACCCTTCTGTCCCTTGTATGATCCACGATTCTACTACTTATTTATAAAGACACAAACAAACATCAAGGAAAGGAAAACACTGAATCAACAACAAAAGTCTTTAATGTGATAGGCACCCTCTTTCCCTGTTTGTTTTACAAATGGTCCCTAAAGTCTTATTAACTTGAAGACAAAACTTTTAAGTACTAACGCAGAATTCGTATGTAGATTCGGGTCTCAGTATTTCTAACTCTTGGTATATCCTTACCTTTGTTTTGACCTGTGCCTGACTAGGTCTTTTGTTAACATAGCTAACTGATGTTCTGTTCGTGTCCTTTGGGCTACCTTTTATGTGATAGATGACTGCGGGTCGCTGTCACACTTTGCTGTCACCTGTCACAGAGGAGTCTGGGGAGGAGGGAACCAACAGTGAAATTTCCTCTCCACCTGCCTGTCGCTCCCCTTCACCTGTGGCTAATACAGATGCTTCTGTTAACCAGGTACCACGATTTGGCATTCCTCTAGCTAGGATCTCTGGATGGATGCAGGACTCCATTCCTGTTCTTAATAGACTGTGGGTATGAATCTTAGACTTGAGGGACACACCATTAGGTGTGAAATTGCACAAACTGTGATTGTCATGTGATAACCACTACGGGCTCAGCACACCGGCTCCTCTTCTGGGCTTCCAGCAGTGACATGAGTAAAAATTAGGTCACAGAAATTATAGCTGGAGAAGGCCATGTTATAAGGCATTATGGCTTGAGTTCTAACAGCTATCTAATAGGAGTACTGCATCCGAACAGAGAAAGAAATGTTTATGTCATTGTAAAATAACATGATCTCTTTGTATTGTAACATTCATCGAACGTGGTTTTGACACTGATAAGCTCAGATTTTAAAGATGAAAACCTTCTACTCTTTCTTTACTTACTGTCAACCAATTTAAGGGGCATGGCCCAGTGTATATATTGGAATGTCTAAGTAGACTTGTGTTTTTTATCTATTTTTCAATAACGTTAAATTTTGTTTCCTATAAAGTGGAGATGATACCTTGTTATGTGGTGCTTTTTAGCATACATTATGTTAGATTCAGATTGTGCTAAGTTAAATATGTTAAAGAGTTTTCATCAAAAATGTTATATAGAAATAAAAAATATGCTTTTACAATAGCCAAAGATTTTTAATGCATGTTAAGTACTAGTTTCTTTTTTTTTCCTTTAACCAAAATAGTTTAGTTTTTTTTTTTTATTTTTATTTATTATTTTTGAGAGAGAGAGAGAGAGCACAAGCAGTGGAGGGGTGGGGGGGGGGGAACAGAGACTCTGAAGTGGGCTCTGTGCTGGCAGCAGCAGCTTGATGTAGGGCTCGAACCACAAGCCGTGTGATCGTGACCTGAGCCGAAGTCTGACCTTTAACCTGCTGAGCCACCCAGGTGCCCCTAGCCAAAATAGTCTTTAAAAAAGTTTAATGATATTACTGTGAAATTATGTAAGTGTTCAAAGAAGTGGAAATTTATTATTAAGGAAGAAGCGTTAAACAGAACAAATGTTCTATAAGCTATATTACAAATCAGTTACAATTATTTTTATTTTAAAACAGAGCATTCAAAATAGTATTTCTGTGATTAAAAAAAAAACAAAAACCTTCTTCCCCTAAAACAGGAATATAAAATTGATGAATATTTTAGGTAAAACAATTCTCTTGGCAAAACTGTATGTAGCTCTAGGAAATTATGAATTTATTCATTCATCAGACACATTTTGAGTACCTGCCTGGCATGAAATGTTTTCTGGGTTCCAGACAGGTAATAAAGGAGAAGACACCAGTGGCCCCTGCCATCAAGGACCTCATAATTTAGAAAGGTGGATGTGGGATGACTAATAACAAAAGTGATGAGAAGAGACTAAAAACAAAACAAAACAAAACCAAAAAAAAAAAGAGAAGTTCAGTGTACCCTGGGGGAAACTTTTCTTCAGATTCTGAGTTTAAAATATGTATTACTCATTCTTTGATGCTGTGTTCTTCCCTGTGGTCACAGATGTTATTAGAATCAGAGAAACTTGGCTATAGTCAGCTATTGTATAGGAAAAAACTATCCTGTATAATAAACTTAATGTTCTTAAATTTTTCAAATGGAACAATAAACCAAGGCCTTAAGATTAACACTGTGGGGAGAATATCCCTGGTCTAAGATGGTAAGCCTCCATGATACTTCTTGTAAAGTGTCTCTCAATGTACATATAAAAATGCCTCGTGAATGATAAAATACACAAATGTTTTCATATTATGGTTACTTCAGCTGTCAAACTCAGTCAAATCCTAAAATTATGAGTGAGATCTTTCTTTGTTTTAAATAGATTTTGACACCCCTCCGCCATCAAGGGAAAGCATCAATTAAATCACATTGTGAACGTACTTATACGTGATACTGAAGATTAACCAAAAAAATGCCCTTGCTCAGAGGAGGCCCTTAAAAAGCAAATGTGCTATGCTTGGTGTTCAAGCAGATCAACCCCCTTCATTAAGGCCACGCGTTGTTCTTGTACAATAATATAAGTCAGAAGAAAATGAACAAACACTACAACCTGGCTGGGGATGTGCTGGATTTGCAAAATTTTCTCTTGTAGTTGAGGAGGACATTTAGAATCCTCATAAATTGCACTTTTCAGACTCAACATACTGTATAGAATGTGTGCAGCTGTTTTAGGGGGCAGCCAAATATAACTGCTGTATAAAATTGCAGCTGTTAAAGGAAGGTTTTGTGCTCGCTGCTTCTGTAAGTAGATCTCCATTATATAACGGAGCGATTCCCCCCAACCCCGTCCACCCCCCCACCCCTCCGCAGTCAGTGGGTTCTGTCTCTCTGACAGTAGCTATTAGCCCAATGTGGTAACAGTGTAGCTTCCTGGAGAGTGGAAATAACCAGGCAACCCCAGGATTTGCTGCAGGCTTCTTGATGCTATTAGAAGCAAAGCAAGAGGCGAGCTCCTTGGCAGAGTTGACAGAAGCCAAGGTTTGTACCTGGTAGAGCGCCAGGCTCCAGGTTAGAAGCTCAGCATGAGTCCCGTCTCTTCTGCCTGTAAGCTGACTGTACCTGCAGCGTCCTTTAGCGGCCTCATTTGTAACGGCGAGCAATGCTACTTAATTCACAAACTTTTAAAAATTAAATGTGATGTGAAGCATGAAAATACTCTTTAACCTGGGCAATGTAAATGAAATAGTAACTGTAGCTTTCCAAATTCATTTTGTTAGGAATCCACTGGATAATAACTCTCATATCTTAAGTACAAAGCAATAAGAAACGTCTTTCTGAGGATGATTCTTTGCTATGCCAGTTAAGGCCTCCATTTTGTAATTAGAGGATTGTTTTATTTTATTGAATATATGTGGCCCTCAAATATTCAATTCAATATTTGAATATATGTAGTCCTCAAACTATTCATCTACAAAAGGCAATACTTTTTCAGATGCTTTTAAGAAACCAGGAATTCTCATTCCTGTGTAATAGGCCTGAGCAATACACATACATACCACACTCGCACACACACACACACACACACACACACACACAGTCTCTCTCTCTCTCTCTCTCTCCCTCTCTCTCTCTCACCTACAAAAGAACCAGAAAAAAATATTTTTTTTGTAACAAATGTATTTTATTCTGGCTCTTTTGGGGGGCTTCCTTATTAAAAAAGAGTATTTAATTTAAAAATTGTACATTTAAAACAACTTTCTGCTTTTCCTTGTGGACCCAGTAATACTGTTACCTTTCTTGAGGTGCTTGAGTGGCTCAGTCATTTGAATATCTGACTCTTGATTTTGGCTCAGGTCATGATCTCATGGTCATGAGATCCAGTCCGGCATCAGGGTCCATGTTGGGCTCCTGGGCTCCTTGCTGGGTGCGAAGTCTGCTTGTGATTCTCTCTCACTCTCCCTCCTCTCTCTTCCTTTCTGCCCCTTGCCTCTCTCTCCCTCTGCCCCTGCCCTCTCAAAAAAAAAGTACCTTCTGTGTATATAAAGTTTACAAAAGTGCTTTTATATGTATGATGCATTATAGATATATATGCCTGCCTGTTATTTGCCAAACATCCTAAGACCTGCTCAGAGTCAGAGACAAAAGGCACTTCTCAGGTCTTAACTGAGCTCACAGTTGGAGTGAGTAATCACAATAGAATGGGACAATGGCCAGGAGGGGGAGAAACACTGCATGGTGAGGGCGCCCCTGAACCTGGAGTTCAGGATGGGTCAAAGGGAGTGCAAGTTAAGCAGTTGGTGTGCACTAGAGTGAGGTAACATTTTTCAGGCAAGAAGGAAAGACATATGGAAAGGTGTGGTGGCAGGAGGGAGGATGGCCCATCAAGACAACTGCAAATAGGGTCAGTATACTTAGAGAACCAGTTTCGGAGGAGGAGGAAGAAGGGGAGAAAAGAAACTGAGAGGGCTGAAGGAAACACATCATGAAGGACCACACACACACACACACACACACACACACACACACATTGAACTTTATCCAGAAGCTAATAGTTAACCACAGAGGGAATTTAACTAGAAGCTATGTACAGAAGTAAGTCTGAGAACAGATCATCCTGGATCAGTGTGGACAGTAGAATAGAGATGGACAGATTCAGACCCAGAGAAGCTAGTGAGAGACAGAAGTTGCACATTCTGATGCCTGGCCAGGGCTGTGATGTCAACGGCCGGGGAATGAAAAGGACCCGAACAGCACCTCTGTTCATAAACCAGGCAGCCTGTCCCCTGTTAGAACTACCATAGTCCTGTGGACACAGAGTCCAGTCTTATGTACCTTCTGGTTTGCAAAAGGAGCTATGAATCTGGATTCTTATTAAACCTCTCTACTTCGATGACATTTTCAACAGTATCATACACTGCATAAACCGAACTAAATGTGTGCAAGCCAAAGGCAGCCTGCAGGCTACGAGTTTGCAACCTGGGAATTGGGCAGTTGTTGTTCTAATGAGAACTTGAAGCAGTGCTGGGGCAAGGGTATGTGTCAATAGAATTCATCCTAAATAACCTGTGGATGGGAAGGGAGAGAAGAGATAGAGAATAAATCCCACGATCAGAGCTTCTGTATAGAAGTTCCATTTATTGAAAGATGGATAGAACATGATTTTTTTTTTGTAAATTTGTTATTTCTCATCCTGGATGTTTTTGTTTTGTTTTGTTTTATTTGTCTGTTTTTGTTTTTGGAAATGTTGAGTTTGAAATGTAAAAATGAAGATGTGAGTGCAGAGCTTATAAATAACTGAGGGAAATACACAAGTGAAAGCTTGAATGACTGGAGCTTGGAGGAGAACAGATTACAGGGACAGTGTTTCCAAAAGGGGACAGTCAGAGGTGTGGAATGCTATCGAGAGGTCAGGCAGAAGAAGGGCTGAAAATAATCATTTTATTTTACAGAAAAGAATCATTAGGGTCAAAGCACAGCTGGGTATTTAGAAGTGGATTGGGGGGTGAGAAAGTGAACATTATCAAATGTAAACTACCATTTTTAGAAGCTGGATTATCATGTGAAAGGGAGAAAAGGAAGAAACGGCAATCACAACTATGTGTTTGTGTGTGATGACCCATCACTTTGTGATTTGTGGACTTTTCTAACATGTGACATCCTGTAAGAAAAATACCGAAAAAGAGTATGTGTTTTTAGACTGAAAACATTTGCCTCTATTTATATGCTGAGGAGAAAATCAGTAGAGATAGAGAGGATAGTAATGCACCAAGGTCCTTGAAAGAGTGAAAGTGGATGGGATTCTGGGAGTAGGTGGGAGGGTTATCGTTCAGCCGGGAAACTGGCAAGTATAAGATATAGGGGAGTCTGAGCGTAGACAGATTTTTGGAAATTTGAGGAGTTTCAGGGGTATCTCCTCGATGGCCTCAGCTGTGTGTTTGTGTGTGTGTGGAGGGGGTGTGTATATATGCTCATGAGCATGTACACCCATGCGCTCTGGAAAGTAAAGTTGGACTGAGTCCTGCCTGGGATTTTCCAGGTGAGTAACACAGAGTTTAAAGGGGCAAAGAAGGCAGCGGTGTTGGCAAGAGGAGAGTTTAAGTAACTTTAGACATAGCTAGAAGTGCACATGGGGTGAGCCTATTCAGTGATGACAGGCTATCATGTTCAAGGGTGCGGAGGACTGAAGCGGGGTGAAAGTAGGTGAGGGTGAATGGATAGAGCTTAGCAAAGACTTGAGAAGAGCAAAGTAATCTACCCAGGATGGTGACAGGATCAGGAACGAGGAGGAACCAGTCTCCATGTTCCAGTGTCTTCAGTAAAGGTTGGGGACTTGCCTAGAAGCGTCAACAACAAAATAAGTACCAGGTCTCATGGCCACTCAAATATGACTTCATTTAATCCTCAGAACTCCCCAGTGTTACACACATTAGGGAACCGATGCCTGAGATGTGAGTGACTTTCTCGTTGTGCAGCTACTTAGGAGAATTTCAACTGGAATCTCAGCTCTGACTCCTCCGGTGTCAGACTCCTGTCTGAACCCCTTTTACCCCACAATCCTGCTTCTGTCCTCATACACACCCCCAAACACCAGCCCTTTCCTGTTCTTATTTTGGTTTCTCCAGTGTCTGGGTCCTTCTTGAAGACTTTTTACCAAGACCTTATCCATAAGACCTTGCCTTATCGATAAGGCTCAGGTATTTTCCATTCAGATACATTATTATCTCCGACAGTACAACTGCAAAAGTAGTGAACTTTTTTTTAATGTTTGTTTATTTATTTAATTTTTTATTTTTAAAATTTTATTTAAACCCAAGTTAGTTAACATAGAGTATAATAGTGATTTCAGGAGCAGAATTTAGTGATTCATCACTTACATGTAACACCCAGTGCTCATCCCAACAAGTGCCAGAGACAGACAGAGACAGAGAGAGAGAGAGAGAGAGAGCGAGCATGGGCATATGCACACACGAGCACACAAATGGGGGAGGGGCAGAGAGCGAGGGAGAGAGAATCCCAAGCAGACTCCACACTCCCAGTGCAGAGCCCAGTGCGGGGCTCAGTCTCACGAACAGTGAGATCAGGACCTGAGCTGAAATCAAGAGTCGGAGGTTTAACCAACTGAGCCACCCAGGTGCCCCAAAAGTAGTGAACTTTGTAATAGAAATTCCCAGAATATAAACATTACTCCCCAATTCAATTTCTATTAATACACATAAATATGCATAGAAACAATTGAAAACACATGATTATATGTCTTGATGTAGGAGAGTCCATTATTAATACTATAAAATATGTAATGTTACTTATAACCCAAGAAATAATAAAAAATTCAAAAGGTTTGTTTTTCATCATTCACTTTGATTATTTCCAGTGTACTTCCAGGAAGTGATGAGAAGGAATCATTTTTATTATTTCTTTCTTAGAGTAGTTTTAACTTCCCGATTACATTTTCCTTTATTTAATATTAAAAGAAGTTAATTCCTGTGAGTGATGAACTCAGAGATACGGAAGATCTGGCTGTGCCTCAAAAATGACTTAATATTATTTAAATCAAGTACTTTTTAAAAGCATGCAGCACTTTAATCAACACATTAAAAAACAACAGTTTAGGAAATAATTAAGATTCTCTTTTTTTGCCTTATTAGTCTTTTCAATATGTGCACCACTCTAATCTTTTGCATTTCTGTTTTACCAAATATAGACTAAGAATGGGTTTGGCAACTTGAAATATTTGTTCTTTTTTTTATATAAAAGCCAAAATTCAGAAGCAACTGTAGTGTGCTTTGACACAATCTTTGTCTTCTCATCACAAGAATTACACAAACCTCGATAGTTTATAGCCCCTGTTATCGCCCCTATAATAGTTTATAGTTTAAGTGAATCCCAAACCCTTCCTCCACAAGGCAAACAATACAGCGCATGTTAACCTAAATTTGTCTTCTTCTTGAACCCTACACCGGGCTTTGCATCCGCAGGACATTGCTTATTACCAGGCCTTATCTGCTGAGAGGTTGCAGACAGATGCTGCCAGGATCCACCCCAGCACGTTGCCATCGCCGGAGTTCTATGAACTAGGACTGGAGCCATCTGCTACCGCTAAGCTGGATGATTTGCAGCGTTCTTGGGAAACCCTAAAGAATGTGGTAAGTCTCCGAAACGTGGAAGTGTTTAACTCCGTCCACCGCACATGGGATTACCTGAGCGACTGTCTTACGAAACCCACGCCCGGAGTTAACACACTCCGTGCACAGAGTCGGATACCGTCTGTTGGGCCACAGACGTCAGGATGTCGCATGAGGAAAGAAGTGTAGTAACCTAGAAGATAAGAGGCTAGGAGACATTTGGTAATATCCTTTTCTTCTTTAGATCAGTGAAAAGCAGCGCACTCTCTATGAAGCTTTGGAAAGGCAGCAGAAGTACCAGGACTCCCTCCAGTCCATCTCCACAAAAATGGAGGCCATCGAGATGAAACTCAGTGAGAGTCTGGAGCACGGCAGGGGTCCAGAGAGCCAGATGGCGGAGCATCAGGTACAAGTAGCGGTGACTTCGGTTTCCCACATGATTAGGTAGTGCCACTCTGGTGACTGGTTGGCTCAGCATGTGTTTGGGAGAGGAGACTGACTTTTTTGTGTTGCATTAGATCAGTGCTTACAGAGTAAACAAGATTCCACATGGTGGTTGTTTCCACCACTTCTTCAGGGAGGGATCCAGGAAGGAAAAACGGAAATGCAGACCTTGAATTGAAGCAAAGAAAGCCACATGCCCGACGGGGCTTCTTCACTGTTATCACACAAAGTGCCCTTCCTAATAGTTGCCACGTTGTGTTGTTGCTGTCGTGAACTGTTGTGGGGATAAAATGTACTTTCATCTACCTCCTCCGGTTACTGTTGTCTTGAGAAACTTAGCCAGTATGGGCCTAGCACCTTTCCGTGATCACTTCAGAGAATAGCTCTCAGACTTAAGTGGGCAAAGAAGCAGTTGAAGAACAGGCCTTCAGAGTCATAATCTTATGGTTGTACCTGACTTGAATCGTTTTTTAAAATGTTACGCAAACAGGCAAATCTTTGGCTTGACGTGAGAAACAGAGATGATTCCACTAACCTAATTCAGAAAGATGTTAAAAATACATCAATTTAAAATGCATGCTAGGGGCACCTGCATGGCTCAGTTGGTTAAGCCTCCGACTTTGGCTCAGGTCATGATCTCACAGTTCGTGAGTTCGAGCCCCGCATTGGGCTCTGTGCTGAGAGCTCAGAGCCTGGAGCCTGCTTCAGATTCTGTGTCTCCCTCTCTCTCTGCCCCTCCCCACCTTGCGCTGTCTCTCTCTCTCAAAAATAAATAAACATTAAAAATTTTTTTAAATCTATGCTAAGAAAATGCATATATTAAAATCCAGTTAATTCTTTAGCAGTATGATCAAGTGTACTGTTAATGCACAATCGGGTATAACTGAGAGCCAGGGGTACTGAGGTGTTCACTGAAATATTCAGTCACCGTGATATGGGGAAACACTACCTGCCCTCCCCCTCGCCCCCCTGCCAGAATGGAGGAGCATGTACTAACCCTCTAAAAAGGCAGAGGAAAACAAAAGTATTTTTAGATGTAAATTAAGTGCTGTAAAACATGATGTGATATGTGTATCTGTCAAGGACTTGGGAAATTTATTAGCTTTAGGCATGAAACTCTGCACTTTTTTTTTCTTTGAATCCAGGAAAACCTTGGAATATATTGGTTGCTCATATATGTAGTCTAAGATAAAATTGCATTCTTTTACATATATTAAGAATATATGTGGTGTTCTTGCAATATAACCCCAAAATGAGCATATTTTATCTGGAGACAGTGTATTGAGAAATAGTGGCTTCAGGTTTTTGACACTTCTGTAACTTCTTAAGATAGAGATCAAAGCACCCGTCTTTAGACCTTATTTTTGTAAAACTACCTTCTGTGGGGCTTTCTGCTCTCCCAAAGTCATCCATAGTCAGTCTCGTTTGGGGAAGGTGCTGTACAAACGTAGAGTTAGGGTCAGTCTTTGTTTACCTGGACTAAACCAATCATGAGGACGGTCCAGGGACTTAGGTGACTATTACAATGCAATTTTCTTTCAAGCACCATGGTCCTCTTTAACTGATACTCCAGTTATCGACTTGTCAACTGCTGCCACCTTACTGTCAGCTGAAAAAGTTGCCCGTGTAGAACCAGTGTGCCCCCTGGGGTTCTGTCTGCTCAGCTGCCCCTCCGCCCCCGCCCCATGCTTCACTATGCCTGGAGGGGCAGGACAAGTGACCTCCGTTTGATTATAGTTTCCTCTAAAACTTCAAAAGGAATTGAGCATAAATTACCCAAAGGCTACTGTAGTGTGAATGTCAGTATCACACTGTCAGGCCATCACGAACGAGCAGGTGTTCCAGGAGAGGGTTTACATAGTTTAATTCTCTCTACTTTTGGGTTATCTCGGCCTTTGTTCAGGGTGCATGCTTCTAGTGTCCCAGGTGACTGACCGCAGCCCCCAAGACCTTTCACTGGGTCCCCCAGGATTCAGGAACTGCCTGAAAACAGGATCGTGGTGGTCTGTCCTGACATTCCAGGGTTCCTAATTGAAAACAGAAATTAGCTCCCAACCACCACCCTGCCTCTCGGGCGTTGGGATGAAAATGTGCATAAACTGAATGTAGAGCAAAATTAGTATTTTCAAGGGATTTAATGGAGAAAACACAAAATTGCACATTAATGCTAAGTAAGTATTAACTATTAGAATGAATGTGTGACTTTTCTTGTAATTAAGGCCAGCCACATGAATTTCTGTCTCTTTCTAAGCTGGGAGTGGTCATGTGAACAATTCTAGCAGCGAGGAGATGTAGCTCATTTCATGATTATTACCCATCATGGGAACTTAACATATTAATGCTCTGCTGAGAGGCAAAGAAAGTATGAATTATGTATTGCTTTTCATATCACCCCAAATCTAAAATTTTCCATCTGACCTACTTTTGCCATCTGTACCTCAGTTCTACAAATTCTGGGACAGAGCTGCCCACGTGAAAAGCTAACAGTATCTCAAAGTCTAAATTGGTTCTTTGCTTCTGGAATGGTATTTTAAAAATTCCAAGAAGTGTTGTAGAATTACTTTTTCTAAGTTCCAACTGAATGTGGGTGAGACAGTCCAGTATACTTTTTATATTTTCTAAAAATTAATAGAAACCCTTCAGTTGTTATTTCTTTCCCAACATTCTCTTGAAAGTATTAATGTTTCTTTAAGGAGCTGACCTAATACCTACATTTTTCCTCTACTTACTTGTCTAAATCTACCGAATTTGGGTAGAGTGCTGTGCCTTTCCTGTTATCTTCTCTAAATTGTATGGGGGATCTAATTTTAACACATTAATGCAGGGGAACCTGGGTGGCTCAGTTGGATGAGCGTTCCACTTTGGCTCAGGTCATGATCTCACCATTTGTGAGTTTGAGCCCTGAGTCGGGCTCTGTGCTGACAGCTCACGGCCTGGAGCCAGCTTCAGATTCTCTCTTCTGTCTCTCTCTGCCCCTCCCCTGCTCGCTCTCGCTCTCGCTCTCTTTCTCTCTGGCTCTCCCTCTCTCTCAAAAATAAACATTAAAAAAAATTTTTTAAGACAGTAATGCAGTTCATAAGCTGACTTGTGGCTGTTCTAAGTGATAAGCCCTCTGTGATAGGGACCTTCATGGTCATGGGCAGCTAATGCTTTGTGGGCCTGTGTTGTCTCTGCCACATTAAGCTCAGTGATGGATAGTAGGCAGAGCTCTGAGGTAAATTTGTTTCTATTTTTGCTTTTTCATTATATATGACAACTCAAAGTTTGAAACCAGCTGTGCTGATGTTAATAGTTCTGAAAGTCACAATGAAATTCACATTTACCTTTGGTGTTAAGCCAAACATGAACTCCATGTTGTCCCCAGAGTGAGTCATTTTAGAGAAGCCTAAGGTACTTTTGTAAACCACAGAAGTGTGGTGCATATACCCTCTTTGTAAACACAAGTCAGAAACCCAAAGATGTGTGTTTCTTCTCCTCCTTAGTTTTGAGTCAGATGTTGTAAGGAGACAGCTGGCCACCAGCTGAGACAGTTATAGGGGTGAAGACATATTTGATTGTTGGATCTTTTTGTTTAAATTGACATGATACTCCACTCACATAAAATTAACCACTTTAAACTGTACAATCAGTGGCATTTATTTTTTTTAATTTTTTAAATTGTATTTATTTTTTTATTTTTTTAATGTTTATTTTTGAGAGAGAGAGACAGAGAGAGAGCTTGAGCGAGCATGGGGGTGGTGGTGCAGAGAGAGAGAGAGGGAGACACAAAATGTGAAGCAGCCTCCAGGCTCTTAAGCTGTCAGCATGGAGCCTGACTCAGGGCTCAAACCTGTACCATGAGACCATTACCTGAACTGAAGTCTGACCCTTAACTATCTGAGCCCCCCCCCCCCCCCGCCGGCACCCCTCATTGGCATTTAATACTTTCAGTATCTTATACAACTACCCCCTCTATCTGGTTTCAAAACATTTTACATCAGAAAAAAGTCCCGCCCCCAGTAGGCTTGGCTCCTGGATCTTGAAGTTTAAAACTATAGTTACCTTTCAAAACCATCCTTGAGAGCAAAAAACTCTCCCTTGAGAGTAAGCTGAAGCATGAATAGAGAGTCTTGACTCTAAGAGGATGAAAACCCACAGTTTTAGAATTCTTAATTCCTTTATTCCTTATTGCAGAACATTCAGAGGGCTGTGGCAGACCACTGTGAGCCTGAAAAAGAAGCTAGTGACTTCCCTGTATACTGGATTGGTCAAATCCACTGAGAGTAAATGAGATTGCTTTTTTCTTCCTGGTTGCTTTGTGACTGAGATACCTGTTTTATCGATCATGAATTAGAATTAAGTCAACTAGATGTGCTGAGCACCTAGTATGCATGCAGCTAAAAAGGACAGACTTTCTCATTAATATATGATTGAAAAGTGTGCTTTAGGGGTGAAGGGAATTACCAACACGTTGTAGAAAAACACAATGGGACTGTGGGTTATAGATAAAGGTAAAATCTCCTTTTATCTACAGATGGAGACAAAAGGAAATTCTATGGGGTCTTTCGGGAAGCACAGATTTTAAAAGTTCAGACTGACAACAGGAGTGGGTGGAAGGCGCTATAAATATAAACACATGTGAAGAAAGGTGCAGAGGAGACAATGAGAATGAACATGGTTTAAGATAGTGAGGGGCTCTCCTTCCTTGCACAGAGGATCAGTGCAAAAAAAGACATGATGGGGTCAGTCTAGTTATGGACAAGCCTTTAAAAGAGGCCATATAAGGGGCACCTGGATGGCTCAGCCAGTTAAGCACCTGACTGTTGGTTTCAGCTCAGGTCATGATCTCACAGGTTTGTGGGTTCAAGCCCCACATCAGGGTCTGCACTGGCAATATGGAGACTGCTTGGGATTCTCTGTTTATCCTCCCTCTCTGCTCCTTCCCCACTCGCACTGTCTCTGTCTCTCTCAAAATAAATAAACTTAAAAAAAAAGAGAGACCAAATAATATGAATTTTGTATATTTGGCAGTAGTCAAAATATTATTATGAAGTAGTGGAAAGTAATTGGCTGGAGAAAAAGCGTTTTGAATATATAACAAACTCAGTCTTTAAATTCATTACAGTCTCATTAAAATATTCCAGTAAGGTCTTTGGTGGAGATTGATAAGCTAATTCTAAAATATATTACAAATGTATAAGAGTCAAAAATAGCCAAGACAATCTTGAGGAAAATGAGTAAGGTTGAAGAATGTATCCTCCCAGAGAGTGAGACTTATGGAGCAGTAGTAATTATGATAGTGTGGTGTTGCCACAGACAGCCAGCTGGGTCAGTGGAACAGAATTAGAAGTCGTAGGCACACAGACACATACAGACGCTTGGTTTATGTCCAATATTATACTGCAAAACAATGGATTAAAAATACTATTTTCAGTAAATTAGGCAGGATCAATTGATATTAATAAGAAAAAAAAAGAATTTTGACCCCTATCTATGGCTGAACACAAAAATTAAGTTTAAGGATATTGTAGATCTAAATGTGAAGGTTAAAAAAAAAAAGTTTTGCAACAGAGTTTCTCAAACTATCTGTACTAAATAACCTTATTTAATTTTTAAAATTTCTGACCCATCACAGACCAATATTTTAGAAAATAAAATGCTGCTAGGACATGTCAATGTCCAGTTGCTTTACAAGTTTCTTGACACCTGCAATATCCCTATCTTGTCATGAATCGGTAAACATTTTGCATAGACTGATACTATTTTATAGGCCACACCTTGAATACCATTTTTCTAGAAGGTAACTTGGGAAAATATATTCATGACTTTGGGATAGGCAAAGATCTCTTAAATCGGACACCAAAACCTAACCCTGAGTTTTCCAGTGAAGGAAAATACTGGTATTATTAGACTGTAATAAATTTAAGAATTTCATTTTATCAAAAGGCACCAGTAAGGGGGCGCCTGGGTGGCGCAGTCGGTTGGGCGTCCGACTTCAGCCAGGTCACGATCTCGCGGTCCGTGGGTTCGAGCCCCGCGTCGGGCTCTGGGCTGATGGCTCAGAGCCTGGAGCTTGTTTCTGATTCTGTGTCTCCCTCTCTCTCTGCCCCTCCCCTGTTCATGCTCTGTCTCTCTCTGTCCCAAAAATAAATAAACGTTGAAAAAAAAATTAAAAAAAAAAAAAAAAAGGCACCAGTAAGGAAGTCATTCCCATTAAGGGATAGCCATGTCACAAAGTGGCAGCAGATATTTGCAATACACAGAACCAAAAGGAACGCAGGCACTCCTATCCAAAATATGTAAACAACTTTACACATCAGTAAGAAAAGGAAAGACTCCAGTGGGCAAAAGATTTTTAGCAGGCAATCACAAAAGAGGATAGCCAAATGGCTAAAAAGCATAGGAAAAGTGCTGAATCTCGGGGCACCTGGGTGGCTCAGTTGTTTGGCCGTTTGACTTCAGCTCAGGTCATGATCTCGCACTCACGAGTTCGAGCCCCATGTCAGGCTCTGTGCTGACAGCCCAGAGCCTGGAGCCTGCTTCAGATTCTGTGTCTCCCTCTGTCTCGACCCCCTACCCTGCTCACGCTCTGTCTCTCTCTCAAAAATAAATAAACATTAAAAAAAAACATTTAAAAAAAGTGCTCAATCTCATTAGTCATCAGAGAAATGCAAATTAAAATTACAGTGAGGTACTACCATGAACCCACTAGAAAGGCTTCACCGGAAAGGATCCAAAACCAGGTGACAGTGGAGTGCTACGCAATGATGAAAATGATCATCATCAACATGCATCCCTTTCACAACCATGACAGGGAGGGAAAGAAGCCAGACAGGAAAGTACTTCAGGTATGATTCCATTTTTATAGAGCTCAAAAATAAGCCAAAGTAACCTATGATGTTTACAGGTAACACTGTGGTGATCTTTGGCAAGGAGGGAGGTAGTAACAGGGAGGAGATCAGAAGAGATTGTAGAGTCCTGGGAACGTTCTGTTTCTCGATCTGAGTGGCAGGAGTGGGTATGTGCAGTTTGTGAAAATTTATAGAGCTCTACACTTAGGGTCTGTGCACTTTTCTAGACATATAGAATGACTTCAATATAGTTGTTTATTTAAAAAAATCAACTGTATATGATGGCACTTAATATTAGGACAAGAGAAGGGGTTTTTGTTATTTTGTTTTAAAATATTTATTGAGAGCCCACGGTCAGGAGGCACCGGGCTTGCACTGAAGCCTACGGTCCTGTGGCAGAGCTGTGAACTATGTATGTGCAGGTACATCGGAAACTATGAAATATCGGTAAATATAAGCCTGTGTTCCTTTACTTGACATCTCGGTGCTCCCTCCTGTGGTAGGACCTGTTTTTTCTAACATGCCATTCAAATCCTACATAAGAATTTCTCCTGTCAAGATTCCAGTTAAAGAACGAGTCATAACATACCAAAAAAATGAGAAATAAAAACCATGTATATAATTGTGATGGATATGAATAAAGAAATTAGCGTGGTATTTGCCAGAAAGAGCTGGAGGTCCTGGACTGAGGGCAAAAGGCAGGAATGTCACGAGGGAGAAGGGGGTGTGGTACAATGGCAGAAAGTGGTGAGACATACAGGTAAGATAAGGAGTTTGGCCCTTATCTTATGGGCAATAAGCCACTAGGTATTTAAAAGCAGGAAAGTGAGAGCTTTTTAAAAGCTCACCCCAGTTGCTTTGTGCAGAGTGGACTGGAGAGATCAGGTAAGCTTGTAAGCAGGTAGGCCAACCGGGAGACCATTAGAGCCATTCAGGTAAGAGAGTTGGCTCTGACTTGGGCTGGGGCAGAGGAGACACATCGGATCCATAGTGCAGGGCTTGGTGTGGGATTGGATATGGTGAGGGATGGAGAGGAGGTGTGAGGCATGACTCCTAGGTCTTGAACTTGAACAGTGAGAGGGTGTTAGCTTTCAGTGAGGTGAGGAAGACAGAGGAGGAAGCAGGCTTTACACGTAATATGCTGTTGATACCCGTGAAATGTGTGTGTCGAGTATAAACCCTAAAATTTAAGACAGATATTTGGGTTAGGAACATGACCCTGGGAGCCTTCAGGGTTAGAAAACATTTGAAGCCTCAGGAATGGACACCCCCCACCCCCCCACCCCCCAGCCTTGGGAGAGACTGCGAGGAGAGAAAAGAGGGACCTGGAAGTTAGCTGAGAAACTTCAGGTTTTAGGGCCGGGAAGAGCAGGCGGAAGTGAGGAGAGGGTGAGAACATAGAAACAGGTGACTGATCGCCCTGGTCTTGTGTAATGTGAGCTTTGGGTTAAAGCGCAGTGTTGTTGCTCAGACTTGGGGGAGATTTGGAGTGGGAAAAATCGTGTTGAGGAAGAAAGTAATGAATTCTGCTTTCAATATAGAGTCATAGACTCAGACTCACACTGAGCCAGCTCCCCTCCCGGACTGCAGATGAGCCCAGTGAAAGCCAGAAGGATTGACGAACTTGTTCAAATTCATTTACGTTAGTGACACAATGGTTTTGAAACCGGAAACTGCCTGGCATTCGTTCCAGTCCTTTCATTTCGGAACCCGTTTGCTGGTTAAAGGACTTCCATGTGAATTATCTTCATTAATCTCAACCGACGTGAGACTCAGCTAATGACACGATGCCTCAGTCCAAAAAAGTACATACAGGAGTGTGATTCCACAGTCTTCTCCACAGGCACTGATGGATGAGATTCTCATGCTTCAAGAGGAGATCAGTGAGCTCCAGTCGTCTCTGGCGGAGGAGCTGGTGTCCCAGTCTCCCGAGTCCGACCCCGCGGAACAGCTGGCCTTGCAGTCCACACTCACCGTCTTAGCCGAGCGGATGTCCACCATCAAGATGATGGCGTCAGGGAAGCGACAGCTTTTGGAGGTAACAACCCTGAAGGTGCCGCTCGCGTCCAAATTAACTCTTCAAGTTGTGTTGCCAAGCATGCGGGTTTTTTACGTGATCTACATTTTTATAGTTTCCCACTCAGAAGAAGCTGGTATTGTGTGTGTCTCAAGGAGGGTCTCATGAATAGAGCACTGAGTGGACAGCCATGAATGTGTCTTTTCACCACTTTCTGACTCATTTCAGCATGAAAAATTGAGAATGCGTAAAGGAAAACTTGGTAGACATGAGCCTTGTGAAGAATAATTGTAAAAGGTTTGCATAAGGGTTTGCTATGTTTGAATAAAAAGCATTTTATGAGTAGTATTACTAATACCCTGGAGAATAAATCCTTAGTCATTCTTAGCCAATTCGAGCACGTTAGTTCATGAAAATAGTTTTGCAATTCTGGTTCTCGTGTTACTTCAACATTATTTAATAGATAAATTTTGGTAACAACAACATGGGTTAAAAAATAAGTTATTTTGCTTTTTCTTTGTTCCCTTGTAATTCCTGGTCCTAAACATACACGATGTTCATGTTGTGGCTCCTATAAATTAGATTAGACAAGAGACCTCTTTAAGGACATTTAGAGTGTCTCTCTCCTTGTATCTTCAGGGTCAATAGCTTCTCTGGCACATAATCAGTTCTCAATACATTTCTTGTTAAATGGACTTAACATTATGTTTTTTATGTTTTTTATCTGCTGGTTATGCCGTAATTCAGTAGAACACGGACCTGTTGTTGGAGTGTATAGGCTCTTTCCAGTTTTACCTATTATAAGATTCATCAAATCATATATTTGTATATTTTTTGTTTGGGAGACATTTAGAATCAATGTGTCAGCTTTATTTAATCTCCGTTTTCAACTATTCAATAAAAATTTTAATTTAAAAAATAACAACAGGGGGCGCCTGGGTGGCTTGGTCGGTTAAGCATTCGACTTTGACTCAGGTCATGATCTCGCGATTCGTGAGTTCGAGCCCCATGTCGGGCTCAGTGCTGACAGCTCGAAGCCTGGAGCATGGTTCCAGATTCTGTGTCTCCCTCTCTCTCTGCCCCTCCCCTACTCATGCTCTGTCTCTCTGTGTCTCTCAAAAATAAATAAATGTTAAAAAAAAAAATGTGGAACAGACCAAAAACTCTTATAAAAAAAATAACAACAGTAGTAAGTCATTAAGGAACTAATTTTTAAAATAAGGTGTTTAGAGTACTTACCTTAAGAATTCCTTTTTTAATTCATTAATATTCTCCCTCATCACTCTAGGAAATCTGTGTGGAGTTTTAACCTTTATTAATTTTTGAGACAGAGAGAGACAGAGCGTGAATGGGGGAGGGGCAGAGAGAGAGGGAGACACATAATCAGAAGCAGGCTCCAGGCTCTGAGCCATCAGCCCAGAGCCTGACACGGGGCTCAAACTCACGGACCGCGAGATCGTGACCTGAGCTGAAGTCAGACGCTCAACCGACTGAGCCACCCAGGCGCCCCTGTGTGGAGTTTTAAAATGAAGTGATTGGCTTGATTTTTTTTTTCTTAAATATGAATTATTTGCCATCAGTGAGAAAACCCAGAGATGTAACCAAAAAATTTGAATTTCTGTCTTCACTCAAGAAACTTGTCCCCTGAAACACCCCCCACTTCCTGTAAGGGGTGACTTGCTTTAAGCTGTGTGCTGGTGCCCTGACCATGCTTGCCACTGTCCCCGCCACTCCTTGCAGTTCCCCAGACACTGTGGTAACGTATCTATTGCCGTTTACCGCCTTATGCCATTGTTTTGTTCTAATGCTTGGTCTGTTTCCATTATTCGCGTTATTTGCCCAGCCCTGTAGGTATATTACATAAGACACCTAACCTTAATCTTACCTGAACCTTTAGGCGCACATGAGAATCATCGGAAAAGCTTTATCAAAATACTAATCCTGAGACTCACTTCCAGAAATTCTCATTTATTGCTCTGAGATGCGGCCTAAGCATGTTTGTTTTGTTTTGTGTTTTTAAGTTTCACACGGGATTCTGACGAGCAACTGGGGCTAAGAACCTAGTTCTGTTGTGTTGAACCCTAATGACTGTACCTCTCGGTGATCTGTGTCACATTCTACTTAATTCATTAGGAGAAGTTAAATGATCAGCTTGAGGAACAGAGACAGGAGCAGGCCCTGCAGAGGTACCGCTGTGAAGCCGACGAGCTGGACCACTGGCTCCTGAGCACCAAGGCCACTCTGGACACCGCACTGGGTACAGCCCAGGAGCCTATGGACATGGAAGCCCAGCTGGTGGATTGCCAGGTACAAAAATGGGCTGGAGGAGATACTCCAACAGCACCAAGTACTTTGTTTAAGCACAGAAAACGTAATAGGAAAAAGACTTGGTATGGATGTATGATTTTTTTCACAATCCATACCTTTGTATGTTTAGAGTAGAAAAACAATACCTTATAAAAGCTTAAATGAAATCCAAAATTGGACTTAGTCTTTTGAAAAATTTTGCCGGTAGTATCTACTGTTTAGAAAATTTTCAGCTTCGGGGCACCCAGGTGGCTCAGTGGGTTAAGCTTCTGACTGGCTCAGGTCATGATCTGGTGGTTCATGAGTTCCAGCCCCGCATTAGGCTCTGTGCTGACAGCTCAGAGCCTGGAGCCTCCTTCAGATTCTGTGTCTCCTCTCTCTGTCCCTTCACGTCTCTCTGTCTCAAAAATAAGTAAAACATTAAAAAAAGTTTAACTTCAGCTTCCTAAAGGACATTTTTTTAAAGACCATAAATACCCAAAATACTTATGGTATCTATATTTAGTGGCTAGTAAAGAATACAAACCCAATGAAAAGAATTAGTATCAGCCAATCAGACTGTGGATCAACACAGCAAAGGGTGTTCCTAGGTGCTCTACTGCAATTTTGGTTCTAATTCTGATATATTACTTGGACAACAGTATGCGTGAGTTGATATTTCTCCTAATTGCAATCAGAAAATATGCAAACATTGTTAGTGAACACTATCTTTTTTTCTTAATGTGTAGCACGCTATTTTGATCATTCCCTTAGTGATTTGGGATTTACTGTGATATTGATCATTAGAACTTGGATTTTTATATTTTTCAGGCAACTTATCTATGTGTATTCAAAGCATTGTTATTCTCTGCCTTGATGACAGAGAATAGAGGACCACATGTAAATGTTTTCTATTCTTTAGATCATCTTTTCTAAAGTTTCCTTGCTGAAAAGAAACATCCATTTTTAGCACTCCCTTCTAGTGCTTAAAATTAGCACATGTACTAACTAGCATTCCAAAATTATGTTTTGCCATTACTCCCACCTCTCCTTTTTGGATGTCTCTATTTTTATAGCTGTGTGTAAAGTCCACAATTCAGTTAATGTATTTCAGGATACTTATGAAGTATTCAAATGGTATTTTGACGACATTTTTAGAAACCAGAAGTAAATGGAACCATACAAGTACCCAACAGTTCCTCACTCAGTTAAAATCTGGTGTTTAAGCCAATTGTGTAATTATAACTGTGGCTATCACTAGGGTCACATTATGACTTTTGGGACCCTCGGCGCTTTGCTTCTGTGGGCTCTGCCTCTATAAAAGTGCTAAATATTTTATTTTTATAACTGCCTTGGTACAAAGACTAATATGAGCCAGGGTGGATTCATTGTTACATATTCATTATTTTATTCATTTTTCCCTTCTGATTTTGAAAGAAATTAAAATTAAGATTTTTATTGGGCCTCTAAAAGTATCATGAGCCCTCAGCATTGTGGTAACTCGGCCTAATGGAAAAGTCTGTCCTTCGTAGAATTATATTAGTTTCTCAAAAATAATCTTTAGGAAATCATCCTTTAAACCCCATTTCATTAAACATTTCACACTTCCACTTAGTTCTAGTTATTTGGTTCAAGCCTATATTCTTAAAAGGTGGCGGCAGTTTTTCTGATTTTGCATAAGGAAATAAAATATCTTTCCTCATTAATAAATTATTTACTTGCATATAAGTTAGAGAGTTAAGGAATATAAGAACAGAATGATTTGTGTAGAAAATAAAATGGCTGTTACTGGTTTAGCTTTGATGTTTTTATTTTGTTCTTGTTTTAGTTTTATTTTATTTCCATTCAAATTTTATTCTTTGGGTTTTTTTTTATGTAATTTATTGTCAAATTGGCTAACATACAATGTGTAGAGTATGCTCTTGGTCTTTGGGATAGATTCCCATGGTTCATCACTTACATACAACACCCAGCGCTCATCCCAACAAGTGCCCTCCTCGATGCCCATCACCCATTTTCCAAAGACGGAGGGAGGCAAACCGTAGGAAACTTTTAAATACAGAGAACAAACGGAGGATTGACGGTGGCTGTGGCAGAGGGGAAAATGGGTGATAGTTTTTGTTTTAAATCTTACCTTGGAGGAAGGGAGACTGTATTGCTCCTTCTTGGGATTTAGCTTCTATTTGAGAAGAAAAGGCAAGCCCTCGAGAGTTGTCACAGAAAGTGAAAGTAAAATTCTTACGAAAACTTTTAGAAACGTAAGCTTAAAAATACATTATGTACAAAAACCACTGAAAACCAAGAAATAAAAGCCAATCTGAAAAGGAAACAGAAAAAAAAAAAAACACAAAGAAGCAATGTCTTAAAAGAGAGAATCATCTTTAAACTGACAAGAAAGTGTTGATCATATGATGTCTTTACTGCTAATAGTCATAAGCGTCACAGTCTCACACTAAAATAATAACATAGTTATAATAATGGGATAACACTAAGGAATGGTCTTTTCTCCTTATCCATGATTTCCTGGTACTTTTCCAATATGTTTTCCACTATATAGTATCTAATCTTAAAGGAGAGAAATATTAGGAAGCTCAAGGAATCTTTAAAAATCTGTAACTGCTCTTCAGGTCTGTCAGAAAAGTAGGAAAAAACCATGAAGTCCTCTTCTTTTGGTGACAGGAAGTGTGATGTTTATCTTTGAGAAACGACGTTCGCAGCGGCTGGCGGGATGCGTGAATTTCATCCCTATTTCTGTCGTTCCAGAACATGCTAGTGGAAATCGAGCAGAAGGTGGTGGCCTTATCGGAGCTGTCGGTCCACAATGACAACCTGCTGCTGGAGGGCAAGGCCCACACCAAGGAGGAGGCAGAGCAGCTGGCCGTGAAGCTGAGAACCCTCAAGGGCAGCCTCCTGGAGCTGCAGAGAGCCCTACATGACAAACAGCTCCTCATGCAGGTGAGGGCTCCAGCCACCCACAGTAGGACAGGGCCACAGCACCTCCCAGTCCTGGCTCACTGCTGCCCACCTTACCCAGCCTGGGGCCATCAAGGGAGAGCTGGGGAATGATGCATACTTAGGTACACTTCCACTTTCCACAAACTTTGGCATAGGTTTTCCAATAGGTTTTGTAAGGACTGTTTGAATCTGTAGACCTGAAGATGGCAGGCTAGGAAAACAAAAGAAAATGAAAACAAATACCCAAATTTAGCAGCTATGCTATTTAAAAAAATATGTTTTTAAATGTTTGTTTATTTTTGAGAGAGAGAGTGTGTGTGAGCAGAGGAAGGGCAGAGAGAGAGGGAGACACAGAATCTGAAGCAGGCTTCAGGCTCTGAGCTGTCAGCACAGAGCCCGATGTGGGGCTCGAACTCACAGACCATGAGATCATAACCTGAACCGAAGTCGGACGCTTAACCGACTGAGCCACTCAGGCGCCCCCCCCCTTTTTTTTAATTTTTTTTTTTTAACATTTTATTTATTTTTGAGACAGAGAGAGACAGAGCATGAATGGGGGAGGGCCAGAGAGAGAGAGGGAGACACAGAATCTGAAACAGGCTCCAGGCTCTAAGCTGTCAGCACAGAGCCCGACGTGGGGCTCAAACTCATGAACTGCAAAATCATGACCTGAACTGAAGTCGGACGTTTAACCGACTGAGCCATCCAGGTGCCCCACAACTACACTTTTTTGGAAAGTATTTAAACATAGGTCATAGATTAAGATATTTAATAACATTTTTTCCATGTTTTTTTCATTCTCCTACATTCTACTTTTCACAAATACTCAGACTTTTTAATTTAGAGCTCATACCTAACATTGTCATATATTCCAGGTGAATTAAACATTTTTACTCTCATTTACTGACCTTATTGTTCCCTAATAGTGATTTTCATTTTATATCGCTGGAGCTTTTGGGGGATAATATTTGCCTAGTATATCCTTTAACTTTCCTTTGATCTCACCTTTCAACGTCCTTAGGTTTTAGATTTGCTTCGTAAAAAAACATTTGGCTATACTTTGTTGGTTTTAAACATTTATCTAATCAGAAAATCTCTGACTTTTAAAGGACAGGGTTAGTTCATTTAAATTTACTGTGATTACTGATATGTGTAGACTTCTATTAGCTTACTTTTTGGTTTTGGTGTTTGTTCTCCTCTTTCTATTCTTTTTTTCTTCTTTTCAACCTTTAAGTGGTTGAATAATTTTCCCCCCAATATCTACTCTTTACCACTCATACCTAAAAATTCTTTTTTTTCTTTTTAATGTTTATTTATTTTATTTTTGAGAGAAAATTCATGCACACTTGAGAACGGGAGGGGCAGAGACAGAGGTAGAGAAAGAATCCCAAGCAGACTCTGCTGTGCCAGCATGGAACCCAATCTGTGAGATCATGACCTGAGCCAAAATCCAGAGTCACATGCTTAACCAACTGAGTGACTCAGAATCCCTAAGTTTAAGTTATTCTTAACTAAAATACTATGCTTTTGGATTGTAACATAAGGATACAAAATGTGAGAAAATGATTCCAGGTTTGCCTGGAATACAATAAATGTGAAAATAACCGTAATATTCCAAAACTGAAGAGTTAGGAGCAGCTAATTTAATCTTACCATATATCAAAGTATGATATTATAATAATTAGAATAGTTTGACATCGGCCCCATAAATAAATGAACAAAAAATATTACAGAATAAATATCCCAGAAAGAGACCCCAGTATTTAAGGAAAATTGATTAATGGTAAAGGTAACATTTCAGATCAGTGGATAAAAAAGAAAGCAATAGGTGAACCACTTGAAATATGATAAAATCAATGTTTTATCCCATTCTTTACAGGAAGAAAAAAAAAAAGCATCACAGAGGTACCAAGTATTTAAACCTGAAAAGTTCTGGATATATGGGTATTTAAAAAAAAAAAATCTTAGGATGGGAAGGATCTTTGCCGGTATGCCCCAAACCTGGAATTTTAGTTTCTGTAGGACCAAAATGAAAAATGAAACAGTTCTGTATGACCAGAAAAATGGAACTAAATGAAAAGACATAGACAAATAGAGAAGAAACTGTATAAATCACGTGACAAAGAATTAATTCCCTTAATTTCTACAAGTCTTTTGTAAATCAGTAAGAAGAGGTCACAGAATAGAAATATGGGCAAAAAAGTAGGAAGGGACCATTCAAATGAGGAGAAATACAAATGGCCAATGAACTAATGAAAATGTATTTGGTTAAACATTGGTTAAATAAATGCAAACAAAGACGAAATACAGCTTTTCACCTTAAATTTACATACTTAAAAATGTACATGCGGGGCCCCCGGATGGCTCAGTCAGTTGAGCATCGGACTCTTGGTTTGGGCTCAGGTCATGATCCTAGGGTCGTGGGATTGAGCCCTGCATTGAGCCCAGGGTCTGGCTCTGTGCTGAGCCTAGAGCTTACTTAAGATTCTCTCTCTCTCTCTCTCTCTCTCTCTGTCTCTCTGTCTCTCCCCCTCTCCCCCTTTCTCCCCCTCTGCCCCTCTCACCCTGCTAGCATGCTCGCTCTCTCTCTCTCTCTCTCTCTCTCTCAAAAATAAATAAATAAAACCAAAATGTGCAATCTGACTTTATAGATTAAAGCAAAAAGTAAAGCATTAAAAATATTCAAATTAGGGAGTAGGGAATATGCAAATTTTAAAAAATTAATTAAAAACTAAAAATATTAAAATTGAACAGAATGAGAATGCTTTTCTAACTGTAAAAGTTTATAGTAATATACTTGGTTGTATTAAAAAGTATTACTAATCTAATACATAATGCTTTTTTTTTCCCCCCCTAATGGTGGTATATAAATGAACTTGACTTCTAAAGGAACCAAATCAGAGGGAGAGACTTCAAGGTTTCACATCTGGTAATAGTTATTATTTAGAAGGCTGTGATTGTGCCCTACCCCTAGAGGCAGGGAGGAAGGGAAGGGACAACCTGATACACATGTGGCACAGGTCAGGATTAAAAGGGGGTTGGCAGGGTGGGGGTGGGAGGATAAGGGCACAAATTCCAGGGCCTCAGGGCCTGGGAAGGGAATATAAATGAGCAAAGCAGGCCCAGTCAGGGGCTTGGCAAGCTTCTCATGTCAGAGAAGCAGCAGTTACTGAGCTCCAACTATTGTCATATAAGAGTTTACAAGCAGCATTGCTAGACCTTCCAGACAAGGGACATTTGGATTTATATCTAAAACATCTCCACTTAATTTTAAAACTTAGTGCCAAACAGAAGTCGGACTAAGTTCTTAGACCATCACTTTGGGGCTATTCTTTCAGTCTTCCCATCCTGGTATACCACCAGCAGTCAACCAGGTGACCTAGGGCAAGATCCTTGAACTTGGCCTCAACCTTTCTGACAGATCAGTTTTCTTACAAATCAGTTTCTCATCTGTAAAATAGGGATCTTAATAGTGTATTCAGGGGCTCCTGAGTGGCTCAGTCGATTAAGCACCTGACTTCAACTCAGGTCATGATCTCATGGTTTGTGAGTTTGAGCCCCACGTCGGGCTCTGTGCTGACAGCTCAGACCTAGAGCCTTCTTCGGATTCTGTGTCTCCCTCCCTCTCTGCCCTCCCCTGTTCACTCTCTGTCTCCCTCTCTCTCTCTCAAAAATAAATAAACATTAAAAAATTTTTTTATCGTATTCAGCTTTTAAAATTCTGAGGATTTTAATGCAAGTAAGGCTCACAGTAAGTGCTCAAATAGCAGTGACTATAAGAATTAACAATAACCACATCCTTTGGGAGGAAAGGAACTCCTGACATGCTGAAAAGTTAAGTTTGAGATGGCGCAGGTCAGGGCTGAGCTCCCTGAAAGCCTGGGTACTCACACCCAGCAGATCCTTCCCATGGCCACGGGGATTCTTCATACTGAGTAAGATCTTGTCTTTGCTCACGAGTGGAAGGATTTGCTGAGGATACTGCTATAAAAAGTATAAATACTGGAAAATGTGGTAGCGTTTCACTGAATTGAAACTGATTATTGTTTGTTTTTAAGTATCTATGAATTCCCTCATCTTTAGTCTAATGAGTTTCCAGCATAGAAAATACGGATTTTCTTTTTTTTACTATTAGAGCCATTTGAAGAGATTATTTTTCCAACTGTAGGAATAACAGGAGCCCTGTTTACATTATTATTACCATGAGAAGGATCATTTGCCTTCAAAATTCAGAGTTGATCTGAAATTAACGAATGTTGATTGGGGAAAAAAAATCTTCCATTGAATGTAGATGTCGGTGAGGTTGTACCCTCCACTCGGGGTTTGTGTGATTCAAGATGGCTGGAGTTGTGTGCCTATAAGCACACCATTTCTCAGTGCCACTTGCCTACAAAGTGGTCATATCTGTCATGGCCATATTTTTAACTAATTGGATTTCTGTATGTATCAAAGAATAACCAGTCCCTTTAGTTCCCCACCTACCCCAAATAGGTTCCTTCTCTTTGTGAAGGGACATAGACGTAAGCGCATGTAATGCTGTCTCCTAAATTACATGGTATCTTTCCTCATAAAATGTTTAAGTTATTTTCAACATTATCAGCTTTTGAAGGAGCAGAAAGTTTACCCAATATAAATAATGAAATGCTTTGTAAAGAAATGTTTTATTTAATGTTTAGCATTTCCAATCCTCACTAATCTTCTAAAGAATGTTCCTGGCAAAAGTGATTACTTTTCTAGTATTTCCAAATTAAACAGCTTATGTAGCCCCACCCTAGGGGAACTCTGGTGACAGGCTGCCTTACTTCCTATTTCCTAAGTAGGAGAGATGACGGGTTATCAAACCTTCTAGCACATAATTACCATTATTCTATTCCTTCTGTCAGTGCCTTCTCATCCCAAGGGGAAAGGGAATGAAATTTGAACTGTATTCTTAATCATTTTTTGTTTCCTGTGGTCCAAGTCTTATGTTTCAAAATGACTGAATCAGCCAAAGAAAAATTTACTAGCTGAAAAACGGAACCAAACCACATAGAAAATACATCCTAACATCTGCTTTTGATGCTTCTTAATTTTTGTTTCTCTAAAGCTGTGGATTCAATTAGTGAAATACGACTCCTCTTAGATTTTAAATCTTAGATTCTGAATATGTGTCTGTGCATGTAAAAGTAGTTAAGCTGTTCTTAAGCTCTAACATTTCAGTTGTCATTTTTCCAAGCAGAAATTTGGTGTGAGGAATTGGAAAAAAAAAAAAAAAATCTCTCAGTTGGACAAGAGTAACCTGCATAGAAGGGTGAGGTGGTGCCCCTAAAGAACTCATCACATGAGCCTCCAGGCTGGACTTTGAAAACAAACCTTTGCTAAAGAGCAAAGCAGAGGCGAAGTGAGTGGGTCCCACAAGAGTCAGCAGATCGTGGCCATGACCACTGTTTTGTCAGCTGGGACAGGTCTCACTGGGGACAGCTTTCAGCCTGGTACACTGACTTCCTTGGGGTCATTCTCTGCGGGTCCCTTTTGACCTGCTATTTCATCCTTACCAGAAGAGCCAGGATCTTGCAGAGTTTATGTTGGGTATATGGTGCATTCTCAGATGGGAGAGAATCTGTTTCATGCAGAAATTTACGGGCTTCAGTGCTGAAGAGTGCCCATGCACCCCATACCTCCCACCTTCAGGAAAATCACTGTTTATCTGTACGAGGCATTCCTGGGGGAGTGGGGTATATACTAAACTGGGTGTCACTGGTCTCCCATTCTGAAGGCCCTGTGAAATGCAAATTGCATACTTTAGACCTATGGCATCCCCACTGTTCTGTATGAGCCATAGTCTCTTGCTGGGAAGACGGATCATCTTAAAGGAAAGGAAGTTAGCTGTGAGCTAAGGTGGCTCAGAATCTGGGAGAAGATTATGTATAATATTGCCTGTGGGGTTCACAGTTTCTGTGCATTCACTGTACTTCAAGAAGCGATACCAACATTGCAAATTTCATGATCTCCACATTATCTCAAACACTTTGCGATTTAATCGTAAAATTCTAATGAAGAAGACAGAACGGTAAACAACTCCATGTATTTCCCTGAAGATTTAGTGTAGAATTCTGAAAATAAGAGGAAGAGAAGGGTCTTTGTGAGAAGTCACGCTGGATGACTGGAGCGGCCAGGTGCCATTCTTTGGTCAGATTTGATAGTGAAGATCCCAAGGTCTGGAGCCGGAGGGCAGGACTGCGCCTCTGTGGAAGCCACCTATAAACTGTCTTTCTCTGCCCTCACGCTCCAGCCACACTGGCCCCTTCACTGGCTTGCTGTCTTTGAGATGCCAGATTTCTTTCCCCTCATGGTCTTTGCTCCCGCTGTTCCCTCTGCCTGGAGGGCCCTCCACCTCACCTAGGTCTTTGCCAGGCAGGCGGTTTCTCATCATTCAGGGCTCAGTGCAGTTGTCTCTTCTCCAGGTGTTTTCCCTGACCAGCCTAGGAAACCTTCCCCTTCACATTCTTTCTCCGCCGCCCCCCCCACCCCGCCGCCCCCCTTTTTTGTATGTTTATTTATTTATTTGGAGAGAGACAGAGACAGTGCAAGTGGGGGAAGGGCAGAGAGTGGGGGGGGGGGGAAGAGAGAGAGAGAGAGAGAGAGAGAGAGAGAGAGAGAATCCCAAGAAGACTCTGTGCTGTCAGTGCAGAGCCTGATGCGGGGCTCAAACTCATGAACTATGAGATCATGACCTGAGCTGAAACCAAGAGTTGGACGCTTAACCGACAGAGCCACCCAGACTTTCTAGTTTCATGTTCTTTGCAGCTCTTAACTTATCTTGTTTGTTTATTGTCTGTCTCCCCAGCAGGGCCCTTGTCTGGCTTCTTGGCAGAATATGCCTAGAACAGTGGCTGACACACAGCACATGCTTATGTAATAAGTAGTTAGTGAATGAGTTATATGAAGATAGTGTAATTTATCCTTTGACATATACATACATGTGAGGAGAAAGGCTCTCGTTCTGAACTGATGCCATCCTGGTAATGCACTATTAGAGGGCCTTTCAAATTCCATCAGAATAATCAAGCAGGAAAGATGAACTCTTGCCTAGGTAATGAGTAATTACTCCTGTCTTTCTCCTTTAGCCAAACATTATCCAAGCCACCAGTGGCACCAGATGACGGTGGGGTCTGGTCTGGGTGGTGATAGTAGAGGAAGTGAGATCTAGAGTTATATTCTCATGGAAAACATCCTGGAATATCTGGCGACCACATCAGTCAGCTAAAAAGCCTAGCCTCTAAGTAGACAGTTTCCCCCTCACATATTTGAGTATAATCATCTATTTATTGTTCTCCTTTCTGCAAATACCATAAATCCAATGGGTTTTGTGTTACCTTTTTTTTTTTTTCCATTGTGGTTTCATGTCCGAATGGATCTACTTGGGTATCATTATACAGACCACACTAAAGTAGCATTTACTCCATTTGGTTAAGGTTTTTCTGTGGGGAGTATGACTCTTGAATTCTGCCTCATTAAAAGCAGGGAACAGCCCAAGAGAAGGAGGAGAGCCATGCCGACCTCACCGCCAGTCAGAGCCCCGGTGTCCAGGAATGGCTGGCCCAAGCACGGACTGCATGGGCCCACCAGCGACAGAGCAGTCTCCAGCAACAAAAAGTAAAGCATTTCTGACCTCTCTGCCAAGCAGACACCTTGAGAGAAATGTTTTAGATGGACAAGTTATTTCTGGACTGAACACAAAGCCCCCCTTTATCTTCTCTTTGGACGGAAACGAGGCCTGGCTAACTGTTTCAGCGTACTTTCTTATGAGCACTAGAGTGGTTGGTCCTTTTCTTTAAGAAAAGCTTGTGCTCAGGTTTACAAATCGCGTGACTCAATGATAATCTGCCTTATGAAGGTTACCTACCCTATTTTCACCTTTGCCCTAATTTGAGCCTATCTTAGGAAGGCCTTTGAGAATTGGCCAAAGCCTGAGTTCCATGTTTTTTAAAACTCTGTTAAAACTGCGATTTATTTTTCACTTTTATGTAGATACCATCACAAAATAGGATTGCAAATTATTGGATAGTGAAACAAACAAGCTTTGTTGAGTAAGAATGATTTCTCATTGATACCTTCTCATTGCTATGCTATGGGGCATAGCAAAATCTTTTATTTTCTCAAACAGAAAAGACATTTTTTCATAAGTAGTAAAAAAGCAAAACAAATCCATTGATTGTTCAATTTATCAAGGAAGTGGGGATTTCAAGGATTTGTCTCAGTCAGAATAGGCAGTATTGTGCACCACTTGAGGGCGCCATTGTCCAGCAGAATTTTTTTTCCTTTTTTCTCCCCCCCCCCCCCCCCCGCCGACGGATTTCCTCCCCCCGCCCCCCCACAGGATTTTTCGGATATCTTTTATCAAAGTCAAAGAAAGGTATAGAGTATTTTGGAGGCATGTTTGTGCATTTACCTAAACCACACCTTTTATGCAACATCCAAACTTGTAAACTTAACTACAGGAGTTGTCTGAGAATTTTCGAGACATAGAACCATGATTATAGGGAATAATCACAGAGTACCTAATGTTTTCATTTCTCCTTTTCCTTGAGCAGGAGTTGGAACAGGAATTAGCAGAGCAGAAGAGCCTCCTGCGGTCAGTAGCCAGTCGTGGAGAGGAAATTCTCACCCAACACTCAGCTGCAGAGACTTCTGCTGGTATTGGGTATGTTTCAAAACACTTTCTCCCAACTTGCCCTGATTGGAAGAAATGTAAACGTCTCACTCAAAACTTTATTTTAAGCATTTGTGAAAATTTAGGCATTTTGTTTTCACTTTATGGTATTAAATTTACTTGCATTTAGAACCTTTGCTGTGCAGCGTGAGCGTAGCTAGTAATTATGATGGCTGATGGCCGACTTGTTTGCCCTCTTTCCAGGATGCTGAGCATGTCTATTCAAAGAAGATGCTTATGATTTTATTTTTTATTATTTATTTATTTATTTATCTATTTATTTATTTATTTAAAGTTTGTTGATTTGAGAGAGCATGAGCGGGGGAGGGGCAGAAGGAGAGAGGGAGATAGAGAATCCTAAGCAGGTTCAGCACTGAGCCTGGGGCTTTATCTGACAAATGCAAGATCGTGATCTGAGCCAAAATCAACAGTCAGACGCCTAACCAACTGAGCTACCCAGGCACCCTAAGTTAATTTTTTAGAATCAAATAAGAAATGCATTCTAAAATCAGGTCCAGTGTGTTTCCAACTCAACGATTATAACCAACTGCAAAAGTGTTTTCTGTAAAAGAACTTGTCTATCCCAGCATCACTCTGAAAAATACATGCACGTGCCTTCTACATGTCTTGATTTTTCTTGATGATGTGTGTCTATAACTTCTACATGGAAAGTCATTGAGTTTTGAGAACTGGTTTGGAATGTGAGACTGAAAGTCTCATACACAGAAAAGTGTTAAAAGAAAAATTAAGGAAGTTGGAGAATTTTCAACTTGGAAGATGCTGGTTTAAAAGGCAGGAAGGAAAAGGAACCACAGCAGAGTTGAAATCTCCCTGCGTTTTGAGTCAGGTCTGGGTTTTACACCAGCTCTACAGATGTTACTGTGGAAAAGTAACTCAACTCTGAACTTCAGTTTGCTCATCTCTGGGATTAGAGTGATAATCGACCACCTCCATTTTAGAAGGGTTACGAAAGCAGTAGATACAACTGAGAGAATATGTATGGAAAGTTTAAAATCCAAAACGTTAAAAGTAAGTTTCAGTGAAACCTCTGTGTTCATGTATTATAAAGGTTATAATTTAGTAGTATCCTTTGACAACCATAATGTGGCAACTAGCTTTAACTCCACTGACTCCAGTGTTGTTGTTTCTGAACATTTATTTGGAGGAAATAACCTAAAGGAGGGAAATACATATTATGGAGATGACTTTTGAAATATTATTTATAATACCAAATAATGGAAAAGATGGAAATACCTACCAGTATAAAAAAGCCTAGGAAAAATTTTATGCATATGTAATCTTAACAAAAAATTATATAACAATACCAGAAAATGTGTATGTGATTCTAAGTTAAAATATGTTATAAAATTGTATGTATAGTACATGTGTGGGCAAAAAATACACTATAGAATGTAGATTATCAAAACCAACTTTGGAGTGGCACCTGGGTGGCTCAGTTGGTTATAAGCATCCAACTTGGGTTCAGGTCATGATCTCACAGTTTGTGAGTTCGAGTCCCTCATTGCACTTTGCGCCGATAGTATGGAGCCCCTTTGGGATTCTCTCTCTCTCCCTCTGGCTCTGCCCCTCCCCCACTCTCAAGCTTTCTCTCTCTCAAAACAAACAAACAAACAAACAAACAAACAAAAAAACCCAGCTGACTTTGGAGAGGATAGAATTGGAGATTTTTCTTTTGTTTGTTTTTTTTTTCATGTAATGTTACTGACATATAACATCAGTGTTGACTATATGTATATATGTGTATATTTACACGTGCAGAATGATAGAAACCAAACTACAAGGCAATTGCAATAGACATTATGACAAAATATATAGGAATTAGTATGTCATTCAAGAAAAGAAAAATGAAACAAAAAGTAAAAATATTGACAAAACTAATATATATCAATTTAAAAGAGTACAAATGGAAACTATTATGACATCGATAGTCAGGAATTCCATTAAAATACCCTTGAAACTGTAAAAATCATGTTAAAATAATAAAGGAGTTTTAAAAATCTTGATTGTTTATCATGCTTAAAAATGCTGATAAAGCCATAAATACGTGTGACTGTATAAATCCAAAAGGAGAGATGCTGTTCCTTCCATGTTGACTCTAAGTCAAGACTTGCCTTCACTTTTCATTTTCTATTCTGTTTCCAATTCTTCTGAAGCATTTATTCATCTTTCATAATTTTCTGAATATTTTTGCCAAATCATATTTTTACAAAGAACCCATTCACACATAGCCTCCTCATCATATGAATAGTCACAAAAAGCAGAAGTGGGAATCTTCTGTAACTTTCTTGCCATGATATTTTTCTTTCCTTGGCCTTTAGCTTTGGAAAGGGTCCAAGTGAAAGACAAACAACTATAAATTCCTGTCTCAAATACAAAAATATTTTAAAGAGAAATTTGCAGGGCAATACCGCCTTTATACACAAGATGCACTTTACAGACTGATTATAAATTTTTAAAGTTTTATACAAAATCTTTAGAAAAGTCAATCTGTTTGATTACAGTTCAGCCATGCGCTTCAAGCCTCTGGGTAAATAAGGCAAACAAACAAACAAACAAACAAACAAATGTAAATTAAGCAATACCCAGAAACGAAAAAAAAATGTATGTTTTTTTTAAAAGAGCAAAATAACATTGCTAGGGAAAATAAAACTTGTATTCAGACTTTAACTTATTAGCTGATTTCTAAGACTATCATATATGAATTGGTTTATGTAATAAAACCCCAATGGGAGGGGCATGGCTTGCTTCATGGGTACAAATTTAATTTGTAAAGAATAAGTACGACGTGATATACAGAAGCATTCATGGAGGGGCCTTCTAAGATAAGGAAACTCAATTGGATATTAATATAAATATCAAAGGGAAAGGATATTTTTCAGGGGAAATGAAAGGCTTTGTTCTAATCAAAGACAGATTTGCTGGTGGCACTTTATATGTGTCAATGATTAAGTAAAACAATATAAAAATTTACTGTCCTCTGGTCTTGTACTAAATTATTATGCAAATATAAATGAATTAAAAATGATGGATTACAGGCCATTACAAAAGACATCACAATAAAGAAATTCAATTTCGTAAGAAATTTAAAACTTGCTTTTTGTTTAAAAAGCATTTTTAAAAAACACACAGAGAAGTGCAGAGACTAATATGATAAACAAAATTAGATATACCAACTTGATTTTAGCACGTTTTCACTTAATATTACTTTTTAAAATCAATCCATGCTGATACATATAGATCTAGTTCTTTCATTTTAACTGCTTAATAGTATTTTATCTTGTGAAAATAGTTCACCCATTTTTTTATTGATGGGCATTTACCTTCCTGCTCCTTTTTTTTTTTTTTTTTTTTTTTTTTGCTATTATTAGTGTTGTTGAACTTAACCTTCCTGTGTGTCTCTAAGTGCACAGGTGGGGGAGATTCTCTATTATATTCTAGAAGTAGAACATCCTCATTATAGCCTTATAGATAACTTTAAAAATTTTTTTAACATTTATTTATTATTGAGAGAGAGAGAGACAGAGCATGAGCATGAGAGGGACAGAGGAAGGGGAGACACAGAATCTGAAGCAGGCTCCAGGCTCCAGGCTGTTAGCACAGAGCCCAACATGGGGCTTGAACCCACAAACTGCAAGACCATGACCTGGGCCGAAGTCAGACACTTAACTGACTGAGCCACCCAGGCGCCCCAAGATAACTTTTAAAGGCTTACTTCAGCAGACTTACCGAAAGAAACTATTGTATTCATTACTTATTCTGAGAAGAGTAGACTTTGGGGTAGTGTATAGTATTATCCTGCCAATGAACTTGTTATTATTATTATTATTTTTTTTTACTTAAGCAAAAGTTCTGTCGAAATATTAATTACTATCTAGCATGTCTTTCAGATGACATGGTTCTAGTTAGGTCTTTAAAACTCCTGACAAATGAGGATCTACTGGAACTTGGGTCCCCCAGACTGTAATCATTAGGTCCCATTTGTTGAGTGGCTATTATGTTTGAGGTAGGGTCATAGGCATTATGCCTGTCTTCTCTAAATGTAATTCTCATATTTTTGCAAGATAGATACTGTCTTCATTGTAAAGAGGAGATAATTGAGGCTCCGGGGAGTGAAGCAGATTACTCAAAATCACAAATCTAATGTGCTGGAGCAGAGATTCCCACCCAGATCTGTCTCACCCCCAAAGCCGACGTCCTTCTCTGATGCCACCTGCTGCCTGTCATTAAAGATGATACTTCAGTGCCTTCCTTCCACCCTCTGTACTTCTATTCCATGTCCTGAAACCTTGTCTGGAGCATTTTCTTTGGACACAGGATAAAAACTCTCAATAGACTAAGCAACATTTTTAGAGTTTTTAGATTACTTTGCAGGCTGTTTGTTAAAGGACAGTAGTCTAATTGTATGTACCCTTTCACATTCTAAAAGTTACAGTTATTTTTTATCTTTAATACTGAGCTGTTTTCAATGAATTGTTGGGTTATTATTGTGCTCATAGTTCAGTTAATATGAGAATATAATTATTTGTCTCAAGTTTTCTATTTAACTGATATTTTTAAAGGGTAAGCTAATGACTACAATAATCTAGTTCCAATTTTAGAGGCCAGATTTAGTATATACAATAAGTTTCCTAGAGCTTAATGCCTTTTTGCACACATTGTAAACTTAGATTATTTATTCTTCTAATAGCGAAAAACCTGATGTGTTATCCCAGGAGTTGGGGATGGAAGGGGAGAAATCAGCCTCTGAAGACCAGATGAGAATGAAATGGGAAAGCCTACATCAAGAATTTAGTACCAAGCAGAAACTACTACAGAATGTTCTGGAACAGGAACAAGAGCAAGTGGTATCCCAACGTTTTGCTTTTATATGTTAACCAATACAAAAGATGGATAGCTTATGCAAATAGAATATAACTGTGCAGTAATCTATGCATTATCAGTTCTAAAATGAGATGTAAGTTACTCATATTTTTCTTAACAAGCATATTTCACATTTCCCTAAATAATTATGTATTTATATGTGGAAATTTATTTGATTTCTAGATACTGTTTTTCTGAGAGATGATTAATAGCTGATGACTCATTAGAATAAACCATTAAGTTTTTAGTGCCCCCCCTTTTTTTTCACTACCTTGAGAATTAGGGTTGCAAATCAAGGATAGATACATCTAGGACAAGAGAAACTCAACACAATTGGTTATTTTCTGGAAGTAAATGGTCAAGTTATCTCATTTTCCATTGCTGTTCCCACTATTTAATAGTGTCAGAAGATCTTAATGAGAAGCATATTGGTACCTCAGTGGATCCAAGAGGAAGGAGAAGCCAGTGGTCAGCTAGAATGGTCACTGATCACCTGTAGGCTTGTTCCCAAGATGGGTAGATACTGTGTAATGTTGGACTGGGTTTCACCATGCAAGGCACATCCAGTGGAATTGAATACAGCTACAGAAGGTTCCAGGTAGATAATAGCTATTAGTTCACTATAAGCAGAGCCAGAGAATAGTTCAGAGTCAGAGGAATCCACCCTGGAGAGAGCTAGTACATAAGGTGGGAACCCAGGCAGGCCTGCAATATTTACCACAGCTATGGCCCAGGATTTTGAAGCTAGAAGCTTAATCCTGGGTTCTGGGCCAGCAATGCTCATCTGGGCCATTCTTTGATGCCAGTATTATCACAATAAAGTCTAGGTCCTTTACTGTGGCTCTGAGGAAGCTGTTGTTTGCACTCCTCTGACTAGGACTAGCTTCAGGGCTGGGAGAGACTGAACCCAGAAGTGAAAGGGTGTCAGTAACTGCAGGGCATCTGGGGAAGGAAAGGCAGGGGCTGACAGAGCAGGCACGATAAAACAGGTACGGCTTGTCAGGATTACCTGAGATACGGTAATATTCAGGATACAGCCTGAAGGTCACAGTGTGTCCCCTTATCTGTGGGGAACCATGTGTTAGTGTTCCATAGCCATTCCTGTCTACCTCATTTCATAAATCCTTATGGCATGCCACCCTTTCTTACTCCTCTACTCTGGCCAGGAGCCTTCTTTGTCACTGTCCACAGGAATAGTCACCAACACCAGCCCTGGGGAACATAAAGCATTCCATTTGTGGAGGTAGTTATCGCAGAATCATCTTCTCCCCTGACAAGTGGTGCCTCATACCTTTTGCATTGACCTCCTACCTGTTTAAATTAATCCTTCTTCACATCCTTGATCAAATATTTCTGACACTTACAGCCTGAATTCTTGATTCCTGACGTAGCTTTCCTGGACTTGACTTCTATCTCACCTTCATGTTAGAGTATTTCCCCATGCCTTTGACTATATGGGATATTTATAGTCTTTCCTGACTATCCTAAGTCAGACAGATCTAAGGCATTTGTAGGCATATTCATGTTTCCTTACTATTTTCCATTCATTAAATGCCCAACCCCTGGAATCTACCTATTGTCCATCCAGCCTAAAGCATCTGTGTGATTCATCCAACATTGCAGACTTCCTGGGTGTCTCCTCCATTACCCACTCTTACCTCAGAGACCTGCTTTTTCTGTCCATTCCTTGGTCACCCCAAGATCTTCCATGTGAGCCTATTGGAAAGGCCCTGCCTGCTGCCACCAACATTCCCACATGATTCCTGGACAGTTAGAAGTTTACGTTCAGGTTCATATCTCATTGCCCTTTGGAATTGGAAAAGGAAAGCATTGAATGTACTTTATTTTATAGCATTTTTTGCATTTGAGTGCTTTCTTTCTATAATTACTGGTCATTTGTCCTAAGTGCCTCCTGGGTGGTTTTCTTCTCTTTGGTGTGAAGAAGAAAAAGGTGAGGAAGAAGTAGTTTGAGAGCTTCCAACAAGAAAGGGGATGATCATTTACCCCCAGTATATTACACCAGTATATTTGGTGTATTAAGTGTTATTACTAGCAATACTCCGGTGAGGTTGGCCTTATCTCTACTTTGTGGATCTGTAAACTAAGGCTTGAAGAGATTAGATGATTTCTCAGGGTCTCGTGGCTGAAAAGAGGCAGAGCTGGGATTTGAATGCAGGTCTGTCCAACTCCGAGTCCCTCCCCCATTCCTAGGAACCTATAACCCAACCAGGGAAATAGTTTATACATTTCTGAGAAATTAGACAACCATTGTAGGCTCCATAAGCAGGAATTAAAAAGGAAGCCGAAGTAAAAAAAAAAAAAAGTAGAAAGCCATTGTAGTAGGTGTGGAATTTAAGGTGATAGATTTTAAAGGGTTTGTGGTGGATGTTCTAGCTACAGCAGGAAATGAGTTGGGCATGTTTAGAGGATAATGAGTAACCAGCCTGAAAGGCAAGGTGAGAATGAGACATTCTATAAATTATGGGAGCGGGGTGTGTTTGGAAACATTATTCAAAAGTTTGAGTAGTAAGCAGTATCATGTCCTTGTCAGGGAGACACTGTGTGTGCCTGTAAGAGTTTAGGAGAGATGAAGTGAATAGGCATCAGCCTAGGTCTGGTATCTAGGAGGGATGATTTCATCATGAGTAGCTTGAAACCAAGAAGACCAGTTGAGAGGAAGGCTGTGATAGATTCCAGGCATTTTTCCCACTAGTTTTGTTGTTGTTGTTTGTTTGTGTGTGTGTTTATTGTCCATCAGTGGAAATGTTACCATTAATTTGGTCACCATGTGTTAGTAGACATGGTACGTTGAAGAAGTCATATTTCTCTAGAAGAGGTTTCTATAAGGACGGTTTTTCCAGCATCTGCTTCAATGTGCAATTCTAAATGACGAAACCTGAACATAGTACGTGGGCTCTTGAATAAGTGCCCCTGTTTACCTACAGCTCTACAGCAGGCCAAATCGGCTCCTGTCTGGCGTGCCACTGTACAAAGGGGATAGGCAGACCCAAGACAGATCTGCAGTGACGTCTTTACTGGATGGATTGAACCAGGCGTTTGAGGAGGTTTCGTCCCAGGTAGGGCTACACCGTTGGTCTGTTCATGCATCTTGGTCTCCGTGAGGTTGGCCCACCTTTGGGCATGAACGGCAGAGACCCTACACTAGTGATTAGCCCTGAAAGGCAGAGCCACTGCACCATGGCATCTCATCCTGGTATTTTTCTTTGATGCCTCAGACACTGTGATTCATTCTGTGTTCCCCTCTTTTTTCAGGGCGGGGGGACAAAGAGGCAGAACATTCACTTGGAACAGAAGTTATATGATGGGGTCTCAGCTACCTCTACATGGTTGGATGATGTTGAGGAACGCTTATTTGTTGCCACAGCACTTTTACCAGAAGAAACCGAAGCTTGCCTCTTCAACCAAGAGGTACGTTTGGCAGCTGGGGTCTGTGAGTATGTGATATTACAAAGCACTTGAAGTTTTGGTATTGGATAATTAATGGATAAGGAAGGTCAAATGTAAAGCAGTTCTGGTAAAGTACAAATCAGGCTTATTTCCAAGCAGCATGATGCAGAAGAGAACTGCCTAATGTAAAAAGCTCCCAGAGGTATTCATGAGTTGCATGTTTATTCTTTATCTTGTGTATGTAGCAGGAGGAAAATAATGGAGGACTCTTTGTAAAAAACTTGTTGTATATCACAGATTTTCTACATATGAAACACAGGCTAAAAAATAGTGTATGAGTTTCTAAATAGCCCTTTACAAATCTCATTTTTCACCAAAGACATATTATTATTAGCTAATGATATAAAGTTTCTGAGAAAAATCTCTCCAACAGCAACTTGCCTAATATTTATAGATGTGAAAGTGATTCATCTTGCCTTTGATAGAATTATTGCTGAATAGTAAGGGAGATGTATATAGTGGACTTTCTGTGAGGAAATGACTTGGTTTGTATATCAATTCTTGGATGTAAACATTGAAATATGCTTTCTCTTTTATCAACCCTAGACTCTTGCCAAAGATATTAAGGAAATGTCTGAAGAAATGGATAAGAACAAGAACTTGTTTTCCCAAGCATTTCCAGAGAATGGTGATAACCGAGATGTTATTGAAGACACTTTGGGTTGTCTTTTGGGCCGGTTATCCTTGTTAGACTCAGTAGTGAATCAGCGATGTCATCAGATGAAGGAAAGACTTCAGCAAATACTAAATTTCCAGGTAAGACATTATCAAGAGACACTTGACCATTCTCTAGCTATATTCGATAATAAGCAGGATGTCTTAATGAGGTATGATATAAACCTTTTTTTTTTCCCCCGCAAATGTACCCTGAAGAGCAGGAACATTACAGAAAAACAAGGGAATAGAACCCTAGGATTAGAACACTAAGAGTTTTATGTTCCTAGAAATGGAGGGTTGAGAAGACCAGCCAACCAAACTAAGGGCTGAAAGGGACTTTATATTCAACCAATAAGTCATACGACTATAGTTATAACTTCCAATTGATAATAGTGAAGTGTAAAAACATATGACCAAAGAAACATCAGGAAGTGCCACAGTACAGAACCCCAGACTCCAGTGCGTAGGAGCCATTGAAAGTGACCATGGCCTAGTTACTTCTACCTGTGTTAAAAATGTACAGTGACTTCCCAATCCTAACTCTGGAGACTTCGTGCCTTTCAGTCCTAGACTAGAGTTCTGATGCCAGCTGAGTAATTGTCTGCTTATGAAACTTTTCCTTTGACTGTAAACTTCAGCAAATGCAAAAAGCCACTGATAAACTTTGAGTTGATTTTAATGCCTAATAAAAAGCATTCTTCAGGAATATTTAAGTTTTAATTGAGCTTTATTTTCAACAAACATACAAGATTTATAAAATAGATACATGTAATTAGGGCCAAGAGTTTGGTACAAATTTTGATTTGTAAAAAATTACTGTTAAAATGTCCAGAGTAGCATCAGACAAGAAACAGGGAGTTTTCTAGACATTCATCTAGACAGACAAATTATCGTTGCTTTTCAGCAGTTTGTATTCTTAAAAACTACAAAGTAAAATTATCAGAAAAAATTGTGTATCGTTTTGTTATTCACACAAAATATTCACACATATTATTGTCTTCAATCTTTACAACATACCTATTAGCTAAGCATTGTTCTAATATTCATTTGCAAAGTGAGAAGAGAAAAATTAAGGATAGTCTCTAAAACCAACCATCTTGGGTTCAGATTCTGGCTTTGTTACCTACTGCTCTACATACCCTTAGCTGCCTTAGTGTCCTCAGCTATTAAGCCACACCCATAGTAATTGTCTCTTGGGATTTTGTGAGTGTAAAGTTAGTTAAAATGTGTAAAATACTTTGAACAGTGTCTGAAACATAGTAAGCACTCAGTAGGTTTTGTTATTGTTGTTAATAGTAGTATTCATTATAACACATGTAGAATCTGAAACCAATATAAAGGTTCACTTACTTCTCCAAGACTATTCAACCACCAAAGGAGCACCTGGGTGGCTCAGTCGGTTAAGCATCCGACTTTGGCTCTTTCCATGATCTCATGGTTTGTGAGTTCGAGCCCCGCGTCAGGCTCTGTGCTGACAGCTCTGAGCCTAGAGCCTGCTTCAGATTCTGCATCTCCTTCTCTCTCTGCCCTTCCCCAACTCGCACTCTCTCTCTCTCTCTCTCTCTCTCTCTCTCTCTTTGTGTTTCTCTCAGAAGTAAATAAACATTAAAAAAATTAAAACTAGAGCCAAGAGTTGACTCAAAGAATATTTTTATGTTTTATATTGTTAGAGTGCCAACAGGGGATATGGAGAATAGTATTCCTATTCAAGATATATTTTGAAGGCAGAATCAATAAGGGTGCATTTGTGTGTGGTTTAGATATGGAGCATGTGAAAAAAGGGCACTGAGAGGCTCAGGTTGGCAGGTCTGGTGGATAGCAGTGCCATAGACCAATGGGCAAGGCTGCGTCACTGGCTGGACATAGATGGGCTATAGAATTAATATACTCAGGTGAAGAATCACAGTACACATTTGGCTATCAAGTCTGTGGCTTAGAGGAATGGCCTGGACTAGATATGTGTGTAGGTTATGTTGCGTAGTACATAGAGAGGAAAGCGTATTCCACTTGGAATCAGAAAAGTTGGGGGTAATTATTTGGGTATTTTGTTTTGGATGTGAGATCTGATTGCATGTTCAGGTATACTCCATCTGTCTAAAATCAGCAAAATTGTTGGGCAACTTATGGAATCTTGTTTCATTACTCTAAAATTCACCTTGCCCAAAATAATAGGCCGAGTTTCAACAGCATTCTGGTCTATCAGCCACGAGCGAGGGGGTTTGAAAGTACAAATGTGTGTATCACTCGGAAGCATATTTCCCTTTTCAAATTACATTTGCTATGATAGTGTGTTTAGTACTTTAAAATTTTTATTGGTAATTATAGCCAGTCAAAGTAAAATATGAACTAAGCATGAACACTCTGGAACTGATTTTCCGTAGAGAACCAAGAGGAGAACATGTAATCATGAAATTCTCTTTAAATCATGTTCTCTATTTTTCTCCTGCCAACAAGTTTCTACTTGTTGGTGGCCAGCTCATGAACAACAACTGACATTTCAAAATGTTTGTGTTCCAGTTTAATGGAAAGAAATAGTTCCAGGGCTAGTGTAATTAAAGGTCAAGTCACAAACCATTGTGTTTTACTTTGCACCAAGCACCTGGTATATTGTCAGTGCTCAGAAGTTAATGGAATGATATGCCTTTGTTTTGCATTTAACTTTTGAGTGTTAGCTTTTGCCAGAATGTGAACATTATCCTATACTCACGGACAATCTGGAAGTACGTGTTGATGTAATGTAAATGCATCTTATGTCCATGGAATCACAACAAGTCAGTTATCAACTGTTCTGTTAAAAAAAGTTTTTGCCTATAGACTTAACCCCAAATAAATTTAGTGGACATTTTTATAATTGAGTATTTTAAGTTATTTAAAAACTGAAAAAATGAAAGAATTCTTTATTAAATGGGTGAGGCAGCACATAAAACTCGAACCTTCTGTATACCTGTTTGTCAAAAAGCAAGAGTCCTGCCTCTTTATGTCCTACAAGCAATGCCAATGACTGTACAATAAAGCTTGCGATGTCTGATATGTGTGCAGTGTAGACCTACCTTAACTGTCCTGCTGTGTTCCACGTGTAGTAACAAAAAATGGTTACAGTCTTTGGATTTTCATTTTTAAGAAAATGTCAGCATCCATATGGTTATTAATACCTCCTAAAGTCTTTTATTTAGTAGTTTTTAAATCAGTCATATTATCTGCCTTACTGTCTTCTTGACTGGCTCCAGTCAAGTGAGGCCTCCAGAAATGTGAACTCAGTTTTCCATTACCTTGAGTAGAATAAAATTAAGGCAGAAAATATGCTATTAAATGTGTAAACATGATGTACAGGAAATATATCCACAATCTTCGTTTCTTTCTTTTTTTTAAGTATTTATTTGGGTACTCTCCATACCCAATGTGGGATTCAAACTCACGATTCTGAGATCAAGTCACATGGTCTTCCAACTGAACCAGCAGGTGCCCCCACAATCTTCATTTCTAACTCATGATGTATTATTTACATTTATCTACTCATTTAGAAGAACTGCGTTAATGTTCTAAGTATATGTAGCTAGTAAAGACTTTTTCTTTTGAATCTATTCAAATGAATGGAAAACATCTTTTCCTAGGCATACAAACAGATAAATATGTCATCGTTCTAATGGCCCACATGGCCTCCCCCTGAGCACAGTTAAATAATACAAACAATGCTATAATTCATAAGCAGAAACCTTGTTTCTGGCATCATTTTTTCGGGGCTGTTATAACAGTCTCTTAGTGAATCCACAACTAGGTTTGCAGACTGGTTTGGGTTTTGGTGAGTGACAATTATTCCCTGTTAGGATCTAATGCTTTTTTCCAATGTTCATGTTCAGTGTAATTTTTTTTTCTTTTTTCTTTTTTAAAATTTTACTGCATAATTCACTCACTGTTTTGTTTTCTAGCCTTGAATTTTGTGTTACAAGGCTGGCACACATCCTGAAAGATGTTTTTTCTTTCTTGATGTGATTATCCTTCTCCTTGTAGATGGTCAGATTGTTGCATCTTGATGATGTGTCCTCGTATATGTATCGTCAGCTCCCAGTGAAGGGGACGTGATGAGTCTGACCTCATCCTCTGCCAAACAGCCAGCCCATCATATATGTTTGCTGACCAATAAGAAACAGAAGCTTATTTGCTGACATTTCAGGGAGAAAAACTAGAAATTGTATCATTCCAAGTTTGTTCCAATTCATTATTCCCTGTAGAACTGAGCACCAAAACTGTGATCGTTATCTTTCTTTTCGTATAACTATAACACAACATAAATATATTTGGACTTTCAAGTGAGTAATCTTTATGAACAAAAGCCTTTGCTAAGGTCTTTTTGTGTTGTCTTTGGTCATCGTGGATAAGATTTATTTTCTACATTTCTGGGTGGCTTTGTGAAAATTCTCTGAAAATAGGAGAAAAAAGGAAGTGAGAGAGTGAATGAGGGGAGAGGGGGAAAAAGGAATTATAGTATTCTTAAGAATCACATTTTTTCCCAAATAAGGGTAACACCTATAGGCGGTTTTAGTAAATAGAAGTCTTTAGTGTGATATTTCCACTACAGTGTTTAAATGTGCACCTTTATTTCAAACATGTCAAGAAGATTAGGGTGACTAGTATTGCCTTTTATTTGCATACCCAATTTCCATTTGTGTTGTGTTGGAAACGGTAAATTCTTTAAAAGCCCATTTAACACTTTAAGATAAATTGTCACCAGTTCTTTTTCCTTCCCACAGGACAGTATTGTTTCTTTTGGGCATTAAATTCCTACACCTGTATGTTATTTCTAAGAATGCGTGTAATATTTACAACTGTTTCGGATTCCCTATTAGACGTGTTAATTCTCCCTATTTACTTTCCTCTTTAGAATGATCTGAAGGTGCTGTGTACATCACTGGCCGACAGCAAATACATCATTCTGCAGAAACTGGCAAATGTGTTTGAACAGCCCGTGGCAGAGCAAATTGAGGTACTTACACAGGAAGAGTGAATGCAGAGAGTAAATCTGATTTACTAAGACATTTCAAATATTCTGTGAAAGATTAATGGCTCATTACAGCATTTTTGTTGGTCATACATTTTGTCTTTAAGTGCTGGGTTTGAGTGACTGGCCAGGTTCCGTGGATCTGTCCCTCGCTTCTGTATGGAACTAGGGAATAGGAGATGGCTAGAGGTGTCAGTGACAGATGCTGACCCGAAGAAGTTTGCCACCTAACACTGAGATTAGACATGAGCCTCAAAGACCTAGGACAGAAAGTCAAACTGTCCTGGGGCGATTCCAATGAAGCACTAATGGACATTCAGAAGAAGGGTAGATTGCCTCCAGCAGGGTAGGATCGGGGGAATTTTGTAAAGGAAAATTTGAACCAGACTGAGAAGTTTGGGCACACAGAGACTGGGAAGAAAGATGTCCAAGTAAAGACGACAGCAAGAACAAAGGAATAAATGTTAGACAATTCAGAGCGCTTCTGGAGAAAAGCAAGGAATCCTATTTAGCTGACTTTATGATGAATGAAAACAACAGAGGGGAAATAAGTTTGGATGAGTACATTTGTGGCAGCTTGTAGATTCTTTAGCATGTCAGAATATTTGGACTTTCTTCACTTTTCTCTGAACTTTATTGATTGCGTATCTCATTAGTTAAAAAGATCAGCACACACCACAAGTATTTGTGTGTTTACTTATTTATGAGTTATAAGCAGGTACTGTGTTAGAAAGTATACACAAAAATGAAAATTCGAAAGAATATGGTTGAATATAAATGAAAGACATAGCGTTTCACCCTCACAAATCATCTCATACACTTTTTTGGGTACTTGCGCTCACCCTGGAGACCACTGGCAGTGGAGAGTCACTGGGGATGTTTGAAGGTGAAAGTGAATGTCAAGGCCAGATCCTGCTCCTGGATGGTGGACAGGACATTGCCAGGTCAGGAAGCAAGATACACCTCAAGAGGCTTCACTGAGCTTTACTGATGAGAAGGAAGGAGAATTCTAACTAGTGTGATGTCACTGAAAACAAGGAGGAGAAAAGAAATGGAAAGGATGTTATATAGTATCTCCCATTTCATAAGCTAAATAATTTGAAAAGTGTGTGTTTTAATGGAATTTCTTAACCTAATTTCAGTAGACCTCTAAGGGTTCTATGAGTAGACTACAGAGAATTATCCGTGATACAGATCCCCTGAAATATTTCTCTAGATAGAAAGCTAGATCTATCTGTCCATCCATGGGAGATAATTTGCAAAACTATATGTGAATGTCCATTTTTCTCGATCATAATTTCATCTGTTGTTTTTAAATCCCTCATTTTCCCCAAATTAAAGAGCATTCTTCTGTGTCCTATCTTCTACCTAAAAGGAACTTTTTAAAATTTATACTTTTTTAAAATTTTTTGGCTTTTAACATACCTGATTCCAAAAAAAAAAAAAAGATTTCAGCAACTATAGTGATGGTTTTCCTCGAATTTCTTTTTTTTTTAATGTTTATTTTATTTTTGAGAAAAAGAGAGACAGAGCGCAAGCAGGGGAGGAGCAGAGAGAGAGGGAGACACAGAATCTGAAGCAGGTTCCAAGTTCTGAGCAGTCAGCACAGACCCCAACGTGGGGCTCAAACTCACAAACTGTGAGATCATGACCTGAGGCAAAGTCGGTCGCTCAACTGACTGAGCCACCCAGGCGCCCCAATTTTCCTTGAATTTCTAATGTGAAATATAGGACATGTATGATCACAAGTAACATTTTTTTACTAATTATTGACCAATATCACTAAAGTGAATTCCACAGATAAAAATAAATAACTATACCATTTTTTTGAATAAGGGGAAAGCTGAATAAGGGGGAAAATGTGCTAATTCCATCCTACCCTCGGTTAAAAAGGTAATAATAGCAGGAGGCATGAGAGTGACACCTCTCGGTATATTCATCTTTTGAGCCATG